>NW_028270142.1:52662920-52969452 GCF_037043375.1 Chiloscyllium plagiosum
CAGTGGAAAAGAAAGCACAGAATTGTCACAGGGTAAGGGAGTAAGCATGACTAATGGTTCAAAGGATGGTATTCGTTGGCAAAATCACCATTGCTGCAGTTTCTCTGCCATAGTTACTGTTTCAACATGCAAGCTCAACAACTAATCCTTAATTTTTGTGGTCTTTATTCATTGGAGATTGAGATTGACAAATACATGGTCACTCTCAAAAATGTGCTTGTGCAGTCATTCTGACAACTAATTACATATTCATTATTACAAAGACGCCAAACAATACTCACGTAAATGTATACAGTACTTTAAAAAAAATTGTCCGCTAAGTCAAAGTAACTTCTGTTAGTTACCAGACTCAAAGAATCATCACCTAACAAAAGCTTCCAGTGAAAATTGCCAGACAATGACAGGAATTGCATATATAGAGTCAGAGTAATACAGTATGGAAATAGACCCTTTGGTCCAACTTGTCCATTCTAAGATAAATTGATCTAATTCCATTTGCCAGTATTTGGCTCATATCTCTCTAAACCCTTCCTATTCACGTATCCATCCAGATGTCTCAAATGTTTGAATTGTATCCATATCCACTACTTCCTCTTGTAGTTCATTCCATACACATACGACCCTCTGCATAATAAAGTTGCCCCTCAGGTTTTTTTTTTTAAATCTTTCTCCTCCTATCTTAAATCTCTGCCCTTTAATTTGGATTCCCTTTCCCTGGGATGATGATCTTGGCTATTCACCCTGATTTTTTTTTTTCAAAACCTCCATAAGGTCACCCCCTCAGCCTCCAATAAAAGCATTGAGAGATTTTGTGGATTAAAAGAATTATTAAATTGAGCAAAGAAATCCCAATCCTTGCCACTCAGATTAGTGGAAAATGAAACAAATCATCTTGGGCAAGGTGGCAAAGAGCAGGCAAGCCAACTTCTCCTGTTACAAGCTTCACTTTAATAATGACGAGCCTACAATTCAGCAAGCATTGGTCATGTAACTGTGAGCCACTGATGCTCAATGTACAACTGGAAAGTAATGCACCCTGCCATCATTCTTATTTTTCTTCCAATGATGGAACAGATCACCTGAACCATGACAAAAAGAATCAGCTGTTCACTCTAAAATAAAATCTGGGGTTCACAGTGTGGCATTCACATCACAGCAGCTGCTGCCACTTCTGCAACAACACAAAAGGAAACTCTATACCAAAGAATATACGCAACTCACAATACAATTGTGAAGTCCCATTTGCAATAACACTATAAATGCTGATCATATCAAAATGTGTTCAGAGAGATAAAAGAAACAGAATAAACCAGTTTGTTAGCAGCTGGAAGTATTTGGAAGAGGACAGGGTAATATTTTGCATAGGGGTCTGTACTGAGGATTTTGAGATTTTATTTTGTCTACATTGCTTATAACAATCGAATAGAACAGGGTCAGCGATGTACAACACAGAAACAGATCCTACAGTCCAACTTGTCCATGCTGGCCAGGTATCCTAAATTAATCTAATCCCATTTGTCAGCACTTAGCCCGTATCCCTCTAAATCCTTCCTATTCATATATGCATTCAGATGCTTTTTAAATGCTGTAATTGTACCAGCCTCCACCACTTCCTCTGGCAGCTCATTCCATACACGTACCACCCCTTGCGTGAAAAAGTTGCCCCTTAGGTCCCTTTTAAATCTTTCCCCTCTCACCCGAAACCTATGCCCTCTAGTTCTGGACACACCCACCTCAAGGAAGAAACCTTGTTCATTTACCCTCCCCAGGCCCCCCAAAATGGTTTTATAAACCTCTAAAGTCACCCCTCAGCCTCCGATGCTCCAGGGAAAACAACTCCTGCCTATTCAGCCTCTCCCTATATCTCAAACCCTCCAACCCTGGCAACATCCTTGTTAATCTTTTCTGAACTGTTTCAAGTTTCTCTACATCCTTCCTATAGATAGGAGACCAGAATTGTACACAATATTGTGCAAAAGACAAAAGATGATTAAGTGTTGGAAATGGACAACCTTCCTGGTGACAAAGTGAGAATAACGGGGGCATTGCCTTAAAATTAGGAATACGCCAGGAAGAGCAAAAGTAACTTAAAACAGTATGAAATTGGTAGAAACTTGGAACTGTTGTATTCCAAAAAGTTTCCAGAATTGGGTGGAGAAGATAAGGGAATATAGAACAAAATGCTGCATTCCTTCGGTACTGCAACAGGCTGTTTCGCCAAGTTGTTAAAAAGCAGTCATATTTCACCCAAACTAATACCAAAAAAAGGAACAGCTTAACCAGTAATTCCTGTTGTGTCTAACAGCAAGTATGCTTTTAACAGACAAGTTGATGATATTATCACTGTATCATAGTAAGTGACCTCACATATGCTAATACCTGTAATGGGTGGGTTGCCTTATGAGGAAAGATTGGACAGGTTAGGCCTACATTCACTGCAGTTTAAGATTAAGCGGTGACTTGATTGAAACCGAAAATCCTAAGGGGTCTTGACAGGACAGGTGAGGAAAGAATGTTATCTCTTACCATGCTGTTGGCATCACACTGCAATCCAAACCAGCAGTCCAGCCAACTGAGCTAACTGCCCTCACCCCCAAACCCATTGTATGGTACCAAGGGATTATGGGAAATTTCCCAAAGGTCAAGCCAAAACCCAGAATGTGACAAAGATTACCAACAAGATGGTACAACACCACAACACTGGCAGCAATGATGCTGTTAACAAGGTGCACAAACACAATGAAGTCCAGAGTTCAAGCAAAAGACAAATTTCAGAAGCGGACCAAGCTTTCAATATTGTTTCCTATATTCCAAATCTCAAGCACCATATTAACAATATAAAGAGACCAAGAACTTTTATAACGGTTTCATGTACTGAAAATGCAGGAAAGCAAATGCAACTAGTGTCAACACATGACACAAACCTGAATCATGTACCTCAGTTATTGGTGCTCCATGGTCTACAAGTGTACTGTATAACGATTACTCGTTCTGTGCATTGCTTCTTGGCACTGCAGTTACTGTCAAACTCATTTCAGTGTCCCAAAATCTGCTATCTGGTAAATACATAGGCTCCAACAGTGGCAGAAATATTAGTATGCACAGATCGTGGTACGGTCACAATTTGCCGAGCTGACCACCACACCCATGTGGCAGAACAGACTCATGCATGACAATTAAATCAACACTGAAAAGTCTGCACCCAGATGGAATTGACTTGATCTGCAATTTTAAGAGTGATGCAGCATCGCATCTTACAAACGATTCTGTATTTGTTTATTGATCATCCCATGAAGTGCAGAGTGCACATTCAGGAGAAGCTGAGAGGGGGAAACTGAATGGTATAATTTGCCGAGCTGACCACCACACAGATTGTTGGAGCTCCACCATTGGCATTTTAAAGAAATTACAGCACCATAGAATATTACCAAATCAAAAAGATGAGTAGAATGGATGCAGCACATCAATATGAACAACATTCAGTTTCGGCTTGGTAAGTAGTACGGTATTTAACATTCACGCTGTAGGTGCTAAGCAATAGATATTTGAAACGAGAGAGAGGATCATTAAACAATCAAGGTTGTGCAAGTAGCAAGTAACATTCCATAGCATTACCAGCACTGATTCTTCCAGTATTAACATCCTGTTGGTTACCATTGACCAGAAACTGAAAGGAACTTATAAATACTGTGGCTAAAAGAGTTTGAGGCTAGGAATCCTGCAGTGAATAGCTCACTCCCTAACTTCCTTACGCATGGCCACCATCTGGAAGGCACAAGTCAGGAGTCTGATGGAATACTTTCCATTCGGCTGGATGAGTGCAGCTCCAACAACACAAAACATTCCTCACCATCCGGGGTGGGGGCAGCTGGACTGATCAGCACCCCAATCATCACCTTAAATATGGACTTCTTCTCAAGGGCAATTAGGGATAGATAATAAATACTGGACTTCTCAAAGACGCCGTATACAATACAATTCCCTCAGTTGGCACTTTTCCAGAGATTGCTCTAACCCATTTTAAAAAAAAGCTGACCAACTAACAAAGCTGCAGTTTTTTTGCTACAAAACTCCAATATTTGATGGTCCAGGTCAGACAGTTAAGATTTCCTCTTTCAGGCCTTTGATTATTCTCGCTTGCATCCGTACATACACAAGTGTCAGGACCTAATCCAAACAGAATAATTCACACTTATTTATCAGACACAGTTCAAAGACTGCGTTCCTTTTATTAAAAAAAAGGTCAAATTATTTATTCAACTTTTCCTGTTTTGGATTGCAAGGATGCAGCAGAGATTTGCTAACAGTTTACATAAAGTGATATACTAATGGGAAAGACTCCAACATTTCCCCCCACAAAGTTTTCACTCCACTTTCCTGAAGGTATTGATTCATACCTGGATTGCGGTTTACACATGCCCGTAGCCATCTGGTACCATGCCCAATTGAGAACCCAGATAGTGAGTGGCAGTAGACCATGAGAACTCAAAGCCTGATCACTGACCAATCAGGCTCCAGCCAACAGTTAAATTCTTGTGGAACGAATGGGAATAAAACTGGAGTCGAGAGTGTGGTGCTGGAAAAGCATAGCCAGTCAGGCAAAGAGCAGGAGAATCAACATTTCAGGCATAAGCACTTCATCAGGGTTTCTGCCCGAAATGTCGATTCTCCTGCTCTTTGGAAGCTGCTTGACCTGCTGTGCTTTTCCCGCACCACACTCTCGACTCTGATCTCCAGCATCCGCAGTCCTCACTTTCTCCTCGGAATAAAACTGGGGACATTAAAGTTGGTTTGACATGCTGGTTATTTTGCACACAGTAAGTTAAAAAACAACTGTTCTGGAATCTCTTTTCTTTTAAAAAAAACAGCTAAATTCAAAGTAGGCAGCTGCAAGAGAAAGAATTTGCAAGATATCCACATTTGTATGAAGAATTATTCACAGTTGAGAAAGTTGCATTACTGTATTCCATTAGTGACTCCAGCCACATGCAAAGGACAAAATACTTACAGCCTCAAAAGAACAAAAACTTTACAATATTTCACCAACACCCATGCAAAGCAAAACCATTTTCTTTAAGTTCTAATAATAACCTAATTGAAATATTAAATGCTTACTTAAAACCCTTCTAGGGCAAAGTTGTGAAATTATTCAACTAAATGCTCTGGCATTTTTGTCTAAAGCAAACATGCTTATAGTGTAGATAAAAACATTGTTAACTTGAAATATTCGGCAACATGTTAAGCAAAGTCTCCTTATTACATAAACCAGTTAAGCAGCCAATAGAAAGCAGTTAAATAACGTATCTAAAGGAAATACGATACTGGTTACACAATGGGAAGCATAAAAAGCAACACAAAATGATATGAGATAACAGCTCAGCACCACAATTACTTGTGGATTGGCAAGATAAAGCCCAAGGGCAAGAATAATACAATATATAAAATGCATATAATGGAGTGAAGTTATGCAATGCCTGTGGAAGCAAAAATATTTAATACAACCCAATCACTTAGACCCCTCAATGCAGCAGCTTTCAAACCTTGTCTGAGGACCACTTATTGCCAGCACAAAAGATGCAGCAGACCACACACATCCCTACCAAACTCACTCTCCCTTATCACCATAAAAAGAAACTCATTTGAATTAATGGGAACTTATGGAAACTAGAAATATTGATGCTTTTCCAATATTTAGCATGATATGCTTAATAGAAAAAGCTGACAAACTTACTGCATTGAAGTTTTGGGGAGAAAATACAGGCATTCACGTTTAAAACCTTATCTTGCACACTAACGTTCATTCAACATAACTGAAATTATAACAAACTGATATTACTTTGCATCTATTCAAACAAAATCAGTAGGAACAAATTCTTGACTTTAAGACTATATCAATGGAGTTCATGCTTTTAAGTGACTTAGACCATGCGGTTGGAAGCCAGTTTGGTTGCGGTGACATCCCATAAGTAGTGAGGATTAAGGCTCTGGCCTACTCTCTTGCATGACTTTGACGGTCTCATTGTGCATCACTGCTATGCATTTTGGACCAACTCCAGTGTGGACTACATTTTGAGAACCACCGCATTAGAGAGAGGGGAACAAAGGTCAGATCTGGTCACGCACAACAACCGTGAAGCAAACTGAATGTATTTAATTCCTCACCATCCCCTTCACTTCTAAAATTTGGTGATTTCACCAAGTCTAATGATCATTGCTTGCCTGCAATGGCGAAAAAAGTTTTACTAACATTTGTTTGCCTATGGAATTTCCATAAGCAGGTTCACGTGTCTTGCAAAACAACGATTAATTATGTCAAATGTGAGGGGATATTAAACTCTAGGAGGGCCAATAGCCAATCTTTTATTCACTGGGCTATGCAAATTTGTTTTTCTTGAAACACAATCATCTTTTGTGTCTCTTCACGGTAGCATTATGGGGCTACTGGCATCACTTTGCTTCTTCTCTAGATTCCTTCAAGCTTCCCTCAGTCCACATTGCAGTATTATGAACACAACCCATTTTTCCTCTTCCTCTTGTTATTACCTTGTTTGACCTTCAATTGTTGCCAGAAGGCTGCTTAGTCTTCAATTCCAAAATATGTACTTGGCAAGCTTTCCCTCTGCAACATACTATAGTTGAATTATTATATTTTCAATTCAGAGAAATAAACAGTTACACTGCACCTAAATAATGATTCAAGTACACTGGTGCACAAATTAACCCCACAACAACTTTTGATCAGGGGTGTAGAATGGTCAAGAAACAAAAGGGACATTAGGCTACTACAACATGCTTTCAATTCCAGAGATTTGATTCATTGAATTTAAATGCCACTGACTGTCATAGCAAAGTTTTGTTCAATGCTAGCAACGTTGGTTCTTAGAAAGGGCTACTTCGATTATTATGCACCAAACATCCAGTAAAACAAGTGAAGGTGCTTGTGCACAATTCATATCAGTGCAGTAATTCCATGTACCCATGACATCAAGCCCACTGAACATGCATGTACAGACCAGCAATTTGAATTGTTGGACCCAGGAGTGCAGACCACCCACAGTCAGTGTTACTGATATACATGCTGGTTGTACCTGCAGGTAGGCTGTACTTCGGTTGTAAGGAAATTTCACACTATTCAATATTCAGAGTATCAAATCATAAGGCTAATTTGCTAAACTGATACGTTATTCAATAGGATAAGAGGGGAGTTACTCTCAAAAAGCACCATCCCAAATTCAAAAATGACCAAATTCTCTTATCATCTACAATGGAAGGGGCAGCACGGATAGCACTGCTGCCTCACAGCGCCAGGGACCCGGGTTCAATTCTAGCCTCGGGCTAGAATTGTGTGGAGTTTGCAGATTCTCACCATGTCTGTGTGGGTTTCCTCCGGGTGCTCTGGTTTCCTCCCACAATCCAAAGCTGTGCAGGCTCGGTGAATTGGCCATGCTAAATTACCCATAGCGTTCAGGGATGTGTAAATTAGGTGCATTAGTCAGGGGTAAATATAGAGTAGAGTAATGGGTTTGGGTGGGAGAGAGGGTCAGTGTGGACCTGTTGGGCCAAAGGGCCTGTTTCCACACTGTAGGGATTCTTAAAAAAAAGAAACAATAAATTGAAGGGAGTTGATTCAGTGGTGTGCAGTACAGTGCATCAAGTGAAGGATGTTGAGCCACACCATTCCATATGGTGACTTTCCCCAGGGTAAAATGTATTCAAAGGAGAAAGTGAGGACTGCAGATGCTGGAGATCAGAGCTGAAAATGTTTGCTGGAAAAACGCAGGAGGTCAGGCAGCATCCAAGGAACAGGAGAATTGACGTTTCGGGCATAAGCCCTTCTTCCTGAAGAAGGGCTTATGCCCAAAACGTCAATTCTCCTGTTCCTTGGATGCTGCCTGACCTCCTGCGCTTTTCCAGCAACACATTTTCAGCTAAAATGTATTTAAACCCAAAATCCCTCAGTCCCCTGCTATCTTATAAAATATAAAGTGAAGAGCGTCACAGTGGTTAGCACTGCAGTCTCAGCGCCAGGGACCCAGGTTCGATTCCAGCCTCGAACGACTGTCTGTGTGGAGTTTGCACATTGTCCCTGTGTCTGCGTGGGTTTCCTCCGGGTGCGCCGGTTTCCTCCCACAGTCCAAAGATGTGCAGGTCAGGTGGATTGGCCATGCTAAATTACCTAGTGTTAGGTGCATTAGTCAGAGGGAAGTGAGTTACTCTTTGGAGGGTTGGTGTGGACTTGTTGGGCCAAAGGGCCAGTTTCCACACTCTAGGGAACCTAATCTAATCTAATCATAATTGTAGTCCAGATTTCCATAATACTTGGTTAAAGAACACTGCTAAAATTCTCAGTGACTATGTACTGATGTGTTTCTGTTGTTCCCCGGAAAGGTAAAAAGTACTTTAAGGGATATATGGCACATCAATAGCCAACTGCAACAATAGTCTATGTAACAGCTGGCCTGTGGCTCTGTTAACAGCACTTTCAAACCTGGAACCTTGGGGGTATAGATAAAAGTCTCACTTAAGGGCTTGGGCCCGGTGCAGTACTGAGGGAGAGTAGCATTGTCAGAGGTGCTTTGGGCAAAATGTTAAATTACACAGATGGCTGTAAAGATCCCAAGACATTGTTTCAAAGGAGGAAAGGGGAGTTAACTTAGTCAAAGCTTCAGGTTTTTTTTAGGAGCTTGCTGTGCACATCTTGACTGCCACATTTCCTCCAGGTGACCGCACTAAAAATTATTTCAATGTTTGTAAAGTGCTCAGAGACATCCAGCTGTCATGAAACATGCTGCATTAATGAAAATCTCTTTTAAAATGAACAAAAGTGTGACGCATACCCATCCATCAGTTTTCCAGTAAATGGCTGCTTCCTATCATACTTGATGACAGATGACAGTCAAGGCTGCACTTTGTGGAGATCAAACTCTTTCAGGCCAAACATATTCCATTGCTGCGAAAAAGGCCAGTGCTTTTCAAAGCACTCGACAACAGCTTTTATTTTAAATTGCTTCCTCTTCTTCCTCTCCCTTTTACACTGACTCTCCCCAACCCCCCACCAACTGCCACCCCCCCCCCACACATACACACAATGCACCAATCAAGCATTTCTGCGACACAGATGGAATTCCAAAGGAACAAAACAAAACCCCACAGCAAAAGCAATGATCAAGTGTTTAGTGCTGATAAATCCAATAGAACTTGCCTCTGGGGCATAAAAAGGCAACCAGTATTTCTCAAACTCAGGAATGTCCTGCAAGCTATGTTCAGTGCCACATTTATATCTGAGAAACTGCTCAATGACAAAACACACAACTCTTCTCAGCAAGTCCAAATTCTACCTTTGTTTCTTCAGTCAAGTAGTTATTTATACATTTACCTGGAGTATTCCAAACAACGAGAAATAGGATATTGTCCACTCTTTAACCAAGGAACAAACCTGATCCTGGTAGGGTGTCATGCTCTTGTGCTTCGTGGATTCAGGAATAAGGCTATACACATCTGAATCTCTGACCAATATTGCCCTTTAATGCAGACTGGTCCGAAAATGGACTTGTGGAATCCCTCCATAAACAGTCAATACTATTAAATTCACTAAAAGATCAACCTCAAACAGCAACTATGTTTTATCTCTCCACAGATACTGCCAGGCATGCTGAGCATTTCCAGCATTTCTGTTTTCATTCCAGCCATCTGGAATATTTTGTTTTTCTGTTTTAAAGTACTAATTGCATGAATTACTTCACAATGTTGAGTACACAAAAAACACTATTTAAATGCAATTTGCTTTTAAATATCGAATTTCAACACTCTTAAAACCTTGCCTTAAAAGTAGGTCTTTCAGAAAAAAAGTGAAAATTGTTGGACACACCTACAAACACTTTGTAACTACAATCCTGTACATGAAGGTTAAATTTGGATTCAATGTAAAATAGCCATGTTGCATAGCAACCAAGGCTGATTGGAGGTCAGTGCTGCGATTTGCATCTCTGTACAGCTTAACTGGGCAACACCTACTTTTAAAATGTACATAACTGAACTCCACATTTCTCAGTTTCAAATAGTTTTAAAACCCAAAGCAACAATCAATTGTAATTAGATTCATAATCGACCCTTTCTGCATCTCATCAGCCTTAAAACACTATTCTCATTTCACAGCCTTGAAACACCTTCTCATCTGTGACTCCAAAACTAATTTTAAAAATTTGCCCATTAATTTTTAAGAGTAGGAAAAATAAACCATCACTGTGTTAAAATTAAAACTGCTAACTTCAGGGTGATATCAACTGATAAGGTAGCTTAAAATTTGTTGGCATGTATTATGTTCAGGTAACACAAAGTACAACGATGGCCATCTCCCTCTCTTATCAACTTAAATGTCTTTATTAAATACAGTTCAAAAAATGCCTCAGGTTTTAAAGAAGGTCTGAAAGAGAGAGAAGAAAAAGAGAGAGAGAGAGAGAGAGAGAGAGAGAGAGTGCTTAACTTCAACTATTAATGGTGAAGTGGAGATAATAGACTCAATGATAGAGTTAGAGATTGCGCTGAATTCAGAGTACGGTCTGAGAGATTGACATATACTACAAGGATAGGGAAGGCCAAAGCCATATATGATTTTAATTTTTTATTTGAACTGTTGAGCCAACGGAAGGCAAATGTGAATCACTACAGGGTGGGGTAATTAGCAAGAGGAAGTTCTGCAGAGTTTTGGATAAGTTGAAGTTTAAGTGGGGAAGCTAGCAAGGAAAGCAATAGATGAAATTACACACGAAGTGATAAAGGTATGTTTCAATGGGCTGAAGATTGGGTAGAGATAGTTTAATAATGGAGATGCAAATAGAAGTTGTCTTTGTGCTAAATAATATTGAGTCAGATCCTCAACTTGTGTGGTTGAATCTTCATCTACCATCTAAACAGTGCTGGTGAGTGGGATTCAGATGATGGCAAACAGCTTGTGGTGGAAATCACAGATGATAGTTTTGTCCTTCCAATCCAAGAGAATGGAATTATTGTTCACTAAGACCGGACATCTGATAGATGGTTCAACATCCATAAAGTTCCTCCTCCAGGTCTAAACTCAACATCCTGATCATTCACCCAGAAAGCATTGAGAAGATCAATCATACTAACTCGGTGGTCCATTTCAATAGTTTTTCTTTTGTAACATGGGGTCAACTTCCACGAGTGTCAACCTCTCCAATGCTTTCTTAGATTATGTCAGTGCTAATAGTGGATGATACTAAATCACCTAAGATTTTAGCACCCTAAACGCTGCTTTCTAATCCCATTAAAGACTCTTCATCTTTTCCATCCATTCTTTAATTATCCAAGTCACTTGCACAGATTGAACAGAGGATATGCAACCATTCTGTTCCAGTTAGGACCACACTTGAAATATCCCATTTCATCCACCAAGACCTTTTAACCCCACCCGCATCCAACCTCAGTCCGAATGGGCTGCTGCTAAATTAGATGTTACATTGGGCGGCGGCACACTGGCTTAGTGGTTAGCATTGCTGCCTTACAACGCCAGGGACCTGGGTTCGATTCCAGCCTCGGGCAACCACCTATGTGGAGTTTGTACATTCTCCCTGTATCTGCTTCTTCAGAGTGCTCCGTTTTTTTCCCCACAGTCCAAAGATGTGAAGTTTGGGAATTTAGCATAGCCAATTCACCTTAGTGTTCAGGGATGTGTAGTTTAGGTGCATTAGTCATGGGAAACTTAGAGTAATACAGTAGAGGAATGGATCTGGGTGGGATACTCTTCAGAAGGTCAGTGTGGACTTGTTGGGCCAAATAGCCTGTTACCACACTTTACAGGTTGTATAATTCTCCCACTGCTAAAACTCTAATGTCTATACAATTGGCATTTCCTACACTACCCTGGTTAGCTTTTTAGGCTCGGTTCCTTCTAAAAATTCAAATCACCTAAGATTTTACTCTTCACATCCAGTCCTCAAACACATTACCTAATGATCCCCTTTACCTCACTGATCTATACTGCCCTCCAGTGAAGAATCCCTTACAATCTCAGTATCCCTTTCTGTGTAACCTTCCAACATTATAACAGTGATTGTATTGGTTCTAAAGCCCTTTGGTATGTGAAACGTGCTATGCAAATGCAAGTTTTTTTTCTCTTCAGACCTCTTTTCTCTGAAACTCCTCTGTATCTCCCTAACCCACTCTATTGCTAAAAAAAATCAAACACCAGGTTATAGTCCAACAGGTTTAATTGGAAGCACTAGCTTTCGGAGCACTGCTCCATCAGGTGGTTGTTGAGTACATGATTGTAAGACACAGAATTTATAGCAAAAGTTTACAGTGCGATGTAACTGAAATTATACATTGAAAAATACCTTGATTGTTTGTTAAGTCTCTCATCTGTTAGAATGACCAAGATAGTTTCACTTCTTTCACGTGTAAATCACAGTGAAAAAGTTACATTCTCAAGTGGACTTTAACAATTGGTGTCAGCCCTGTGTGCTGCTGTGTGCGCCATAATATTTAGACTGATTCTAATCTAAAAGATGAATCGACAGAATCTTACATGGATTCATTCAGTTTTTGAGCAAAGTACAATGTAACTCTGCAAGTACAAATTCACCCCACAAACTTGTGTGTGTGTGTGTGTGTGCGTATATGTATATAAAAGGGTATAAAAGTCTGTGCGCACATAGGAGTGTCTCTGTGCGTAGTGCAATGGTGTAGTGTGACATGAATCCAAGATCCCAGTTGAGGCCATCCCTATGAGTACTGAACTCTATTGCATCTTTGATAAAGCATTCAACTATCATGGTTTTCCTCAATTGTGTTAGCTTAGTCACAATCAAATCCTACCCCAGGAATTAAGTAAAATATCTCAGCTGGGACCCCTCTTGTAGTACAGTTGTCACGTCTCTAGCCCTGAACAAGAAGCATGCTCCAGATATATGTAATAACATCTTTGAACAGGTTGCTTATAAAAAAGGCTAAATACAAAAATATCTCAGCAGGCACTCTTGTATAATACTGAGGGAGTGCAGAACCAACGTCCCATCTACCAGCTCAGATAAATATAGAAGATTCCCATGGCGCTGCTTTGAAATAGAACAGACCAGATTATCTTGGGTGCCCTGGCCAGAATATCTGATTTACTGTTTGTGAGAACCTGTGTGTGCAGATCCTTTGTCACATCATTTCCATTACAATGACTGGCTAAACTTCAAAAGTACTCCTTTGGCTGTAAATCACTTTGAGACATCTGGTGATGGTTGAGAAGCACTACAAAATTGAAAATAATTTCTAATCCTAAAGATCCCTGCCCTGCTCCTTCCCACATACAGAGCTCAAACTCCTTCTTAAAGCACAACTAACTCACATACCCAACAAACTTGGGCTTCTGACCATTACACTGCTGTGCTCATGCCGGGAATATTTGTATCGAACAAACTGTATTGCCACTCTTTATGAATGGTAGTAAAATCAGACTTCCCTTCAACAGCTAGATATGAAACATTAAATGTCAAGTTTTATTTACTTTAGCATTCCCAGTCATTCGCATTAAATCAATTGCTAAAAACTGCCAACACAAGATACTAACTCTATTGGTTAAGATAATGAATTTCCTGTCCCCTGAAATGTCAGAATTATAAATAAGAGAAGAATGTACATTAAAAACATAATGCTTCCTGCTCCAACACAAATTGCTTGGTCATGTTTCACACCCTTAATTTAGGAGCCCAGGGGTCTAATATTACTTTGTAACTGTCCCCAACATCTTAAATCTCCCAGGTGTTAACATTTAATGTTGATGTATTAAAAAAGGCTGCGAGGATCCCATTTGTACAACACATGAACGAAACTCAACAACTTAATTCCAGCCAATTGGAACAAAAAGTGAGGATAAACCTGCACAAGGGAGATAGCTTCAACACCCCCAGTCCACTATTAACTTTACACAGGATACCCATTGCTTGACAAAAATGCATTTAGTGCTGGTTTGAATGGAAAAGATTCATTTGTACCATCCCTAGCTGTAACAAGAGATCTTAACCGGTTTCCTTCAGTAAATTGGGTGCCCATACCTGAAGGGCTTATGCCCAAAATGTCGATTCTCCTGCTCCTTTGATGCTGCCTGACCTGCTGCGCTTTTCCAGCAACACCTTTTTCAGCTCTGATCTCCAGCATCTGCAGTCCTCACTTTCTCCCTGCCCATACTTCTTCAAAAATACCAGGGTTTTTTTATGACCAATTTGATGTTGGCTTTCTACAGCCTTGCATCATACATACGTTTCAGGGTAATTAAAAGGCAGCAAGTACTACTTAAATGTTGCACCATAGCAGGGGAGCCACAAAATCCAAATGGCATCTAATAGGCTTTCAAATCAGACTTTAAAATTGACTCCCTATCCACCCTCTTGGGTAACTGTAAAAGATCCCACATTTCAAGAGTCTTGAAGTTGTCCCAAATAACTTGACTAATATTTATTTCACAATACAGGTTACCCTGGTCATTACCACCTGACTGCTTGTGTGCGCTTGCTCTGGGCAAATTGGGCACCATGTTACCTACAGTGAACAGTGACTACAGCTCAAAAATGAATTTAATTGGCTGGTGAGTGCCCCAAGATGCCTCGTGGTGATAAAGGCTTTATGGAAATGCAATAATTTTTTTCTTAACTACAATGACGGGCAAATCCTATGTCCTTCATAAGTGGAACAACAATGCAAGACTTTCCAACTGTAAAGCTGCGATAAAATCAGTTACACATATGTATTCATCGCATCAATTTGACTCAATTTTCAGACTCTTGGGGTCCGAGTGGGGTTAAGGATCGAATAGAATAGTGTCCTTAATTAGCAACGAACCTTCCCTGCCCATTCAAATCAGCCGGCTACTGGAATTCACTTGCAATGGCTAAAATATAAGGCTATTATTTTGGCTTCTGCAACTAACAGGTCTTCTACCTTTTCTTCAAACCGCAAATACTTTAACTTTCTTGAGCAAGGGATGTTTTGACCGCAAATAAATACTACCAACCTCACAGGAACCTGTTTTAACACGCAGATTATTAGCTCCACCATAATGAAAAAGGCTCCTTTCAAAAAAAAACTTCTCCTCCTCGGAATCCAGTGACTGGCTCGACTGCGGACCCATTCGTTAGCCAAAGATTTATGGAAAATAAACATTCGACTCAGAAGAATCTGCTGTCAATATTTGGTTTGAAAACTCCTGACTAAATTATTTCCAGTCGCTTGTGTTAAAGAAAAGAATAAGTGCAAGTCAGAGGGAGGTTCATATTAGAGCAGGAGAAGAGGGAATTAACAATATCCCCGGGCTGGACACTGGGTTAACATGTTTACAGGTAATTACACAGTACTGTACCTTCAAAGAAACGCACCAGCCCTTAAAATATCGCAGGTGCAGATATGCAACACTATGGGGATTTAACATTGTTGCATTATGTGCCATCGGTTTAAATCCAATGAACGAATTCCAACACTTACTTTAAAAAAAGAGAATTGCACTTTTTGCCTGAAATATACACGGGCGACAGGTGCACAGCACTGAGAAGGATAAAAAAATCTTCTGAACTTGCTGCAAAAATTACAATAAGATTTTAATGACCCCATCCCAAGTTTTCAGTACAACGCTTAGTGATACAGAATAGGCGTTTTTCTGACCAAACAAGCTCAAAATTATTTTTTTTTAAATCATGAAAGTAGTAGGTTTCATATATATGCGTTTTTTTAAAAAAAAGAAAACGCGAAAATCACTTGATAATATGTTAGATGCGGTCTTGTAATTGCATTCACTTAATTCCCAAAACCGATTAACAGGATGGGCAACTGAACTCCCAAGGCTAACAACTAAACTCTTGGAAACCCGTCTTTAACTACTGCGCGCGTATAATACAAGTGCTAGGCGTGAGTGTGTTCGTGGGGGGCACGTTTGCTATATTGCTTCGGGTATATACAGTCCCAGAGGTTTAAGTGCCTGGCACTGGGGCGCACTTGGTTGCTGATTTGGGGGGGGGGGGGGGAGAAAGGGGGAGAAAGAGAGAGAAGGAGAGAGAGAGAGAGATGGGGAAGAAAAGGTGAAATAAATCAATCTTTCTCCTGCACCCCCCACCCCCATTTTAAGGAAGGGGGGGAGAGGAAGAGAAAGAATGCAGCCCTACACCCTTAATCATTGCATTTACCACAAGAAAGGGTGATAAGGGAGGGAGACAATTGCAAAATGACCTTTACTACGAGTATGCGGGGTTAAAGAAAGTTTCGCCTTACCCAAGTTCACAAAGCTCATGACCATGTCGGCCTGGTTGAGGAAGGTGCTGTCCTGCAAGCTGGCCAGCGGCGGGCTCTGCGTAGTGAACACGGCTCTGTAGCGGTGCGAGAAGCCCTCGCCGTCCTCCTCTTCCTCCTCCTCTTCGCCGCCGCTGCCGCCACTGGACATGGCGTTGTACAGGTCGAGCATGAAGAGCGGCGCCGAGTCCTGCTTGCCGTGTGAATGCGGCCGTGGCCGATGGGGCAGCCCCAGGATGGAGAGGATCTCCCGCTGCATGTCCCTCTTCTCGTGCTGCTTCAGGCGCCGGTGTACGAAGCTCGAGTGCATGTCGCCAGTGTCCAGCAGCAGACTGCCCGCCGCTCCCGCCACCGCCAGCCACTCCAGCAGCAAGCAGCCACTCCACAGCAATCCCACTCCCTGCTCCATTGAAAATGCTCCCATTGTCCAGCGCATAGTGAACCGATAGAATGCAAAACTTTGATACAGGGGCAGAAACAAAAACAAAGCTTTTGTATTGAATATAAATATGGTTTACATATATAATAAATAAATAGACACGAGCTCCAAGGTTGTAGCTCTCCAGTGAGCTCGTGTACGGCGCGCGCTCTCTTACACACGGTCCCTGCTCCTCAAATCTTGTGAATGAACGATTGGAACCTCACAGCAGGTAACACTCCAAACCCTTTGTTACATCACCTGATTGACAACCCAGACGACCGACACAACGTTCCATTTGCGCACAGCGGAGGCGGGGATTTTTGCTGCACTCTCCACTCCTCCCCATTCATCAGTCTGGCTGCTCTGTGTATGCATGTGGCGGTGGCACATTTCCAAGGGAAAATAAATGTTTAGATTCGTTGCTTGAATCGTTTTTGTCCCCCTTGCTCTTTGTGACAGAGCTAAAAGAACTCCGCTACGGCGCTGAAGTTTTGTTTTCTCCCTCGAAGTTCATGAACCACTCTATTTTAATTCTAAAATTTCGGATACATGCGTTTAAGATGCTTTAGACGCGGAGTTATATTGTCTTTGGGAGTCATTACATCCGTTTCAAATCAAATATTCGAACCAGGGCGCAGCTTTCCGAGTTGGCTATTAACTCAATGTTGTTCTAGCGGTTATCTGCTGCATTCCTTGCTCCTTGATAATGGGACAGTGTTTAACCGGAAATGTTCAGTCGAGCAGTGTTTATGTCTGCAGGGGGCGGGGGTGAAATTTTGGGTTTTATTTTCTCTCTCGAATCCACTGGCCGGTGAACCGACTTTTGCAGAAACAGGTAATACGCGTATTTTTCCCTGTCATCGTTCAGCTCTGAAGTTGTTCGATGCCCTTGGACTTGATACAAACATACTAGAGATGTATCAATTTATTGCACATCGAGCGATACATCACCAGCGTTTTATACGATTCAGTTTATTAAACGATTGCGTGCCTCTGCATGTGTCGTCATACAATTCTGGATTAAAACAGTTTTGATTAAATTAATACATAAAAGTTTATATTATGTATTATAAAAAGAGTGCTGGAAAAACTCAGCAGGGCCTGTCCCTTTCCACAGATGCTGCCAGACCTATCGAGATTCTCCAGCATTCCAATTCAGCACGGTCAGCCCACAAATTATTTGACTAAATCAAAAATCTGAAATTGAACTGGCTACGATATAAAAGCGTTGGGCAAACTCAAAAATGAAAATAGTATGTGAAGAAAAGTCATTTTTGATTAACTCTGCCCAACACTTGCTTTTTTAATCTGTAATTCAGCTTTCCAACACGGGCAACATTTTCGTTTTCATGTTGGTGATTTCTATTGACATGACCGGAGCGCACGATCAAAAGCTGAAATTACTATTTCTAAAATAGAAAACGACATTGTCCATTCAGTAAAACTGGTCAAAGAACAGTAAATATTGCGGATGCTGGAAATTTGAAGTAAAAACAGAAAGTGCTGAGATAACTCAGCAGATCTGGTAGCATCTGTAGAGAGAAGAGCAGTTAATGGTTCGAGTCCGACGTGACTCTTCACTTTGTTTCATTTTAAATAAAATTAATCGATCACCCCGTTTCACACTTGGTTTTTGTTCAGGCTGTGGTTTCGGATGGACATTCCCGTTTTGTGCTCGCCACCTAGTGATTCAGTCTGGAAAAGCAGTCTAGTGCCACTGAAACCAGTCAGATTGAGAAGGCAACACAACGGTTTGAAAAAACCCTGTTAAGTTTGTCACGGCATTATCTTAATATTTCGCCTGTTGGCACACTCACTTTTGTCTTGATTCTTCCACAAGTTGAGCGTACTTAAAATTAATTAATATACCAACTTAAACTAAATTCAAGTTCATCAATTCTGAGGAAGGGTCACTGATTTCTCTCTACAGGTGCTACCAGACCTGCTGAGCTTCTCTAACAATTTCTGTTTCACCATCTGCACAAAACTAAAACAAAACCTGGTTCAATTAGTAGCCCTCCAGCCTTTTGAATCTAAAAATCTAGGCTCAAGACTCACTGCATGACATGAGCACAAAACATACCAAGTTTGACCAAGAGCTGCACTGTCCCAGATGCCTTCTTTCAGTTAAAATGTTTTGAATGGATCCTGCAATCTGCCCATTTAGGTTATTAATAACCCACCCAATACCAATAAGCTGTTGTTTAACTTTACTCAAACACTTCATAATTTTGAAAATCTATTAAATCTCACTGTTAGCCCAGCTACTGTAAGATTTACCAGACTATACCTGGAATGGGTGATTGTCTTATGAGGGAAGGTTGGTCAGGCTAGGCTTATATCCATTACAGACTCAAGAGTCTAGTGCTGGAAAAGCACAGCAGATCAGGCAACATCAAAGGAACAAGAGAATCAACATTTCAAGCATAAGCCTTCCATCAGGAATGAGGCTAGTGGGCAGGGACTGAGACATAAATGGGAGGGGGTGGGGTTTGGGGAAAGGTAGCTGAGAAAGCGATAGGTGGATGAAGGTGAGGGAGAAGGTGATAGGTCAGGGGGGAGTGATGGACAGGTCTAGAGGGCAGAGCCGAGTTGGAGGCTTGGGACTGGGATAATGTGTGCAGAGGGGAAATGAGGAAGCTGTTGAAATCCATATTTATCCCATGTGGTTGCAGGCTCCCAAGGCAGAATATGAGGTGTTCCGCTACCAGCCCAACTGCTTGTTCTGTGGCGCTGTGGAGTCCGTGGACCACAAGTATATTGGGTGTGGGCGTTTGCACTCCCTTTTTGATTTCCTGAAAAACCTCCTCCTCTGCTTTTGGTTGCACTTCAGTCCCACGCTCCTGAACTTCGGGCACCCGGTACGGAGGAAGGAGGGCAGGTCTGAAGACCTCCTCGTGGGTCTGCTCCTGGGCCTGGCCAAACTGGCCATTAACAGGTCGAGGCAGCGGGCCGTGGAGGGGGTGGTTAGGGCCGACTGCCTGCCCCTCTTCCGCGGTTACGTTAGAGCCCAGGTGTCCTTGGAGAAGGAGCACGCGGTGTCCACCAACACTCTGGAGTTGTTCAGGGAGAGGCGGGCGCCGCAGGGAGTGGAGTGCATTATTTCTCCCTCCAACTCTATTTTGATTTAGTCCCTACCCTCCCCTTCACTGGTTTGATCACACAGCACTGCCCTTTGATGTGAAGGGCAGTGTTTGTCACTGGCCACCCGGGTGTTTTCCTATCTTCCTGGTGGTGGAATTGAATAAAGATTCGTGCACTTTGTGTCTTTCACTGTGTCTCACACCTGCACACACACACCATGGGTGCTGGGGAAAAAAATAAGCACTACCGCACTTAGGTGGTAGTGTGGGGGTTAAATTTTTTTTAAAAATGAGGCGTTCCTCCTCCAGGCATCGGGTGGTAACGGTTTGGTGGTGGAGGAGGCCCAGGACCTGTATGTCCTTGACAGAGTGGGAGGTGGAGTTGAAGTGTACAGCCACAGGGCGGTGGGGTTGTTGGGTGTGGGCATCCCAGAGATGTTCTCTGAAACAATCTGAAAGAAGGCATCCTGTCTCCCCGATGTAGCAGAGACCACATCGGGTGCAATGGATGCAGTAGATGACATTGGTAGAGGTACAGGTTTCTGACGGATGTGAAAGGATCCCTTGGGGCCTTGGACAGAGGTGAGGGGAGTGGTGTGGGCACAGGTTTTGCAGTTCCAGTGGTGGCAGAGAAAGGTGCCAGGAGTGGGGAGTGGACTGGTGGGGGGTGTGGACCTGATGAGGTAGTCGCGGAGGGAATGGTCTTTTCGGAACGCTGATAGGGGTCGGATTTGTAGTGTCTACAGGGTATCCTGTTCAGCACTGGGTTGGGCTGATTGTGGTCTGGAGTCCATGTGGGATCAGACGGTTCTGTACGCAGGTGCTGAGGAAGGAGATGTGGTGGTGGTAGCGAGTCTGCTTGAGGACATGGCTGAAGAGCTTCAGGGCAGAGGAGAGGGCTTGGGGGGTACAATGAGAGAGGGACTCACTGAGATCTTTGTGGAGAGAGGAAGAGAACTTCTTCAAGGTAGGCATCCTTGGAAGAGGCTTTGCAGTAAGGTTGAAATCAACTAGGAGAAAGTGAGATCTGCAGATGCTGGAGATCAGAGTCGAGAGTGTGGTGCTGGAAAAGCACAGCAGGCCAGGCAGCATTCAAGGAGCAGGAGAATTGACGTTTCAGGCATAAGCCCTTCATCAAGAATGAGGCTTGTGGGTCAGGGCTGAGAGATAAATGGGAGGGAGCTAATGTTGCTGAGACACAGACAGTTGTTGAGAAATAGTAGGGGAACAAGAGTGACTCACTAGCACAGGAGAAAAAGCAGTTTAAGAAAAGTGAGTGATTGCACTGGGACAGCTGGAATTGGGGACATTAGTGGAGAAGAGACATTAATGGAAAATGAAGTGGTTGTGGTAGGACTACACTGTGACTACAAACATGTAGAGTCCTGCGCAACAGCACTTAATGCTTTAAAACTGAGCAATTTTGATCTTGGTTGATGAACACAGATTTTATTTTCTCATGTTTTATGACTTCTTATAATTTCTACAACAATGTTGTAATTTTGAAAAATGTTTTCATGGGACTTTGGCATCACTGACTAAGTGGTAGCTATTGCCCATCCCCAATTGCCCTGAAGAAAGTAGTGGTGAGCCACGTTCTTGAATCACTGTAGTCCATGACAGCTAGATTCACCCACAGTACTATTTGGGAAGGATTTCCATAAATTTGACTGGCAACAGCAAAGGAACATTGATGTAGTTTCCAAGTCAGGATGATGTATGGTTTGAAGGGGAACTTGTAAGTATTAGTGTTTCTATGCAACTTCTTTATAATTTCTTCATTAATATTGCCTATTTTTCTGTAAGTAATGTATGGCCACTCTTGGTTGCAGACAGGCTCATGACATTTTATCCTTACTACAACACTGCGAAACAGCATGCAAACCCATAGAAATAGTTTTTTCCACTTTCACCACTCTGCTGCAGAATGCTAAGCATATTAGAATGAGGTGTGAAGCACAATTAATCCATGTATTATTGTTTCATTAAGTTCAATTGCTGGCAATAATGAAAAGAAGACACTTACATCATATCTAACAGCTGAACAAAGTGCAGCTGCATGTACACATCGTTATATGAAAACAATTACGTATAAGATTAATTATTTCATGTTGACACACTTTTACACAGTAGAGTACTTTAAATTCACTAGTACATTTTGATTTCAGAAAATATTAAACTGCCACAATTTAGGTCAGAAGTAAGGATGTGTCAATTATCAACTTAGCTTTGTAAGAATTCCAGTAATTCATTGGATTGTCAAAATTCTTGCAGTACAATCTTTAGAACTATATACATTTTATCAAGAAAGTGCAAACAAAGTTATTCTTTAAGAAAAAGATTATATTGCATATTTATTTCCATTTTACATTTTCATTTTAGATTTCTTTTCTCAAGTGTCCCCAAGTCATGCCCATGACCAGGAAACAAAATTACCCATTCTCCAAGTGTTGCCTATATTGATTTTCAGGTGGCTATTGTGAATTGCACAAGACTTTCTCCCATGGGTTGCCCCAGAATCTTTCCTAGCTGGGCCAATGTGGCTTATTTCCACTTATCATTTGCTGCCTGACAGCACTGAGTTGCATGAAAAGTTCCACGTTAACACAATTAATATTAGCTTTTAAACAGAATTTGTCACACTGAAGGGTTCTGCACGAGCCTTGGTTGTTTCAATTTGCTGAATAGAGAAACTGAAATGAAAACACCCCAGTTACTGGCTCTTCGGAGTAAGGTCAGTCTGTTCAAAATAGAACAATATTGGGAGCAGAATTCCTTGCATGTTCCACTTGAAAATTCCCACTGCAATGTCAATGGAAGAACATAAGAACTTGGAGCAGGTTTAGGCAATTCAGCCCCTTGAGCCTGCTCCACCATTCAATATAATCATTGCTGATCTCAGCTCGGCCGCAACTTCACTTGCTGCCCGCTCTCCATAACCATTCAATCTATTGTTAAATAAAAATCAATTAGTAGTTATGGACCAGATCAGACCCCCAAAGTATTTTATGGGGATAGCCTAGATCCTAATCTTTATGTTTTTAAAAAGGCAAGTGTAAGTCACTGTGTTCCAGATATGGTTTAATTGGTCTACCATTAATCTTTAGTCAAATACACTTTATTCTTATAACACAGTTAAAATACAACAAAAAGAAGAATTGGCATAATTTTACACCATTGAAATACTAACCAAGATAATGTATTATTTAACCACTAATCATTAATTGTTCTAATATAGGCAACATCTCATTAACACACCCTTGGCAAAGGCAGTTCAGCAGCATAGCTATTATTCTCACGTGCTGGATCTTTCTTCAGTCTATTGGAAAGAAGCATTGAAAGAAACAGATTGACCCTTTTGATTTTTTAAGAGGAAGCCCCTCTGTCTAAGATTCCACTCTAGCAGCAGAAAACTAAAGCTTTCAGCCCCAGGAGTACTTCCAGAAGAGTGGAGGATAGCAAATGTTGTTCCCTTGTTCAAGAAGGGGAGTAGTGACAACTCTGGAAATTATAGACCTGTGAGCCTTATTTCAGTTGCAGGTAAAGTGCAGGCTATAAGAGATTGGATATATAATCATCTAGAGAGGAATAAGTTGATTAGGGATAGCCAGCGTGGTTTTGTGAATGGTAGGTCATGCCTTACAAACGTTATGGAGTTCTTTGAGAAGGTGACCAAACAGGTGGATGAGGGTAAAGCACTTGATATGGTATATGTGGATTTCAGTATAGCATTTGATCAGTATAGTTCCCCACAGTTGGAGAAAATTGCACAAAATATGGAGGCATGGGATTGAGGGTGATTTAGCGATTTGGATCAGAAATTGGCGAGTTGAAAGAAGACAGAGGGCGGTGGTTGATGGGAAAATTTCATCCTGGAGTTCAGTTATTCGTGGGTACCGCAAGGATCTATTTTGGGTCCACTGTTGTTTGTCATTTTTATAAATGACCTGGATGAGGGCATAAAGGATGGGTTAATAAATTTGTGGATGACACGAAGGTCATTACAGTTGTGGATAATGATGAAGAATGTTGTAGGTAACAGAGAGACATAGGTAAGTTGCAAAGCTGGGCTGAGAGGTGGCAAATGGAGTTTAATGTGAAAAAGTGTGAGATGATTCACTCTGAAAGGAGTAACAGGACGCAGAGTACTGGACTAATGGTAAGATTCTTGGTAGTGTAGATGAGCAGAGAGATCTTTGACAAGATTAGAGTGGTGCTGGAAAAGCACAGCAGGTCAGGCAGCATCCGAGGAGCAGGAAAATCGACGTTTCAGTCAAAAGCCCTTCATCAGGAAGGACTTGAGGACGCTGTTTTCATTTGAGAGAAGAAGGTTGAGAGGTGACTTAATTGAGATACATAAGATAATCAGAGGGTTAGATAGGTTGGACAATGAGAGCCTTTTTCCTCGCATGGCAATGGCTAGCACGAGGGGACATAGCTTTAAATTGAGGGGTGATAGATATAGGACAAATGTCAGAGGTCGTTTATTCCGAGAGTAGTAGGGGCATGGAAAGCACTACCTGCAACGGTAGTAGAATTGCCAACTTTAAGGGCAATAAAATGATCATTGGATAAGCACATGGACAAGAATGGAATAGTGTGGGTTAGATGGGCTTCAGATTGTAACATACACCATCGAGGGCTTTAGGGCCTGTACTGCGCTGTAATGATCTATGTTCTATGTTCCAACAGTCAGCAAAAACTACCAACTAACTGAAAGCAACACTAAAGTCCTTTTGGGTCTGTGTGAGCCTAACCCCATCCATTCTTTTAAAAAATACTCAGGGAGAACTCACTGTCTGTTTGAAGGAGACATTTCAGCACCACTGCGACAACACCCCTCTGCAAGAGAAACAGGACAGATAATATCTCATAAAGGCACAGTATCATCATGCTTTTTCCACCTTAAATGTACTCAGTGTCACAGCATCTACCAAACTTTGGGGCGGTGAATTCCTCAGATTCATGACCCTTTGAGAGAAGTGTGTCTGAAAAGAAAGGAAGTTCACTGAAAAGCAATTTTGTAGCTGGTTAGTTGTTGGCAAAGTTTCTAAGAAGGTCTTGCTGGAGCGATGGGGCCTCCTTGAGGCAGGAGTTTCTGGATGTGAGCCCAAAGTTGCAAAACAGCTCAGCACCAGGTCTGTGCAGGCAAACTCACCAACACAACTGGTACAGGCCCCACCTTGAGATTAGGCAGTGTTATGGACAAGATCAGACCCCCTCGAAATATTGTAAGAAGGTAGCCTACATCCTAACCTTTTCTTTTTAAAAGGCAAGTGTAAGATGCGGTGTTCCAGATGCAGTTTGACTGGTCAACCTACTTGATGTAAGCAAAACACGATTTACTCAAACACTATGGTTAAAATACAACAAAAGAAAGAAAAACTTAGAATAATGTAACTCTATTGGAAAACTTAGAATAATAAATACAGTAACTATTACTAATTAACTGTTTCAATATTGTAACATTCCATAGACAAACCCTTTGGCAAAAAGGCAAATTCAGAAAACAAAGGTCATCTCACAGGCAATCTAGCAGCTCCGGAAGAGAATACTCAGCTTTTAGCTGTAATTGATAGAGGAAAAAATATCTTCCACCTCTTCTAGCCCACAACAGCAACTGCTGAAAGATAACTAAAAATCTTTGATCTCTGGGTGCTTGATCACTCCCATTCAGGCTGCTTCTCTTGTTCCAACTTTTAAAAAAAAGGCCTCACAAGTTGTTTATCTTCTCATAGACTGCTCAGCACACCGGTCCCCTAATCTCACTCTAAAAGAAACCAGGACAAAACGCACCTCTTAAAGTCACAGCTTTGTCACAACAAGGATTAGAGCTTGGACCCTGAAATATCAGCTGCTACAAATTTTTAATCTTGAAGTGGTTTCTTGATAAAGGTCAGAGATGCTTGCCTTCTTGGGAGAAGCAGTCTTGCACTCCCCACTCCTCCCTCCCACAGAAACAAATCCGCTGGTGTTCCTGACATTCCCATTGGCCATATGCAACAACTGAGCTCCAAACCACGAAAAGCTGCCTCCTCCGGCCACTTCGCCTGACCTCACTGATTTCAGAGGGATGAGTACAGTAAGATCCCAGCCAATAGGATTCCATAAATATTTGCAGAGCCAATGTATCATAGATTGAAGAATAATTCTAGGACCTCATATTAAACGATAGTTTAATACTGAATTCAATGTGTAAAATGCTCAATAAAAATGCATTTCAATTGAAAAACAAATGTTCATCAAGATCCATCTCTGGCTTACTAAAGAAGATGAAACAAGTGTTACATTAAAAGGATAGGTTTATAATGCCTGGATGTGTGGTGGAGGCAGGTTCAATTGATGCATTCAAGAGAGCATTGGATGATTATTTAGACAGCAATAATGAATAAGGAAAAGTGGAAGATTGGCATTAGGTAATGATGCTCATTTAAAGAACTGGTACAAAGATGATAGGCCAAAAGGCCGCTTGCACTGTAATACTGCTATGACTATAACATGGCAAAGAATAATAGTATTCCTCAGAAGTGGGAGTGTTTTTGAAAATGCTATCCAAAAATTTGATATAAAGAAGAAAAAGTCAAATGTGAGTAAACAGGGCAGGAATATACAAACAGACTGTAAGATCTGTTACAAATATTTGTAAAGAGAAGAGTAGTTGAAGTAGGTTTTGCTCTCATAGAAGCAAAGAAAGGAAGGATTATTACAGAGAATAAGGAAATGGCAGAGGCATCAAACAAATATTTTTGTGTCTATCTTCAGACATAAATTACATACCAGAAACAGAGGTGAACTAAGAATCCAAAATGGGTCAGGAACTTCAGGGAATTAATGTCGTCAGAGAAAATTTATTGGACAATCTTGAGAGACTAAAATCTGACAAATAATCATGACTTGATACCGTACATCTTAGGTTTTAAAAGAAGCTGCTTCAGAGATAGTAGATGCATTGATTATGATTTTCAAAGTTCCTTAAATTCTAGAACAGTCATAGAGTCATAACATTATACAGCACGGAAACAGACCCTTCGGTCCAACTCATCTGTGCTGACCAGATATCCTAAATTATTCTAGTCCCATTTGCCAGCATTTGGCCCATATCCCTCAAAACTCTCCCTATTCAGGTATCCATCCAGATGCCTTTTAAATATTGTAATTGTACCAGACTCCACCATTTCCTCTGGCAGTTCATTCCATATACGCATCATTCTCTGTGTGAAAAAGTTCCCCCCTTTTATATCTTTCCCCTGTCATCTTAAATCTATGCCCTCTAGTTTTGGACTCCTCTACCCTGGGAGAAAGACCTTGGCTATTCACTTTATCTGATTTTGATTGGATGGTATTAAATGTAATTCCACTTTTCAAATTAGGAGGGAGTGAGAAAACAGGGAATTACAGGGAGTTATACAATGTGAGGAGAAAATATTGTGTTTCAAACTGATTTAATATATCCTTTTTTGTATCTAAGACTCAGTTTCAAATGAAACTGTAGAATGAGCAATGTCTGCCTTTCTGCCACCTGGAAGCACCACACATAAAATGCTTTTGGCTGTGATGAGTCAAATATTACTGGGTAAAACTCACAGCACAAAATTGTTCAACATTTGGCATGGATTTGGTGATTTCACTCCTGAGACTCTCAACCTGACTTTTAGAAAAGACAAATTCTAGAAAGAAGCATTTTACCAGGTTTCAAAGATTTATCTTCCAGCAGTTTAGAATTAGCCAAGATTCAGAGATTAATGCTGACACATAAAATATGCTTTCTTAAGGCACATTGTTTACGTTGAGTAGAAAAGCTTTACTTTCTATCTGGTCTGTGGCCACTTGGAATATTTTATATGGACACTGGTTGAGAGAAGGAATGTTGGGACTATAGTCAGTATTGTGGGCAATCATCCTTAGAGAAGCAAGCATCAGCTTGCATTAAATTAATATTGAAAATACCATGTCCAAAAATAATTGTGCGCTTAGCATCAAGTAAGAACAACGAATAAGGCTTAATCTAGAACAAATTTATTATCAGCATATCCTTACAACAGTTGTTTCAGTTATATCCTGAAACAAAAATAAGAAGTGCAGATCTGGAAACCTGATATAAAAACACCAAATGCTAGAATCACTCAAGGCCTGGCAGTATCTGCAGAAAATAAGCAAAATTCATAGAAAGTTTAATTTTGCTTCTTTGTCTACAATTGTTGGCTGATCTACATAGAAAGATAAGAATTAAGAACATGGAAATGAAAGTAAGCCATTTAGTCGCTTGACCTTAAATGGTCATTCATTAGATCAAGACTGATGGTGTGAGCTATATATCCTCAATACCTTTGGTGAACAAAAAAAGTATCAATCTCTGAGTTAAAACTAATAATCAGTTGAGCATCAATTGCTGCCTGCAAAAGAGACTTAAAATTTCTACTATCCTTTGTGAGAAATGTTTCTTAAACTTAATTTGATTAAACTTAATTTAAAAGGATTTTCCTCTAATTTTATTCCCTTTTACTTCCCGACAACGTTTTGCCCACTGTGATTTAGGAGACATTCCTCCTCTGTAAAAGCTACTGATTTTTGAAAAATGCAGCATTCTTTTGTCATTTTTGTTAGTCATAGAGATGTACAGCATGGAAACAACCCTTCGGTCCAACTTATTCATGCTGACCAGATATCCCAACCTAACCTAGTCCCACCTGCCAGCATCCGGCCCATATTCCTCCAACCCCTTCCTATTCATATACCCATCCACATGCCTTTTAAATGTTGCAATTGTACCAGCCTCCACTAATTTCTCTGGCAGCTCATTCCATACAGGCACCACCCTCTGTTTGAAAACGTTTCCCCTCAGGTCTCTTTTATATCTTTCCCTTCTTACCTTAAACCTATGCCCTCTAGTTCTGGACTGCCCCACCTCAGGAAAAAGACTTTATCTATTTTTCCTGTCCATGTCCCTCATGATTTCATAAACCTCTATAAGGTCACCCCTCAGCCTCTGACACTCCCGGGAAAACAACTCAGCCTCTTCAACCTCTCCCTATAGCTCAAATCCTCCAACCCTGGCAACATCCTTGTAAATCTTTTTTGAACCCTTTCAAGTTTCACAACATCTTTCTGATAGGAAGGAGACCAGAATCACATGCAATATTCCAAAAGAGGCCTAACCAATGTCCTATACAGCTACAATATGACCTCCCAACTCCTATACTCAATACTCTGACCAATAAAGGAAAGCATACCAAACACCTTCTTCACTATCCTATCTACCCGCGACTCCACTTTGAAGGAGCTATGAACCTGAACTCCAAGGTTTCTTTGTTCAGCAACACTCCCTATGACCTTACCATTAAGTGTATAAGTCCTGCTAAGATTTGCTCTCCCAAAATGCAGCACCACATATTTATCTAAATTAAACTCCGTCTGCCACTTCTCAGCCCATTGGCCCATCTGGTCAAGATCCTGTTGTAATCTGAGGTAATCTTCTTCGCTGTCCACTACACCTCCAATTTTGGTGTCATCTGCAAACTTACTAACTATACCTCTTATGCTCACATCCAAACCCTTTATATAAATGATGAAAAGTAGTGGATCCAGCATTGATCCTTGTGGCACTCCACTGGTCACAGGCCTCCAGTCTGAAAAACAACCCTCCACCATCACCCTCTGTCTTCTACCTTCAAGCCAGTTCTGTATCCAAATGACTAGTTCTCCCTATATTCCATGAGACCTAACCTTGCTAATCAATTTCCCATGGGGACCCTTGTTGAAAGTCTTACTGAAATCCATATAGATCATCTGCCGTCATCAATCCTCTTTGTTACTTGTTCAAAAAAATCAATCAAGTTCACGAGACATGATGCCCCACGCACAAAGCCATGTTGCCTTTCCAAATACGTGTACATCCTGTCCCTCAGGATTCCTTCCAACAACTTGCCCACCACTGATATCAGGCTCACCGGTCTATAGTTCCCTGGCTTGTCCTTACCAACTTTCTTAAATAATGGCACCACGTTTGCCAACCTCCAGTCTTCTGGCATCTCACCTGTGACTCTCAATGATGCAAATATCTCAGCAATCACTCCACTAGCTTTCCACAGAGATCTAGAGTATACTTGATCAGATCTTGGGGATTTATCCATTTTTATGCGTTTTAAGACATCCAGCAATTCCTCCTCTGTAATATGGACAGTTTTCAAGATGTCACCATCTATTTCCCTACATTCTACATCTTCCTTGTCCTTCTCCACAGTAAACACTGATGCAAAATACTTGCTTAGTATCTCCCCCATCACCTGCGGCTCCACACAAAGGCCACCTTGCTGATCTTTGAGAGGCCGTATTCTCTCCCTAGTTACCCTTTTGTCCTTAATGTATTTGTAAAAACCCTTTGGATTCTCCTTAAGGGGGTCTATTTGTCACTAACATTGAACCTTTCTCAACGCAGGAAGAAATTAATATTTTAAGTTAGGAAGTTAGATAAAAGAACTGAATCTGTAAAGGTGGAGTCTTCAAAGGGTGGCATGGTGGCTCAGTGGTTAGCACTGCTATCTCACAGCGCAAGTGACCTGGGTTCGATTCCAGCCTGGGGCGACTATCTGTATGGGGTTTGCACATTCTCCCCGTGTCTTCATGGGTTTCCTCCAAGTGCTCTGGTTTCCTCCCTCAGGTTAAGTGAATTGGCTATGCCAGATTGTCCATAGGGATGTGTCGGTTAGGTGCATTGGTCAGCAGTAAATATAGGGCTGGGAAATGGAGCTGGGTAGGTTACTCTTCGGATAGTTGGTGTGGACTTGTTGGGCCGAAAGGCCTGTTTCTGTTTGCACACTGTCAGGATCTAATTTAAAAAAAATCCCAAAAGGACCACAGGACTGATCTCTCATTACAGAGAGAGAGAGATGACTGGTGGTGATTTAACTTGATGGTCACCACACCTCAGGTGAGAGGCAAAGTAGAGAAGGCAGGACCTTCATGGTGACTGAAGTAATTCCACAGAGGCAAGTTTCCCGTCACAAAGTCAACCTTTATTTACAGAGTCCTTGACACTGGTCTGGCTTCCTTGCAGCCAGCTCTCACAGTGAATGGAGCCTCCTGTTCTTAGCTGTCAGCCAGGGTTCTCTGATTGGATCAGATTAACAGCCCTAAACAGAGAACTCATATTCTATGAGTTGAGCTGCTGACCTTTTTACAATCACTAGTGACTTTAGGTGGTGTTGGAATTGAACCTGTACTGCTGGCATCTTTCTGCATTTCAAACCACTCATCCATCCAACAACTAACCAGGACTCTAACCAATATCTAGTCCCCCTACTAACTCTCACCCAACAAAACAAAATACTCACAGATATTCAAATATCTTCATATTATTCAAAAGCTGAGAGAATTTTCCTGGTCATTCAATTGCTGAGATCAACTTGTTTGCATCAGGTACAGATTCCTTTGGAATTATATTGTTAGCATTGTCACATGCATTCTTCATGGATTCAGTACAGGAAAAGGCTGCAAACACACCATGATAAGCAGAGTCTCTGTTGGTGTGAATGCAGCACCGAAGAAAACAGATTATCTGTTCTCCCAAATCTATGGCACATGGAAGAGTTGCAAGAAGTACATATAGTCAGACCACAGCTCCATCTAGCTGCTGATTGAACAAACTGTTGAGGTATACCATTTTAGCAGAACCACGTTCAATGCTGCAGTTGAGGTTGGCAGTTTCCACATTGCAAATGTGCACAAACCTACAAATGCCAGCCGGAAACAGCAAGTTCTGCCATACCCAGCCACCTGGGAGACTTCAACAGGCACCATCACTGACAGGCAGTGATGGTGAAAAGCTCCTAGAATAGACCTTCAGAAGCAACCACACTCTGATATTCAACCCAAGCAACAGGCAACATTTCATTTAGCTACAGGGGATAGGAAATACTCACGTGTGCTCAGTCAATTCCTTTGGTGGTCATGCTCAACCAAAACAGTCAGTGTAGGCCATTGGTAATCCACTTTGGCCTTTGCCTTCCAGTCACTAAAAGTTCAAGGGTGGTGTGATGGATCTTTTGTAGCAAGTTGGCAAAAATATAGCAAGACCTTGGATCTCATCAATGTACCCATGCCTATTTCCTACGAATGAATGATCTCAATGCTTTTGTCATGGCACTTAAAGTTCCTTGCACTTGCCATCCCTTCTGAGTTCCATCCCCATGCCTTTATATAGAGTGCACAACATTCCAAAAGGAAAATTAATTATCAGGGGACTTTAATGTAGCAGACACCTCATCCAGAAATCTTAATGCTGCCCACTGTGCAGGATGAGAGGAAATTAAAAGATGTGATTCACTTGTTCTAGTCAGAAGGTTTGGAGCCTGATGGGCTATTTTGGAACAATCCAATATTCACATCTAGGAAATTGCCCATCAGTCACTCTGAATCAAGTTGCTAGTCATCTGTTCCACATTGTGAGGACACCATTGGAAATGAAAATGCAATGCATCATCTGAAATAAACTGAAAAACAATGCCAGCACCATGTCAGGCGTAGCAGTCCCTATCCCTTCAAAGTCATAGAACTGGAGAAAATGTCATGGGGCTTGAGATGTGGTAAATCAGTGAGATACGACAACATAGCACTAAACTTCCTGGTCACCAACAATTGGTCCCCATGCTCATACCTGACTGACTCAGTTCTCGACAAGACTCGTTCCTGAAAGTGTGGCATATGGGAAAAATCTTTGGAGTTCTAATAGCTGGAAAAGATCCTGCACCGGCAACCAGTTATTGACCATTTCACTATTACCTGCTGCCTTCAAGTGCTTTCTGCATCTTATCGTGAAATACATAGCTCCAAAAGTAGAGACCATCCTGAATGCTGACCAACCTGGTTTCCCTAGGGGTGATCAAGTTCTGGCATTCACCACCTTCGTTAAAAGTGGATTCCAAAAGAACCTGAAACAGGCAGCTATGAGGTCCAGTAGTACTGTACCTGAGATAAACTGTGATATTATACTGCTCCTAAAGCTGTCCAGAGTGAGTCCAATCTGAGATGGGACAGCTGTTGAAACATTTCTACATTTCTTCACAACAGATGATTCAGAGTCTATCCTGGACAGGGAGACATGCACAGAGAAGACAGGTCAATAAATTATCAGGGGGCTCAGTGTTAGTGCAAATTCTGTTCAATATATTTTCAAATGACCTGTCACTAACCATGGCTTGCAAGTTTATCTATGCTGATGATATCTGTTGCAACACAAGTTCCATTTTTCTGCACAGTGGACCAGAGTATCAGAACCTCAATGAAGGAATTACAACCTTGATGGTCCCCTATAGCCTATAGTGTCTCACAATGAAACCCTCTCAAACTATATCCACTTCCCTAACATCAGTACCAAAGGTGAATTGCAAACCAACCCGACATAGCATGAGTCCAATCCCACATTTTTGGAAGTAACTCTACATGGGACTTTGTCCTTCTGGGAACATCTGAAGAAAACAGGAAAGGTCAAAAACAAGAACTTACAAACCAATTTGCTGCATCTCTGTGGGGTACTACTGCCACAGCATTCTGGACTTTGGCACTTGCTCTAGCACACTCCACAGCAGAGTACCATACACCTGTCTGACATAGGTTCACTACACGCACTCATCATTTCAACATACCATTGAAAGCATCAAGGTGCGCCATAACTGGAACCCAATGCTCAACATCTTTCCAATGGCTTCCTGACGTCAAAAACATCACTTCCCCACACTTTTGCTGACTGATAAAAACCCACAAGCTGGTTGAACTCATCTGTGCTACAATTAATAACCTATTCTATGTTCAATCCACCAACAGCCTGATTTCCGTTAGAGCACGCCATAGAAAGCAACCTTTCTGAGCAAGGTCTATCAAGCAGACATCATTTGGAGTGGGAAGCATGGGAAGTCACTAACAATTCTCTTGTGACAAATCCTATCTGTTGAATGGCAGGCTTTGATCAACCATGGTGTCATTGCTAAATATGTTCAGGCCAACCTGCAGCATCGACACCTTACTGCAACCCCATGTGCACTTGTAGAGAGACAAAACCAATGCAGCACCTTACCGAGGAATGTTCCCTCTACAGACTACATGGTGTACAAATCACCTTAAGTTGAAATGTGCATTGCTTAAATCTTGTACGTTAATTTAACACTGGATGTTTACCATTCATTGGAATATAAGTGTTTTCTGGATAAGGGCAAATTAGAAGAACTTATTGGTCATCCCTTCATCAATCTCACCCATTTCTGCCATAAAAGAGAAAGTGAGGACTGCAGATGCTGGAGATCAGAGTCGAGAGTGTGGTGCGGGAAAAGTACAGCAGGTCAGACAGCACCCAAGGAGCGGGAGAACAAGACACACTTAGAAGTGTCATGAAATTGTCTCTACTTGCTCCAACAGCACTCAAGAAGCTTGACACTATCCAGGACAAAGCAGCTCACTTGATTGATGCCACAGCTTCAAACACTCACTCTCTCTCAGTAGCAGCAGTGTGTACCCATGTACAGATTGCACAGCAGCAATTTACCAATATTCCTTCGGCAGCACCTTCCAAAACCGTGAGCAGTTCCATCTGAAAGGACAAGGACAGCCAATATATGGGAGCACTATCATCTGTAAGTTCCTTTCCCAGCCACTCACCATCTTGGTTTGAAAATATATCGCCACCCCTTCACTGGGTTTGGGTCAAAATCCTGGAACTCCCTATGCAATGGCATTGACGGTGTACCTACACCAAATGGACTACGGTGGTTCAAGTAGACAGCTCACTACCATCTTGTCAAGGACCAATAGAGATGGGCAATAACTGTTGGCTCAGCCAACGATGCCCACATTGCCTGAATGAACAATAAACTTGCTTCTCAATGGAAGGAAGCATTTGTCCATAGAAGCAAAATAATAATGTGTCAAAATGTGTGCCTCCCAATCAAAAAGCTTTCCAATGGTCACTGAAGAAAATGGTTCAAAGAAATGTACTGCTCCATTGCTGTAACTTAGGTCGGGGTAATGGACAAACCCCACTTAAACAGGTAAAAAATAACTTCTGTCAAATTTACAGTGGTAGAACGGAGATGCTACATGAAGTTGACCCCCAACAACTGGGATGTTTATAAATTCACTTTATTTGGTATTCTTAGGCCAGACTTTCTGCTTGTTGTCAGGAACAAACTTGGTATATTAGAAATTAAATTGTTCTTTCCTGAAACCAATGAAAGATAAAGCAAACTCTATTTTGTTATGGGTGGATTATCTGGCTTGCATGCCAGGAATTCTTGACAATTTCCCTTTTTTTTCTACAATCAGGCTTGAATGCTTTATTTTCAACCACAAGAGATTCTCTATCAGTCTCATCAACAACTCATCCATCAACAGAAGCTTACTGGATCCTGCTGAGGTATCTTGGGGAAAGGTTAAAGCAGGTTTGGAGGATCTTTGTGTTTCTTCGCTGTTCAGGCAATCTTATGTTTTCAATTGGGTGTCCCAGGATAGCAATGTTCAAAGGACCTATAGATGCCCCTCTTTACTGATTTATGTGGCCGTCTGATGGAGTCTAACACCATAGTTTCTTGTAAGCTGGAATTCCATTTTGCTGAGCATGCTTGGAAGATACAGGGGTAAAATAAATCCAAAAATATTGGAAAGCAAAACTTCCCACTCATACCACTCAGTGACTAAAGTAATGTTAAAGATATATAGCCTGAGGGTGGGGAGCACAATTTTGAAACTGCTGCTGAGTTGTGTCTAGACAAATTACAAATGTGAAGTTGCTATACATTACTTTGCAAACATGCACGTATATACGCGGCCGGCTTCACAAGAACAGGATCATAGGACCCACAAAAAGTTTTGGATTGCAACACTTTGGACCTTGAGGTGATTTCCTTTATATTCGAGAGTGTCGTTGTATGAGCTCACATGGTAATAGTATTGGTTGGTCCTAACATGGGCATGACTACTTTCTGAAAAATGACTCATCACCTCCAATGTGTCTGCTTTTTTTGTAATGAATTACAAGTGAAGCCTATCTTATATCTGCATACTAATTCACAATGGGATGGCAATCAACCCTATTGCGTAGTTTTAACAGTTACCTCTTTAAAAGCTCAACTTTTACAGATTTTGGTTATCTAAATGCAGAATTCACATGGCACCGGGTTTTAGTGCAAAAGGTTTATTTGAAATCACAAACTTTCAGAATGCTACTCCTTTGTCAGGTGAAATGGAGGAAAGTGCACAGGCTCAGAATTTATAAGCGTAGAGATAATTCCAGGTAATTAGGAGTGTCAGAATATGGTAAAACTGGTGTGAGTGGAGTGTCGACAGGCTGAATAACAAGTCTTTACTGATGATCAAAAGTGTCAGATGGTGTGAGTAAAGTATCAACAGCTGAATAGCAAGTGAAGGAATGACCTATGATCTAATTAATTAAGGTTGAGAGATAATTATAATAGATCAAAAATAAGATGGTGCTAGAGACAAATTTATTCTGCAAACTACCTGGAATTATCTTGCAATTACCTCTTTGCCTATAAATTCTGTGCCTCCAGTTTACCTGATGAAGGAGCAGCGCTCAAAAAGCTTGTGATTTCAAATAAACCTGTTGGACTAGACCTGGTGTCGTGTGACCTCTGACTTTGTCCACCCCAGTCTAACACATCATCCAAATGCTAAGAGTACAGCCTCTACTTACTTGACAGGACTGATTTTACATGCATAGAATTGATTTTTAAGGTGTGTTTATACAACTTCAATCCATCACAGTGAATTACTTCACTAAATAACTGAAAAATATTCTTTTCAATTGAACTGAAAATGCTTGACCCTGTTAAAGTTCTGATTTTCATACAAGGACTACACCTTTTCTAGGACCCAAAGCATAACATTACAAATAGGAATTTATTCTAAATCTTAGTTTATGATCAATTGAGGAGCTTCTCATTTTTTCTATGCCATTTAGCAGGATAGAGAACTTGTGTTCTGGCTTCTAAGCAACAGGCAAATTTTGATCCTTCCTCTGTTGTAGTAAAAGGTTTACTGTTTTCCACAACATTGGAATCAGTAGCAATCGACAAGATGAATTTGAAAGATGGCTGCAGTTGATGTTTGACAAAGATAAACATCTGTGATCACAGAAAAAATATATTTTATTTAGTGAATAACCTTTCCAAGGAAAATTACTGTTCCTTGCTGTGTAAGGACCCTGCAGCAACCTTATGATAATGTCAGAGAGCTGCATACAACTGAGCATAAATAGTACAAAGTGGGTGGTGTTGGAACAGCCTAGTCTGCACTAATATATTACACTAAACTACACTTGTCTACAACACCCTGTCTGGAAGACACGTGTGAGCAAATGGATATGAACAAGATAAATTAGTCCTCACCTAATGTTACTATAAGATCAGAGCCTGGTATATCTATGGTTAATTTGCATAGCAGTGTGAAGTACAGATAGTCCCTAGGTTGTGAGCAGATTTCTTTTATGTTTGCAAGTCGATTTGTACCCAAGTTGGAACATAGTGCAGGATAATATAAAACAGTTGTTTGTAAGTGCAGGAAAATTTCACACGTTGGATCTTTAAAGTTACACCCGTGTGGGATCACATAAGTACAAGCGTTTATAAGTACAAGCATTTATAAGTAAGACATTTGTGAATTGTGGACCCCCTTTATGATTGTACAATAAGTAGTTTTACTTTGAAGTCTCAGCCTGAAGAGAATACTTGGCTTTGTCTTCTCTCAAACCAGTCTGTCTTGAACCTAAACTCATAGTGCATCTTGCACTAAAATATCTTATTCCCATTCCACAGAATAGGGGAACAGGATTGTTTGATACTTGAGTCAAGAATGTGGTGCTGGAAAATCACAGCAGGTCAGGCAGCATTCAAGGAGCTGAAAACTCATCGTTTTGGGCATAAGCCCTTCAGCAGGAATGAGGCTTGTGGGCCAGGGGCTGAGAGATAAATTGGGGGGGAGGTGTGTTTGGGGGAAGTTAACTGAGGATGTGATAAGTAGATGAGTGGAGGGGGGAAGCCGGTGATAGGTCGGAGAGGAGGGTGGAGCAGTTAGGTAGGAAGCAAGATGGATAGGTCAAGATGGCGGTGCCAAGTTAAAGGCTTGGGACTGCGATAAGATTAGGGGAGGGGTAATGAGGAAACTGGTGAAATCCATATTGATCCCATGAGGTTGCAGTGTCCCAAGGTGGAAGATGAGGTGTTCTTCCTCCAGACGTCAGGTGATTAGGGTTTGGTGATGGAAGAGGCCCAGGACGTGCGTGTCCTTGGTGGAGTGGGAGAGAGAGTTAAAGTGTTCGGCCGCGGGACAGTGGGGTTAGTTGGTGTGCGTGTCCCAGAGGTATTCTCTGAAATGATCTGCAAGACGGCTTCCTGTCTCCCCGATGTAGAGGAGACCACATCGGGTGCAACGCGTACAGTAGATGACGTGTGTTGAAGTACAGGTAAATTTCTGTTGGATGTGGAAGGATCCTTTGGGGTGTTGGACGGAGGTGAGGGGGGAAGTTTGGGCACAGATTTTGCACTTCTTGTGTTGGCAGAGGAAGGTGCCGTGCAAGGGGTGTGGGCTGATGTTGGACGTGAACATGACAAGGGAGTCGCTGAGGGAATGGTCTCTCCGAAACACAGATAGGGGTGGGGAGGGAAATATATCCCTAGTGATGGTGTCTGTTTGTACCTCTAACATATCACCCTTCCCCCTAACTTTAATCTACCTTTCACATTCTGAGCTACGTTCCCCTCTGCCCCACACCCTCCTATTTATCTCTCAGACTTCCGGCCCATAAACCTCATTCCTGATGAAGGGCTTATGCCCAAAACATTGATTCTTCAGCTCCTCAGATGCTGCCTGATCTGCTGTGCTTTTCCAGCAATACACTCTTGACTCTGATCTCCAGCATCTGCAGTCCTTACTTTCTCCTATTTGATACTTGATCTTGGATTGAGATGCTCTTTAATATCTTAACATGGTGTTTGAAAAGTTTTCCTCATCCACTGAGATTTGTCATCCAACTCTGTTCTTAAGAGTGTTGTATATCAGGCTGTACTAACTTGCTATGTGACAAATATGTCTCCTTATAGTCCCTTGACTTTCTTGGCAATTATCAAATCTGTGGTAACTGACCATCTCCCTTCATCAAGCCTCTCAAATTTTTGAAGAACCCTATGAATGGTGAATCACAGGGAACACAACAGAAGACTGTGCCCATTATTACTTCCAACATCTGGGAAATGGCAACTTAGATGTAGACCATGTGGTGACAAGTCATGGTAAATATCATGTGTCTTCATTCAGGCTGCTTATTCAATTGTTGCATTTTGGACATAACCTCCACATAAAGGACAAATCAGCTTAACAAAAGAGTTAACAAATGCAAAGGAAGGGATAAAGGAGAAGGATGTGGAAGCACTATAGCCAGGTTTGTGGATGACACAAAAGTAGGTGGCAAGACAAGTGGTGAAGATCACGCAATGAGTTTGCAGAGAGATATAGACAGGTTGGTGAATTGGTAAAAACATCTTGACAGATCGAATATGTTTTGGCAAAATGTGAGGTTATACACTTTAGAAGGAAGAATAGAGGAGCTGAATATTATGCAAATGGAGAAAGACTGAGGAAAGCTACAGCACAGAGGGATTTGGGAGTCCTCGTGGATAAAGCACAAAAAGTAGTGTACAAGTTCAGTGTTATTAAAAATCGGAATGGAATGTTGGTCTTTACGTCAAAGAAAATGCAGTATAACAATTGAGAAGTCTTGTTAAAACTAAAATTATACAAGGCACTAGTTAGACCACACCTGCAATAAATGAAGAGTTTTGATCCCCATATTAAGGAAATATATATTGGCATTGGAGTTAGTCCAGAGAAGGTTCACTCGCCTGATCCCAACGGAACAACCTTATGAGGAGACTTTGAGTAGATTCGATCTTTACTCATTGGGGTTCAGAAAATGAGAGGTGACTTTATTGAAACATAAAAGATTCTGAAGGGACTGAACAGTGTAGATGTGAAAAGATTGTTTCCCCTTGTGGGAGAGTCTAAGACCAGAGGGCATAATCTGAGAGCAAGGGCTTACCTATTTAAGACAAAAATGGGAAACTTATTTTCTTAGAGGATGGTGTATCTTTACTACAGAGGGCTGTGGAGATTGGGTTGACCCATTGTTTCCATCTGCTTCTGCCCCACCAAAAATATCTCCCTATACCTTGACACCATCCTGACCCCTTGGTCCAGGAACTTCCCACATACATTTGGGACACAACCCACACCCTCCACCTCCTCCGTGACTTTTGTTTCCAGTCCCTATATATGTCCATCAACCATGGTGAAGGCGTCCAAGCCCTCCATATCTTCCTCTCCTGCCAACCCAACTACTACCCCTCCACCATCACACTCATTTGATTGGTCCTCACCTCAAGAACTTCTACTTCAAATCCTCCCACTTTCTTTAGACCAAAGGGGTAACCATGGGCACCAGCATAGGCCCTAGCTATGCCTGCCTCTTCGTCAGATACGTGGAACAGTCCAACTTTCGTAGTTACACTGGCACCATTCCCAACCATTTCCTCCGTTACATTGATGACTGTATCGGCACCACCTCATGCTCCCATGAGGAGTTGAACTGTTCATCAACTTCATGAACTCCTTCCACCCTGACCTCAAGTTCACCTGGATCATCTCAGACACCTCCCTCCCCTTCCTGGACCTCTCTGTCTCCATCTCCGGTGACTGACTCAACACGGACATCTACTTCAAACCCATTGACTCCCTCAGCTCCCTGGACTACACCTACTCACACCCCACCTCCTGTAAAACTGCTATCACTTATTCCCAATTCCTCTGCATTCACCGTATCTGCTCCCAGGCGGAGCAAATCCACTCCAGAACATCACAGGTGGCCTCCTATTTCAAGGACCAAAGAAACAATCTTTTCACATCTACACTGTTAAATCCCTTCAGAATCTTATGTGTTTCAATAAAGTCATGTCTCATTTACCCCTTTCACATGGTCAATGATGCCCTCCAGCGCATCTCCTCCACTTTCCACACCTCTGCCTTTGAACCTTATCCCTCCAACCGCAACAAGGATAGAACGCCCCCTGTCGACACCTCTCACCCCACCAATCTCTGGATACAGCGCATCATCCTCCACCATTTCCTCCGTCTACAGTCAGACCTCACCACCAGAGATATATTTCCCTCCCCACCCCTACCAGCATTCCGCAGAGACCATTCCCTTCACAACTCCCTCGTTAGATCTACGCACCAGACCAATCCACCCTCCACTCCGGCACCCCCCTTGCCATGGCAAGAATGTAAAACCTGCGCCCACACATTCCCCCTCACCTCCATCCCAGGCCCCAATGGATCCTTCCACACTGGCAGAGATTTTCTTGCACATCCAAGCACCTCATCTACTGTATCCGTTGCTGTCGATTGTGGCATCCTCTTGGGGAGACTGGATGCCAACTCATGGAACATTTCAGGGAGTGTCTTTGGGACACACACACCAAACAACCCCACTACTCTGTGGCCAACCACTTTAACTCCCCCTCCCACTCAGCCAAGGACATGGAAGTTCTGGACCTCCACTACCTCCAAGTCCTAGTCATCTGACATCTGGAGGAAGAACGCCTCCTCCACCTTGGGACCCTCTAACCACATGGCATCAATGTCAATTTCACCAGTTTCCTGTCTTCCTTTTTTCACCTTATCCCAGATCCAACCCTCTAACTCGGCATCACCCTCTTGAACTGTCCTACCCGTCCATCTTCCTTCCCACCTATCCACTCCACCCTCCTCTCTGACCCATCACTATCACCACCCCCCCCCCCCCACCTATCGCCTTCCAAGCTATTTTGCCCCCAGCCAACCCCCCACCTCCTATTTACCTCTCAGCCCTCTTCGTCCCCACCCCACATTCCTGATGAAGGGCTTAAACCTGAAACATCGATTCTCCTGTTCCTTGGAAGCTGCCTGACCTGCTGGGCTTTTCCAGTGCCACACTTTTTGACTCATTAACTATATCCTAGGCTGAGATGGACACATTTTTAATCAGTAAGGGAATCAAGGGTCATGGGGAAAAGCCAGGAAAGTGGGATTGAGAATTATTAAATCAACCATGATGTAATTGAACGGTGAAGCAGACTTGATGGACTGAACGGCCTACACGTCTCCTATATCTTTTGGTCTCCTCAGGAGACTGGGACACGTAGGAATATATAATGGAATTCAATATTCAATGCATAGGTGAAAGTGGAACTACAAATGTTTCCCTTCCATATCAATTGCTAACTGAAAACATCATAAAATCCTTGTGTAAACCTCTTCATGAAAACTCCATGGAAAGAACTTATTATCGACAGTGTTGCAGCACCAGCTCAGGCATCTAATGTTTTAGCCTAATGTCTAAAATTCAGTTGGCAGAGAAGACAAAAGCACAGAAGTTATTCTATACTTTTACAAATTACATCTTACACCCCAGCCTCAGTATATTTTGTCTAATTGCAGGCACCACATTTTGAAAAGGATGTCACATCCTTCAAGAGGCCATAGAAGAAATGAATTAATGTACCAGGGGTTTCAGTTTGGTAATAAAGTCTTGGCAAGTTAATATTGTTCTGCTTAGAACAGTGAACATTAAGGAGAAAGCTAATAGAAGTATTCTAAAATTTGAGTGGATTGGTAGAGTAACTAAGGACAAAATGCTTTTACTGCTGGGAGGGTCAGTAGCCACAGATTTGAGAACTGCCAAGAAAATCAAGGATGCCAAAAGTTCAGTCCTATAATTCCATAAATAAGGACTTTCTTTTTATCGTACAACTTGTTACACCCTAGGATACACTGCCTTGGATGCTGGTGCAAGTAGATTCAATAGTAACTTTTAAAATGGAATTAGACATGTACTTGAAATGGAAAAGATTGTAGAGTGATGGAGAAAGCTTGAGAACTGATGGTGGGGGTGCAGAGGAGTCAATTTGAAAGGGCACTTTCTTCATTGGCACACAAACATATTCTCCATCTAATTAATGCTGGTGAATGGGCTGTCGAAGCTGGAAGGCCAATCAGTTGTCTACTATCTCGAAAGCAGCAACAAGATACAATAGAAAGTGATTAAGAGAGAGGACAATTCAAGAATGAGCAGTTTTCTTTTTCTTGCTGTTGCTCTAACCTCTGAAACTTTGATGAGAAAATGGCGTTTGTAGCCAGCGCACATTTCTGGGTGTGAGGGGAACGTGGAGGGGGGAGTCAGATGGTGTTGGGAGGGAAGAGATCCCCTCTATTGGGAAGCCTGAGCTGCTCTTGAATCCCATCAGAGTACGAGGGCCTTCCTGGATTAGTGGCTCCTGGTTTACCGTTGAAGGTCACCACTCCTAAACTGCCCCCCCCCCCCCCCTTGGTTTCAGGAACCTGGAGGTTGACTGGAAAATTCCAAATCAACCTCCTTGAATTGGCCTCAGTTAGGTTTCTAATGAGCCTGTTGGCTACCTGTCTTGTGTAGATGAAAAGCCCTGCTGACACCTAATCTAGTGTCTGTAAAAATAGCCTGGAAATGGGATGCATCCTGGGACTAGCACACTGGTGGGCAGAAGTATATTTAGCTCCCACACATGTCTAATTCTCCACCACAGAGGATGCCAAAAGGTCAGCCCTATAATTCCATAAATCCTGAAATGTTTGGAAAAATATGATGATAACTTGGGCCTCATATGCACTCCCAGTTAGAGCACAGGATTGGCAAAGATTTGGTTTTGGTCATCTTCACTGACCAGCAGCCAATGATAGAAAAAAGGGTGTGGACAAAAGTAACTAAAATAAGATGTATTCTTTATCTTTAATTTGTGGAGATTGGCACCCCCAGTATTGTCAACATTGAGCCAGGCCACAGTTTATACTAGCAAACCCTAATCAACAAATTAGTTTTTAATAGAAAATACTTTGGGAGCGGAAAAGAAGAATCATCATAGGATTACTGTGACTTGCTGGCACTTGCAGTTCTTTGTGGATGTTTAGGTATTTTCATCTCTGTGCTTTGAGCAAACATTTGGTTGCACAAACAAGCCAACCAATCCATAACCTGGTGACACTGCAATACTTTCCAGACACTTTAAACAGCAACGCAAACATGTGACGATGTAGATTAGAATTACACAGTGGCCTTGAAATTATTCTGTGTAAATACACACAAAAATAAATACTTCACCATGAACTTCTCACCCTTTTAATCTCTTGGTCATAAAGGGGCAGCATGGTGGCTCAGTGGTTAGCACTGCTGCCTCATAGCACCAGGGTCCCAGGTTCAATTCCAGCCTCAGGCGACTGTGGAGTTTGCACATTCTCCCAGTGTCTGCGTGGGTTTCCTCCAGGTGCTTGGGTTTCCACCCACAGTCCAAAGATGTGCAGGTCAGGTGAATCAGCTATGCTAAATTGCCCATAGTGATAGGTGCATTAGTCAGAGGGAAGTGGGTCTGGGTGGGTTACTCTTCGGAGGGTCGGTGTGGACTTGTTGGGCTGAAGGGCCTGTTTCCACACTGTAGGGAATCTAATCATATTAACTTTACACTCATTACTGCTTCCCTTCAAATACCAATTCATATCAATGGAAGTTCTGCAAAATCTGCCTAATGCTCACATTATTAGAATCGTATCTTTTCAAGGCCAATGATTTTAGTGCAGGATCTAAAGCTCTGCTAAGATTATAAGCTATTGCGAAGCATATCTTTCACACCGAATTTGAATAGAAGCAGTGCAACAATCTATGTGAAAGTCTCAGCAAAGTGCCTGTCTGTTCTCACCAATGCAGTCTAACTAGTGTGGCAAGAGGCTGGCATGTCAAGTCCTATGTAACTTTAACCACAATGATTATAGTGAGAGTAGGAAAGAATATCACGTTAAAAGTACTGGGGAAAGAGAAACATCATTTGCACAAGCATGTTTTAGTGATGATCTTACTTTGAGTTTCTTGAAATCTGAATTTACAACGTGAATCCTGGCATCTGAACTGATCCTAAAGGAATTTTCCATCATGTGATAATGATCTGTGAGTAACTCTTCACATCATATCTTTGCCAGATGAATTACAATACTTATTACTCTGAGTATATAATGTATTGCACCATAGGAAAAAAATTAAACCAAAATGTTTTTGGCATGTGCTAAAATGGCATGCATGTGATAATCTCGACTCACGAACTCAAATCTCTCCAATTGGTATGAACTACTCCACCCTGGAGTGTTGTGAAACTGATCGCACATATTAATGGTCTGTCTCTACTTCTGCCCACTTAAATTCCAGTGCTTTCTGTCAGTTTCACTGCTCCATTACACTTAAGGAGTGTATGTTTAGTGCTGATACCTGGTTCTCCTGATAATTATAAATACTGCAGTTAAGGTAAATAGCTAGTTATAAAGTCAACATGTTCTGTTAGACACCACATTAAATCTCCTTGGTTTATATTGTAGTGTGAGTAGAGTACATGTTAACTGTGTCACATTAGCTTCCAGCAAAGTGTAAATTGTTATGCTATTCCAGCTGGTAATTCCCTCCAGGACTGGGGAATGACAAAGCATCTGGATTAAAATAACTATAAAGTGGTGGTGAATGTAAAAGTTAAAACCCTATAGAAACGAGGCAGTGTTACCAGCACTGCAATTTTTACTTTTAAGGTCTAAAAATAATGCAGAATGTTTAGTACACACTGAAACCCAGGTCACACAAAATGCAGGTATAGAGTATGATCAAATTACAGAGTTCACAACAAGTTAAACCTCAAGGCTGTATGGACAGAGTAATTGTACTTCCAGGTGTTTTTAGTTTAAGTATGAGAATTTCACACACCTTTCATTCCAATTTAACTAAATGCTAAATTATGTTTTACTAAATGCTAAATTTGATTGTGTTTTAACATTACAACCAAATGGCATTCAGTCAAATACTAATCAAGTCTTGTTCTTCTCTCCAGTGCTGTTTTAATCTGGACATGACTTTTTTTTTCCTAAATGAGACAATGATAGTTGTGGCATCCAGGGCTAAATCTTGATTTTTTTGACTAATTCCATGGTGCGTCAGGTTTGTGGAGGGATTTCTGCTGTGAGACGTAGTGAGTTTTCTTGCCACATCAAACATGCCTCATTAACTACCTACCATCTATGTTCAGCATCCAAGCTCACCAAAGCATCTGCAGAATACTCCCACGATATCACTTTGTTCCATTATATATAAATCAGCCAACATTCGGCTCTAGTACGCCAATTACTGCATATCTACTCACAGCAGCAATCACTAGTTTTGAAAACTGTTCGCAGGGTAAGCCCTGTGTTAGGATAAGTGATTAAAGTCTCAGCCTCTGTTAAAGGAAGAAAAAGAGGTACAGAGGTTCCGAGAGGGAACTCCAGAGCTCAGCGCAGGAGTAGTTGAGAGCACAATGACTACTGGTGCAATAAATAAAACTGGGAAAGTGAGAATTGGAGGATTGCAGATGGGAGGATAGGAAGAGGCTGCAGACACTGGAAGTTGTGGAACCATGAAGGAATATGAAAACAAGGCTTGAATTTTAAAATTGAGGCCTTGCTCAACCATGGTCAATGGTGAAAAATAGGAAGCTGAATGGAAGTACAATCATGTAAGTGGGTTAAAAAAAAGGGCATGATTGAATGCAGCAAGAACAAATAAGCTGAGGCTGAGTTGGGTGATGCTGCACATAAAAGATTGAACTTATTATACAGTAGGATCCACAAAGCAGGAATGAGAAGATAAGGAAAATTGTTGAAGGCACAGTCAATGAAGCTACATATTGATGATGCTTATGCATAATGGGACAGAGCGAATAAGGCAAAGAGGTTTGAAATAAAAATTCCAGGTTACGTCGTGTGTTGGCTGAAGGCTGTATCACAGAAAGAAATATTACTTTGTTTTAAACTATAATTGGAAATGACATCAGCCCAAGGAGAACATGAAAGGAAGGTTTATTAGAATAATGTCAGTGGTGAGGGGTTTTAGTTACATTGTGAAAATAGAGAAATTTAATTCTCCTTATTGAGGAGAGGGAGATTTAACAGGGGAGTTGAAAATTATGTGTTAGAATAGGCAGAGAGAAACTTATTCCACTGACAGGAAGGTCTAGAATAGGGAATACAAAATTTAAACAATTGGCAAAAAGCCAAAATGAGGAGATTCTTTTCCAGTGAGTTGGAAAAAGGTGCATGAAAGTGTAGCAGCAGCAGATTCAACAATAATTTTCAGGTCGGTGGTTGAGAATCCTGCAGCAAGTAATTCATCTCCTGACTTAGAGTCATTGACATGTACAGCACGGAAACAGACCCTTCGGTCCAATCCGTCCATGCCGACCAGTCAACATGGCTATGTGTGTGGGAAATCATGTCTCACAAACTTGATTGAGTTTTTTGAAGAAGTAACAAAGAGGAATGATGAGGGCAGAGTGGTAGATATGATCTATATGGGCTTCAGTAAGGCGTTTGACAAGGTTCCCCATGGGAGACTGGTTAGCAAGATTAGATCTCATGAATTATACCTGCCAGCACCTGATGCATATCTGTCCAAACCCTTCCTATTCATATACCCATCCAAATGCCTTTTCAATTATGTAATTGTAACTAGCCTCCACCACTTACTCTGGCAGCTCACATGTACCAGCTTTGCGTGAAAAACTTACCCCTTAGGTCTCTTTTATATCTTTCCCCTCTCACCCTAAACCTATGCCCTCTAGTTCTGGACTCCCCCACCCCAGGGAAAATATCTTTTTCTATTTATCCTATCCATGTCCCTCATGATTTTATAAACCTCTATAAGGTCACCCCTCAGCCTCTGATGCTCCAGGGAAAACAGCCTTAGTCTATTCAACCTCTCCCTATAGCTCAACTCCTCCAACCCTGGCAACATCCTTGTCAACCTTTTCTGAACCCTTTCAAGTTTCACAACATCTTTCCGATAGGAAGGAGACCAGAATTGCACGTAATATTCCAACAGTAGCCTAAGCAATGTCCTGTACAGCCACAACATGACCTCCCAACTCCTGTACTCAATACTCTGACCAATAAAGGAAAGCATACCAAGCGCCTTCTTCACTATCCTATCTACCTGTGACTCCACTTTCAAGGAGCTATGAACCTGCACTCCAAGGTCTCTTTGTTCAGCAACATTCCTGAGGACCTTACCATTTAGTGTATAAGTCCTGCTAAGATTTGCTCTCCCAAAATGCAGCACCTCATATTTATCTAAATTAAACTCCATCGGCCACTTCTCAGCCCATTGGCCCATCTAATCAAGATTCCTGAAGAAGGGCCTGTGCCCGAAACGTCGAATCTCCTGTTCCCTGGATGCTGCCTGACCTGCTGTGCTGTTCCAGCAATAAAGTTTCATCTTTGATCTCCAGCATCTGCAGACCTCACTTTCTCCATCTAATCAAGATCCTGTTGTAATCTGAGGTAACCTTCTTCGCTGTCCACTATACCTCCAATTTTGGTGTCATCTGCAAACTTATTAACTATACCTCTTATGCTCACATCAAAATCATTTATATAAAAGTGTTGAAAAATAGTGGACCCAGCACCGATCCTTGTGGCACTCCACTGGTCATAGGCCTCCAGTCTGAAAAACAACCCTCCACCACCTCTCTCTCTGTCTTCTACCTTTGAGCCAGTTCTGTATCTAAATGGCGAGTTCACCCCGTAATTCATGAGATCTAATCTTGCTAACCAGTCTCCCATGGGGAACCTTGTCAAACGCCTTACTGAAGCCCATATAGATCATATCTACCACTCTGCCCTCATCATTCCTCTTTGTTACTTCTTCAAAAAACTCAATCAAGTTTGTGAGACATGATTTCCCACACACAAAGCCATGTTGACTATCCCTAATCAGTCCTTGCCTTTCCAAATACATGTACATCCTGTCCCTCAGAATTCCTTCCAACAACTTGCCCACCACCGACGTCAGGCTCACTGGTCTATAGTTCCCTGGCTGGCTTCTCAAAATCTGTCCACCATTAAAAGACACAAATCATCGTGGAATACTCTTCACATGCCTGGATAAGTGCAGCTCCAACAACACTCAAGAAGCTTGACACTATCGAGGACAAAGCAGCCCACTTGATTGGTATTCCGTTCACCGCTAACGCACATTAGCAGCAGTATATCGCATCCACAGGTGCACTGCAGTAACTCACCTTGGTTCCTTCAACAGTTTGTTCCAAATCTGTAACCTCTGCCACTTAGAAGGACAAGGGAACCAAATAAATGGAAAGACCATAACCTGCATGTGTCCAAGTTCCGCATCATCCTGAAATGGAATTATATCATCATTCCTTCACTGTTACTGGTTCAAAATTCTGCAACTCCTTTCCTGACAGCACTGTGGGAGTGCTTATACCAGTTGGACTGTGGTAGTTTTTTTTATAATATATTTTTATTGAGAAAAAATAGATTTTTTTAACACTGTAACAAGTACAAAACAATGCAATTCAAAACAGTACAAAAATAAACCCAAATAAAAATAAACAAAATCCCCAACCCATCCTCCTGTACAAATGTAGAAACATATATAGAAAAATATAAAATTAAAAAAAAACCTAAACTATTTAACTAACTAAATAAATAAATAACCAACAACAAACAAATAAATAGTAATAACTCAGCCCAGTCAAACAAAATGCTCACACATTCACAGTTTATCCTCCTTGGATATTGGACTCGTGAAACACAATTGTTACGGCTATAAAAAAGCCCTTGTTAGTGTGGCAGATAAATCTGTGTCAAGGTATTCCAAAAAGGGCTGCCATGTCTTCTAAAAATTCTCAGTTTTGTGGTGTACCATATTTGTGAGAAAATCCAGGGAAATATGCTCCATAACGATCTTCTGCCAACCCGAAAGGCCTGGGGTTTTTTTGGATATCCAACCTAGCAAGATATTCATTCTTGCATAGATCATGAGAATATTGAAAAGATTGTTTCTTATTCACGTCCGCAGGAAATACAGTGGATAGGCCCAAAAGGAGAGAGATAGGAGCCTTCTCCACCCTTACACCCAAAATCCTCTCCATTGCACCCGCCACAGCGCTCCAATATGTTTGAAACCTATTGCAAGACCAAAGTAAATGGGTAAGAGTGCCCGTACAGACCTTGCACTTCGGACATGCTGAAGATACCTCTGGCTTAAATTTTGACAAATGCTCTGGAGCCAAGTGGACCCTATGGAGAATCTTCAACTGTAAAGCATGGGTCCAATTGCAAATTGATATCTTCCGTGAATTCTCCCAAATATCCTCCCATGCCTCTGAGGAAACTTCAATACCCAGCTCTCTTTCCCACATCTTGCAGAGTCGCTCAGACTCATCTGAGGCGGCACCCCCCAATTGATGATATAAAGTACTGACAGAGAGTGTACTCTTAGCCCTTGGCATCCCCCTCTCTATATCAGATTTGCAGGGATCATTCAAAAGTGTAGTTTTTTTAAAAAATAAAATCTCTAACTTGAAAAAAACAAAAGAGGTCTCTATTAGATAACTCGTACTTCCGTACTAACAGGTCGAAGGACATCATTACGTCTCCCTCAAAAAAATCGCCCATGCAAGGCACACCCCTAGCTGCCCAATGTTTAAATCCTGAATCTATCATCCCCAGTTGAAAACCCGGCATATCCACTAAAGGTGTAAATAAAGATGTTTTGCCAATATTGCCTTCCCTCTGCCAAATTGCCCTCCATGCTTTAACAGTATTGATGACTATTGGGTTATGGCAATATTCCCTAACTGTCCTCATCTTGTCCAAAAACAGCAAACTGGTAAGGGGGCACCTTGCCTAGGAGGCTTCGATATAGCCATATTGAAAGAGGATCCCCACAAACCCAATCACTCACGTAGATCAAAAGTGAACTTAATTGGTAATTTCTAATGTCTGGAAGGATTCCCACCCACAATCTGTGAGGCAACTGCAGTTTGGTTAATTTAATGAGGGGCGGCTTATAATGCCAAATAAAGGAACTGAACCAGCTGTTCAGTCTCCTAAGTGTTTGTTTACTGAAAATGTGAGCATCCGTATAGGGTTTAGCAAATGAGGGAGAATATTCATCTTATTAAGCACTGTTTGACCCTACCGTGAGCCTGGAAGTGCCTCCCATCTTTGAAGATCTTGTTTAATTTTTCCAAATAATTGAATAAAATTGGCTTTAAACAGCCAATCCAGAACTGGAGTGATGAATATGCCCAAATACACAAAACCCTCTGTGACCACCTAAATGGGAATCTATAGTCACCCTCAAGAACTAGCTCCTTCATAAAGCCATCCATTATCATAGCCTCTGATTTTGCAAAATTAATCTTATACCCTGAAAAAGCACCAAACGCACGAATGCATTGTATCAGGCGAGGCACTGAAATTGCTGGATTTGTCAAAAAAAATTAGGACAACGTCCACATACAATGAAATCTTATGTAAGTTTGATCCCACTTCTGGAGCTGATACATTGATCTCACTTCTGATCCCACTTCTGGAGCTGAGCCATCCCCACGAATGGCTACCGCCAATGGTTCAATCACCAACATGAAAAACAGTGGTGAAAGGGGACAGCTCTGCTGGTTGCCCCTAAAAATGTTAAAATTGCTTGATCGTATCCTGTTGGTAATGACTGCCGCGAGAGGTAAACTGTAGAGAACCTTTACCCCTCTTATGAAGACTTCGCCCAAACCAAACCGCTCTAGAGTATAGAAAAGCTACGGCCACTCAACTCGGTCAAATGCCTTCTCTGCATCTAAAGAAATCACCAGTCCTTGAATTACGTTAAACATTATTGGAGGATCTACAATCCTTTATAAAGCCCGTCTGATCCTCTTTAATAATAGAAGGTAGCACAGTCTCCAGCCTTAGAGAGGATTTTAAAGTCCATATTTAGGAGCGAGGTGGGCCTGTATGAAGCACAGTCTTCTGGGTCCTTCCCTTTTTTAAGGATAAGTGAAATATTGGCCTCTCTCAGAGATGGTGGGAGACAATCATGAATGTATGAGTCATTAAACATATTCAGCATCAGGCCTGACAGTATACTTATAAATTCCTTCTAGATTTCACTGGGAAGTCCATCAGGACTGGGCGTCTTTCCACTCTGAAGCTGCCTCTCAACTTCCTGCACTTCTTGCTCTGATAATGGGGCATTGAGAAAGGACTGTTGTTCAGGTGTCACACCCGGGAGCTTCAGATCTCTAAAAAAGGATTCCATTTTGGCCTGCCCCTCCTCACAATTCTCAGATTGGTATAATCTCAAGTAAAATCTCTGGAACGCCACATTAATCTTTTTAGAATCACGTTAGGTTCCCAGAGCCCTCCCTAATCACTGTAATTGTTTGAGAGCCACTCCTCTTTCTGGCAAGGTATGCTAAGTATTTGCCTGGCTTGTCACCATGCTCGTATAACCTTTGCTTTGCAAAAGCCAGCTCCTTCTTTACCGTCTGCGTGAGCACGGAATTTAGTGCAGACCGCAGTGCTGTAATCTCTGTAGTTTGACCAATGAGGGTCTGTCAAAGAAAGCCTTCTCGGCTGCCTTCAACCATGCTTTAAGGAGGTGTTGCTGCTCATCCTTCTACCCCTTCCTACTGGCGGAATATGAAATAACTAACCCTCCAGCATAGGCTTTGGCAGTTTCCCAGAGAACGGATGAGCTATCAACCAAGCCTATGTTGATGTCGAGGAAATCCCGAAATTCCCTAGAGAAATGCTTCACAAACTTACTATCCTTGAGAATAAAGGGATCCATTCGCCAGTACCTTGAATCCACTGTAACGTCCTTAGTCTTAACCATAAGGTACAATGGATCATGATCAGAGATGGTAATATTACCAATCGTACAAGATGCCACCAGATCCAGGGTTACCGCAGGAGTCAGAAAAAAAAAATCAATCCTGGTGTGACATCGTGCGAATTGGAGAAAAATGTGAAATCCCTACCTGTAGGGTGGAGACGTCTCCAGATGTTCCACCAACCCTAACTCCACACACAGACCCACTAACTGTTTAGTTTGTACAGAGGGTGTTGAGGGATGTTTGGGCAACCTGTCTATTGTGGGATCCATGAGGCAGTTAAAATCTCCCCCTATAATGGTGTGCCGGGATTCGAGACTTATCAATTTAGAAAAAGCATCTACCAAAAATTTAGGGGGATGAGCTGGGGGACAATAAACATTTAAAACACCGTATTCTTCCCCATTCATCAAGGCTTTAAGAATTACAAACCTCCCAGATGTGTCTTTAACACATTCCAACAATTTAAATGGGAGATACTTCCTAACCAATATGGCCACTCCCCTACTTCTGGTATTAAATTCTGAAAAATAAACTCGGTCAAAGCCATTCTGCTATAATTTCAGATGCTCCTTGTCATCCAAATGTGTTTCCTGTAACAAAGCAATATCCACCTTCTCCTTTCTAAGACTCAAGAGTACCTTCTTCCTTTTAATTGGTGAGTGACTTCCCTTGATATTCCAGGTACACCATTTAATCAGGAGGAGAAAGTGAGGTCTGCAGATGCTGGAGATCAGAGCTGAAAATGTGTTGCTGGAAAAGCGCAGCAGGTCAGGCAGCATCCAGGGAACAGGAGAATCGACGTTTCGGGCATAAGCCCTTCTTCAGGAAGGGCTTATGCCCGAAACGTCGATTCTCCTGTTCCCTAGATGCTGCCTGACCTGCTGCGCTTTTCCAGCAACACATTTTCAGCACCATTTAATCAAATCATTGGCCATAATTTTCTGCAATTACATTTAAATTCCAAAGAGGAGGAACCCGAACCACAAACTGCTGAGCCTTAATGTCACATGATCCACCAAATATAAAAACTACATAAAATAAAACCACTACATTTAACAAACCTACAAAATTATTAAAAATAAAAAACAACAAAAACCAAAAAAACAGACCAACAGATAAAACGCCAACAGCACTGAGTGGGGGAACTCACCCTCTGCCCAGAGGGGGCAAGTACCCATCCTAAACTGCCCATAAATAGGCAGCTAACCACCCCAACCACCTTCACTTCTCCCAGCTAGAGCCGCACCGCAAATGCAAGCAGAAAAGAATAAACACCCCATAGAATTTCGATATGAATAAAAAACGTTCTTTTATATATATAAAAAGAGGGGGAAATAAATACCCCACGCAACCCTTGGTATATTTTAACTTAGAAATTGAAAATGTACATCTTAACCACTGCCAGACATAGTTTAAACCAAATTATTATCAATAGAGGGAAAAAATAAGGAAAAATAAAGCTCCAACTGGATTCCCTCCATTTCTTTTACAAAGTGATAAACACATACTCAAACAACACTATTTATACATACTACAATTGTTCAAATTAGATTAGTTTGTCCACAAAGTCTCTTGCCTTCTTCGATGTGTCAAAAAGATTCAAGGATCCATCTAAGGTGATCCAGAGCACTGCTCGATATCTCAGAGAATACTGAATCCCAAGCTCCCTCAATCTCCTCTTGACACCGTCGTAAGATTTTCATTTCTGGATCACCGCCGCTGAAAAGTCCTGAAAAAACATGATCTTAGAGCCCTCGTAAATTAGGGCCTTCGGATCCTTCCCTTGGACTCTGAAAGCCTCCGTGACTCTCTCCTTATCCCGGTAATGATGGAACCGCACCAGGAGAGGACGAGGACGTTGACCTAGACCCGACCTCCGTGCTTCGACCCAGGGTAAGCCCTCTCTATCTTTAATCCTCTCATGCCAGCCTCCAAGTCAAGGAATTTCAGAATCCAATCCTCAACAAATTCCACAGGCTGGTCACCTTCCTTACCCTCAGGCAGACCAATGATCCGAATGTTTTTTCTCCTGCCCCTGTTTTCAAGATCATCCACTTGGTCACGCAAATTACGGACCTGCATCTTCAGGGCTTGGATCTCATCCTTGGATGAACTGGCATCAACTTCCACCACTGTGACCCTGTGCTCCACCTCATCCGTCCTCTTCTCCAGGTCTCCCAGCTGCTGCTCATGCTTCTGCAGCATGAGAGAGATTGGAGCCAACTTTTCTTCAATTTGCTTCCCCAGCATCTCACAAGTCTTCGAGAGCTAATTCACTAGATCCTGGAGAGTAATTGGCTCCGAGGCTGCTGCAGGCTGAACTGCAGACCCGGCCTCAGATGCTCCTCCTCCTTTTTTCGACATCTCTGGATGGCTGAAAATAAAGATAAGTTAATTTTTGGATGTTTCTTAGGACTCCACAATCTTTCCAGAGTCCCAAGAAATCCCGATGATCTGGGTTGGGCGGATTAAAGGACAGTCCTGCTTCTGCTGTGATGCAAAGCTCTGCAGTGTGATCTTCTCAGATTGCCACCATCTTAGATCCCCCGGACTGTGGTAGTTTAAGTAGACAGCTCAGCAATACCTTCTCAAGGACAAGAAGAAGTGGGCTATAAATGCTAGTGTCGGGAGTGTGGTGCTGGAAAAGCACAGCAGATCAGGCAGCATCTGTGGAGTAGGAGAATTGACGTTTCATAAAAAAGCCCTTCATCAGGAATGAGGCTTGTGAGCCAAGCAGGTGGTGAGATAAATGGGAGGGAGGTGGGGCTGGGGGGTGAAGGTAGCTAAGAGTGCGATTGGTGGATGGAGGTAGGGGCAATGGTGATAGGTCAGAGAGGAGGGTGGAGCAGATAGGTAGGAAGGAAGATTGACATGTGGGACAGGTCATGTGGGCGGTGCCAATTTGGAGGATTGGATCTGGGATAAGATGGGGGCAGGGGAAATGAGGAAACTGGTGAAATCCACTGATCCCATGTGGTTGAAGGGTCCCAAGGCGGAAGATGAGGCATTCACCCCACTCCCATTTATCTCTCCACCCCCTTGGCTCATAAGCCTTATTCCTGATGAAGGGCTTTTGCCCAAAACATCGATTCCCCTGCCCCTTGGATGCTGCCTGACCTGCTGTGCTTTTCCAGCACCACACTCTCAACTCTGATGTCCAGCATCTGCAGTCTTCACTTTCTCCTATAAATGCTCATCATCTAGCCAGTGACACCCACATCCTATGAATGAAACGAAAAGGATCACAGAATTATGGGAAAGCAGTAAGGAAATTAGACTATGAATAATGCTGTCAGAGAACAGGCTGAGGCAAAACAGGCCAAATGGCCTCTTTACATGCTGTGTCATTCCAAAACTCTGAAAATAGAAGGAATGTACAGATGAATCTTGATTATCCAAATCTCAATTATCCAAATATTGGATTATTTGAAGAAGATTTCAAGGTCCTGATCAAGAGGTAAGTGTACTGTACTGAAGAAGGTGTGAAAATGCTGGCAAAAACAAAGAAACACAAGCACCTCAAACATCAGTGACTGGATATTTTTGAGGTAAGGGTTGTGACACAGCCATTTGCAAAAGTCACTTTACGGGGCCGTTCATTTAAAAATAAAATGGCCGAGAACGTAAACACATGCGTGAGGCGGTGGTTCTGTTTTTCTATTGCGAGACTGAGTTCCCAGAAACTGATCCTGGAAATGGTCTTGTGATCATGGAAGCTGTTCGGGACCTTGTTTAATGCTGGGATTTCATGGTGAGGGTTTAGTTCCTCTCATTTTAACCTGTAATTTGCATCCTGCAAAGATTAGTTTGTTTAAATGGCAGACTGATTAAAATTATAGATATAAGCAAATTCTCCAGTCGAATGCAGTACTAGATCAGTATGGCTCCTCCTGTTCAAGCTAAAATCGATTATCCAAATAATCAATTATCTGAACGAAATAGTGCCCGCCGATGTTGTTTGGATATTCGAGGTTCCTCTATATTGAAAATAAAGTGGTAGAAATACATCACAAACAGTGGTGAAAACAGACAGGAGCAAATAAGCTGTTTAATAGATATGATGCCTAGAATTTAATCCTATTATGTCGAAAGAATGGACTATGCTTTGTTTAGCGTGCAGCTGACCCAATATCACCCATTTTGCCCTGCCACCTGAGAGGCATTTCCAGTCAAATATCCTTTAAAGGCAATATAATTGGTTGGTCAAAGTAGTTAGTTCCAATATGCAGGAGAAATGATTGTAATGAGGTCAAAGCTTTAGCTACGTGACAGTATTCTGGTAAATCCAATGAGTGAACTGCACCAAAATTATTAATCAATTTCCTTCTCTTTTCAAACACTTGTTGATCTCTGTTTTTGCAACATTTTGTATTTTATTGTTTGCAAATTGTTTTTTGCTTGTTTGTGACCATGTTCTACCTAGAATATGTTTTAAATGACAGCTTGTAATCCAGTTTCCTCGACACACATGTTGAGATCATATAAAGAAAATAATATCAGAAACAAGACAGATTTTGCATTAAAATTAAATAAAATGATCAGTCTGAAGTACTGGTGGCGCCACTGGAGTTGAGGCAGGACAGAAATTCTGCCTACCATAGAATGATGGCATCGATTCTTCTGTAAATTGCAGGTCATGTCAGTTCAGCCATGAGCAGAGGGAATCAGATAAAATTAAGTTGGGTGGAAATCTGCTGCAACAGCAGTGAAAATATGAGTAGGAAGACAGTTGGCAATGCTTGAAGGCAATGTTGAGTTGGAAGTAAGATATAAGGATGGCTACCAGGCTAAGGAACTGAGCAGCAAATCTCAGGGAACTGGAATGTTTTGTCTTCCAAGTGGAATTATTGAGCTGCTGGATTAGACTGGAGAGTGATCTGTGAGCTCTCCCGTAAGCCACGCACCACTGTCTGGGTGCTCCTTTGACGTCGCTGGGTCAAAATTCCTGGAACCCTCTCCCTGATGGCATCTCCCTGTACCAGATGAAATGCAGCGGTCCAAGAAGGTGGCGCACAATTGCCTTCTCAGGGGCAATTAGGAAGGGGAATAAATGCTACACTTGCCAGTGCCAAGCCACATTACAAATATGAATAAGGAAACGGCACTTTGTGTAAACAGGTGTCTACAGCAGCAACATAGGATTCACTTTTGATGCTGCAAGAAGATAACTCTAGAGCAATTAGGGGAGGGCCCATGCTGCCCGACGTTTTCTTGCAGTCCCTGTCACAACGTAACCCGACCCAATCCAAATCAACACTATTGTGTGTGACTCCTTTATCTTCTTCACCCTTTCCTGTTTCTGGCCCCATTATAAAGACAAATGGAAATGGCTCGAGTGAACCATATGCAAACAGATCTGTGAAAGAAAGCTGAACCTGCAGAAAGGCACGTACAGAAAATTTCCCTTACAGCAAAACTGCATCAAGAATTTTCTAATCACTCCCGTCAATGATGGTAATTCAAATGAAGAATATGAATAGTCAACGCCTCAACTACTTGTCACATTGATACTGATGAACAGGTTTTAATTCACATTATCCCTTGAATAACCTCAGGATGTCCCAAAGCACTTTGCGGCTAATAGCACCTTCGAAGAGTCATCACTATTGTAATGCAAGGAATCGTGCAGCCAATGTGCATTCAAGGGTGTGTGACCCTTTTTAAAAATAGAATTAAGCTTCATCAAGTTTGATTAGAGCACAATTGTTGTAATATCTGGAATAGCAAGCTCTGTCTCTATTATTCTGTTACTTATATTCATACATTTCTTAGGGAATGAGTGCATTCATAAACATGTATCCCTGCCACTTGGGTGAGGGGTGGGGGAAGAGGCATTAGTTTAATGGCAATGTCACTGCACTAGTAATCCAGAGTCTCAGGCTAATATTCTGTGGACTTGGGTTTGAATCACAGCATGGCAGTTGTAAAATTTGGATTCAATAAAAATCTGGAATTTAAAAAGAATACTAGCCCAATGTGACCACGTACTCATGTTGATTGTCAAAGCTAATGTTTTTTAGTGAAGGAAATCTGCTATCCTACCTGTTCTGGCCTACACTGGCTCCAAACCCACAGCAATGTAGTTGACTTTTAACTGCTCTCCACCAACTCACCCTCCACTCCCGGCACTTTCTCTGCCACTGCATGAGGTGTAAGACCTGCGCCCACACGTTCCCCCCTCACCTCCATCCAAGGCCCCAAAGGATCCTTCCACATCTAGCAGAGATTTTCCTGCACTTCCAAACTCCTCATTTGCTGTGTCCGTTGCTCTCGATGTGATGTTCTCTATGTTGGGGAGACAGGACACCAACTCACAGAATATTTCAGAGAACATCTCTGGGACACATGCAACGAACAACCCCACCACCCTGTGGCTGACCACTTCAAATCCCCCTACCACTCCGCCAAGGACATGCAAGTCCTGGGCTTCCTCCACTGCCATATCCTGGCCACCCAGTGCCTGGAGGAAGAAATCCTCATCTTCTGCCTTAGGACCCTCCAACCACATGGCATCAACGTCGACTTCACCAGTTTCCTGATCTCCCCTCCCTCCACTTCATCCTAGATCCAATCCTCCAACTCGGCACTGCCATCTTGTACTGTGCTGGGTAAAAACAATGACTGCAGATGCTGGAAACCAGATCTGGATCAGTGGTGCTGGAAGAGCACAGCAATTCAGGCAGCATCCGAGGACAGGCAAAATCGACGTTTCGGGCAAAAGCCCTTCATCAGGAATAAAGGCAGAGAGCCTGAAGCATGGAGAGATAAGCTAGAGGAGGGTGGGGGTGGGAGAGAGTGGCATAGAGTACAATAGGTCAGTGGGGAAGGAGATGAAGGTGATAGGTCAGGGAGGAGAGGGTGGAGTGGATAGGTGGAAAAGGAGCTGGGCAGGTCGGACAAGTCCGGACAGGTCAGGGGATCGAGTTTCTGGAGGTTAGAAGCTAGGATGAGGTGGGGGAAGGGGAAATGAGGAAACTGTTAAAATCCACATTGATGCCCTGGGGTTGAAGTGTTCCGAGGCGGAAGATGAGGCGTTCTTCCTCCAGGCGTCTGGTGGTGAGGGAGCGGCGGTGGAGGAGGCCCAGCACCTCCATATCCTCGGCAGAGTGGGAGGGGGAGTTGAAATGTTGAGCCACTGGGCGATGTGGTTGATTGGTGCGGGTGTCTCGGAGATGTTCCCTAAAGCGCTCTGCTAGGAGGCGTCCAGTCTCCCCAATGTAGAGGAGACCGCATCGGGAGCAACGGATACAATAGATGATATTAGTGGATGTGCAAGTAAAACTTTGATGGATGTGGAAAGCTCCTTTGGGGCCTTGGATGGAGGTGAGGGAGGAGGTGTGGGCGCAGGTTTTACAGTTCCTGCGGTGGCAGGGGAAAGTGCCAGGATGGGAGGGTGGGTCGTAGGGGGGCGTGGACCTGACCAGGTAGTCACGGAGGGAACGGTCTTTGCGGAAGGCGGAGAGGGGTGGGGAGGGAAATATATCCCTGGTGGTGGGGTCTGTTTGGAGGTGGCGGAAATGTCGGCGGATGATTTGGTTTATGCGAAGGTTGGTAGGTTCCCTCCAACGCATCTCATCCACATCCCGCACCTCCGCCCTCAGACCCAACCCTTCCAACCGCAACAAGGACAGAACGCCCCTGGTGCTCACCTTCCACCCTACCAACCTTCGCATAAACCAAATCATCCGCCGACATTTCCGCCACCTCCAAACAGACCCCACCACCAGGGATATATTTCCCTCCCCACCCCTCTCCGCCTTCCGCAAAGACCGTTCCCTCCGTGACTACCTGGTCAGGTCCACGCCCCCCTACGACCCACCCTCCCATCCTGGCACTTTCCCCTGCCACCGCAGGAACTGTAAAACCTGCGCCCACACCTCCTCCCTCACCTCCATCCAAGGCCCCAAAGGAGCTTTCCACATCCATCAAAGTTTTACTTGCACATCCACTAATATCATCTATTGTATCCGTTGCTCCCGATGCGGTCTCCTCTACATTGGGGAGACTGGACGCCTCCTAGCAGAGCGCTTTAGGGAACATCTCCGAGACACCCGCACCAATCAACCACATCGCCCAGTGGCTCAACATTTCAACTCCCCCTCCCACTCTGCCGAGGATATGGAGGTGCTGGGCCTCCTCCACCGCCGCTCCCTCACCACCAGACGCCTGGAGGAAGAACGCCTCATCTTCCGCCTCGGAACACTTCAACCCCAGGGCATCAATGTGGATTTTAACAGTTTCCTCATTTCCCCTTCCCCCACCTCATCCTAGCTTCTAACCTCCAGAAACTCGATCCCCTGACCTGTCCGGACTTGTCCGACCTGCCCAGCTCCTTTTCCACCTATCCACTCCACCCTCTCCTCCCTGACCTATCACCTTCATCTCCTTCCCCACTGACCTATTGTACTCTATGCCACTCTCTCCCACCCCCACCCTCCTCTAGCTTATCTCTCCATGCTTCAGGCTCTCTGCCTTTATTCCTGATGAAGGGCTTTTGCCCGAAACGTCGATTTTGCCTGTCCTCGGATGCTGCCTGAATTGCTGAGCTCTTCCAGCACCACTGATCCAGATCTTGTACTGTGCTACCTGCCCAGCTTCCTTCCCACCTATCCGCTCCACCTATCTGACCTCGTGCCTTCCTCCCAAACTGCACCTACCCATCGCCTTCCCAGCTTTCTTACCCCAGTCCCACCTCACTCATATTATTTCGTAGCCCCCTTTCCCCCACCCCACGTTCCTGATGAAGGGCTTATGCCCGAAACATCGACTCTCCTGTTCCTCGGATACTGCCTGAAGGGCTGTGCTTTTCCAGCGCCACACTTTTTGATTCTTAACTGCCCTCTGGACAATTTGAAAGGAAGCCAAATTCTGTCTAAGTATTTCATGTGTACATTCTACTCTGGAACTACAGCAATTTTAAATTCCAAACATTGCAGGGTTTCAAGTCTTGTCTCAAATTTTACTCATTTTTTTCACTTTGAATTGTCAAGATGTCTCTTCTTAAAGTTGAGGGTTACTAATGACCACTTGGCATGATGTGCACTTCCAACTGAAAATGGAGACAAATAGAACCTGGCAAAGGCTTGGAAATCAATAAAACATAGATTCAGAAATGTTGGTGGTGCACAGTAACACCAATACCTTCTGAAGAAAAGAAGCTGGGTTAATACGAACTCTTCATCAGAGCTGGCATCAAAGTTTTAGAAAAATATTCATCAGCTTTCGATAATAATTCTGCCTGGATGTCTTCACTTTACAGCACAATACCTACAACTTGCCAACTTTATCTTGTCACCACTCAACATGTTCCAGTATGTGGAGAAGATCTGATGATTGTAAAAAGCAATCCACTTGCTAGCTTTAGGAACATTGGAACTCGACGAACCCTTCCAATAAGGTTATGACTGACCTGCATCTCAACTTCAATGATCCAACAATTCCATATGTCTTCATACTGTTTAACCATAGAAACAATGACAGCACGGCGAGAGATATCATTTAGTCCAAAATGTCTGCACCTGCTCTCCAAATGTGTATTTTACTCCATGCTATTCCCCTGCTTTCTCCCTGTAATGTATCCTTTTCAGTAATAAAAAACATTTCTTTTAAAAAACAGCAAAGAACAGAAACTTGAAGTAAAAGAAAAACAGAAGTCTACAAAGACGCAAAGTTAGTCAGCAATGGAGAAGAATACAGACGAGTTAATGTTTGATGTGGTCCACCTGAAACATTAACTTGCCCTGTTCCCATCTTATCTGCAACTGACCCACTGAGCATTGCCTCCATTTTCAGCTTTGTGTCCTTTACAGGTTGCAGCATCTGTCTTAAACAGAGTTTGACAAAGAGGGTGGAAACCATGTGATGAAGTGGTGAGAAGACTTGGGGGAAGACCATAAATATTGGTATAAACCTGTTAGGATGAGTGGCCTGTTTCAATGCTGTAAATTCTATGTAAAATATGCACATTTCTATTTTATTATTGCAGTGAATAGATTGGTTTCCTGGCACTGGAGTACAGCTGAAACTCAATCTCTTTTTCAACCTTGAGCATTTTATTTGAAAGCAAATAAAAAGGAAATTTAAAGCAAATCAAAACTCTAAACAGGAGTCGGACTTTAAAATGTGCTGCAAGGGTTTTGCAGAACCAGACTAGTTTTGTTTATAATTTGCTTTTCATCTTGTTTGCTATGGTAACCATGAATGACAATGTGATAATCCTTTCATGGCCTCTTTATAATCTCCTCAAGCCCCAGAACACTCTGAGACATCTACACTTTCTAATTCTAACCTCTTGTGCTCCACCAAGTGAATTGCTCCAGCATTTTGGCCAAGACCATAAGCTCGGAAATTCTTTCCCCAAGTGTTTATAAATCTACTATGTTTCCTCCTTTAGGTCAATTCTTATTTCCTCTCTCTATGACCAAGCAACTGTTCCCATCTATCATCATGTGTGTCAGTGTCAAATTTTGACTGATAATGTTCCGATGATTTGTGCTTTACCGTATTAAAGGTACCATATTAATGCAAGCTTTTGTTGGTATGGAAATTTGGTGTTTGTCTCCAGCAGATAATGTTTCTGCGAGTTAACTCGGGTCATGATTGTAACAGAAGGTCAATTGGTAATAGCGTTTAAAGTGCAATTCTATTTACCAATACTTACCAGAGGACCTGGGTCCTTAGTGACAACCTGGTCAAGACTCCTTGACACTGCATCAACCTCTTTGCATCATAACCAACACAAAAATGACCTACTGGGAAAGCCAGAAAAGGAACAAGAACTGCAGTACATATAGACGTACTTCCCTATTTGGCTATTCATGCATTCCAATGTGTGGTTTAAAGACAGATTTGGTGCTAGAGAGAAGGTTTGATTAAGGTGAAGAATCCAAAATATAAAGTGGGCTGGATGACACTTCACTCAAATCAAGTCTGTTTTTTTTGGGACTTATCTGACTGCATGTACTATTACGACATGATTAATTTAAAACCAGCAAAACAGAAAAAAGTTATTTCGTTCAGTAATCTGTAAAAATTCAAGAGAGCAAGAACTATTTAAAGTAAAAATTAACAACTTTATTTCTAAAATTATAACAGAGGATAATTAACTAACCACTAGGTACAAGTATTTACTCTAACCTATCTTTTACCTTCCCTTGTATAATACTAGCCCAATAAAACTCCCAATAAAGATTTACAAAACAAAACTTCTCATCTCAAAACCAAGCAGCTTTTGGTTCTTCTATTTGTATCTCCCTGTGTCTTATTTTCTTCTTCTTAGGGATTCTGCTTCCCAGGTTACTGAATGATAAAGGTACTTTTAGGAGGGCTATTTTTCAGGCAGTCTTTTACCCGCTGGGATTGGCATTTTTCCTCCCAACTGTTCAATTTTTTCCTGCTCTTATACACCCCAAAGCATCGGATTGTGTCATTGGCTTTTAAGGTTAAAAACAATGACTGCAGATGCTGGAAACCAGATTCTGGATCAATGGTGCTGGAAGAGCACAGCAGTTCAGGCAGCATCGAGGAGCTTCAGCAAAATCGACATTTCGGGCAAAAGCCCTTCATCAGGAATAAAGGCAGAGAGCCTGAAGCGTGGAGAGATAAGCTAGGGGAGGGAAGAGAGTAGCATAGAGTATAATGTGTGAGTGGGGGAGGAGATGAAGGTGATAGGTCAGGGAGGAGAGGGTGGAGTGGATAGGTGGAAAAGGAGATAGGCAGGTCGGACAAGTCCGGACAAGTCAAGGGGACTGGAAGTTTGAAACTAGGATGAGGTGGGGGAAGGGGAAATGAGGAAGCTGTTGAAGTCCACATTGATGCCCTGGGGTTGAAGTGTTCCGAGGCGGAAGATGAGGCATTCTTCCTCCAGGCGTCTGGTGGTGAGGGAGCGGCGGTGAAGGAAGCCCAGGACCTCCATGTCCTCGGCAGAGTGGGAGGGGGAGTTGAAATGTTGGGCCACGGGGCGGTTTGGTTGATTGGTGCGGGTATCTCGGAGATGTTCCCTAAAGCGCTCTGCTAGGATGCGCCCAGTCTCCCTAATGTAGAGGAGACCGCATCGGGAGCAACGGATACAATAAATGATATTAGTGGATGTGCAGGTAAAATTTTGATGGATATGGAAGGCTCCTTTAGGGCCTTGGATAGAGGTGAGGGAGGAGGTGTGGGCACAGGTTTTACAGTTCTTGCGGTGGCTGCGGAAAGTGCCAGGATGTGAGGGTGGGTCGTAGGGGGGCGTGGACCTGACCAGGTAGTCACGGAGGGAACGGTCTTTGCGGAAGGCGGAAAGGGGTGGGGAGGGTGGTAGGGTCTTTTTGGAGGTGGCGGAAATGTCGACGGATGATTTGGTTTATGCGGAGGTTTGTAGGGTGGAAGGTGAGCACCAGGGGCGTTCTGTCCTTGTTACGGTTGGAGAGGTGGGGTCTGAGGGCGGAGGTGCGGGATGTGGACGAGATGCGTTGGAGGGCATCTTTAACCGTGTGGGAAGGGAAATTGCGGTCTCTAAAGAAGGAGGCCATCTGGTGTGTTCTGTGGTGGAACTGATCCTCCTGGGAGCAGATACGGCGGAGGCGGAGGAATTGGGAATACGGGATGGCATTTTTGCAAGAGATAGGGTGGGAAGAGGTGTAATCCAGGTAGCTGTGGGAGTCGGTGGGTTTGTAAAAAATGTCAGTGTCAAGTCGGTCGTCACTAATGGAGATGGAGACGTCCAGGAAGGGGAGGGAGGTGTCAGAGATGGTCCAGGTAAATTTTAGGTCAGGGTGGAATGTGTTGGTGAAGTTGATGAATTGCTCAACCTCCTCGCGGGAGCACGAGGTGGCGCCAATGCAGTCATCAATGTAGCGGAAGAAGAGGTGGGGAGTGGTGCCGGTGTAATTACGGAAGATCAACTGTTCTACGTAGCCAACATAGCTGGGGCCCATACGTGTGCCCATGGCTACCCCTTTGGTCTGGAGGAAGTGGGAGGATTCAAAGGAGAAATTGTTAAGGGTGAGGACCAGTTCGGCCAAACGAATGAGAGTGTCAGTGGAAGGGTACTGTTGGGGATGTCTGGAGAGGAAAAAACGGAGGGCTTGGAGGCCCTGGTCATGGCGGATGGAGGTGTAGAGGGATTGGATATCCATGGTGAAGATGAGGCGTTGGGGGCCGGGGAAACGGAAGTCTTGGAGGAGGTGGAGGGCGTGGGTGGTGTCTTGAACGTATGTGGGGAGTTCCTGGACTGGGGGGATAGGACAGTGTCGAGGTAGGTAGAGATAAGTTCAGTGGGGCAGGAGCATGCTGAGACAATGGGTCGGCCAGGGTGGTCAGGCTTGTGGATCTTGGGAAGGAGGTAGAACCGGGCAGTGCGGGGTTCCCGGACTATGAGATTGGAAGCTGTGGGTGGGAGATCTCCTGAGGTGATGAGGGACAATGGGTCGGCCAGGGTGGTCAGGCTTGTGGTTGTCAATATACTCAATTCAAACTGGATTGGAGTTTGGTATTTTTCAGGGTATAATTTAAACTGATTGGCTGAATTTGAATTTGTTTTTGTCACCAGGCAACAAGCTTATTGAGTTGTTCGACCAAGTGTTACATTGTTACCTTATTGAGAACACTTGGTGCTGTGTCCGGTAGTTCTGCTGCTTTTAATTCTCTTAAAGTACTCCCATAACTTCATAACAGTACCTTCAATGTATGCCTCATTGTAGAAATTACATGTCAAAATCAAAAGATTCTGCTATTAGATATTACATGTTACAGGACTAAGAAATCAGATTACTCAAGATCTCAAGCATTTGCATTTTACTGTGAAGCTTTTGCCTTTCAAGACTATCCAGTATGTAGCTTAATGTGTAAATGCTATACCGTATTGATCAGACAGCGCAGGTTTGATTGTGGTTCATGTTGATTTAGTTAGGTCACCAAACTTAGCGTCAAGTATCTTCGGTTAGAAGGGTAAAAAACCAGTTTTCATTTACTACTTAGTGCCTATTCTGGAGTATGGACACCAGATGAGAATGACAATGAAAGGTATGCCAACAAATATATTACAATTTTGTTGCTTTCTCATTCTTGAAAGACGCAGCCCCTGGATTATTAGAATTTTTGTCTTAGACATGAGCTGTCACAGAGTGATAGAGATCTACAGCATGGAAACAGACCCTTCTATCCAACTCATCCATGCTAACTCATCTAGTCCTACCTGCCAGCACCCGGCCCATATCCTCCAAGCCCTTCCTATTCATATACCCATCCAGATGCCTTTTAAATGTTGCAACTGTACCAGCCTCCACTACTTCCTCAGGCAGCTCATTCCATATACTCACCACCCTCTCCATGAAAAAGTTGCCCCTTAGGTCTCTTTTATATCTTTCCCCTCTCACCCTGAACCTATTCCCTCTAGTTCTGGACTCCCCCACCCCATGAAAAAGACTTTGTCTATTTATCCTATCCATGCCCCTCATGATTTTATAAACCTCCATAAGGTCACCCCTCAGCCTCAGACGCTCCAGGGAAAACAGCTCCAGCCTGTTCAGTCACTCCCCATAGCTCAAATCCTCCAACCCTGGCAATATCCTTGAAAATCTTTTCCGAACCATTTCAAGTTTCACAACATCCTTCCAACAGGAAGGAGACCAGAATTGCACGCAATATTTCAAAAGTGGCCTAACTAACGTCCTGTACAGCCGCAACATGACCTCTCAACTCCTATACTCACTACTCTGACCAATAAAGGAAAGCATACCAAACACATTCTTCACTATCCTATCAACCTGCGACTCCACTTTCAAGGAGCTATGAACCTGCACTCCAACATCTCTTTGTTCAGCAACACTCTCTAGGACCTTACCATTAAGTGTATACGTTGTGCTAAGATTTGCTTTCCCAAAATGCAGCACCTCACATTTATCTAAATTAAACTCCATCTGCCACTCCTCAGCCCATTGGCACGTCTGATCAAGATCCCATTGTAATCTGAGGTAACCCTCTTCGCTGTCCACTACACCTCCAATTTTGGTGTCATCTGTAAACTTACTAACTATATCTCCTATGTTCACATCCAAATCATTTATGTAAATGACGAAAAGTAGTGGACCCAGCACCGATCCTTGTGGCACTCCACTGGTCACATGCCTCCAGTCTGAAAAACAACCCTCCACCATTACCCTCTGTCTTGTACCTTCGAGCCAGTTTTGTATCCAAATGGCTAGTTTTCCCTGTATTCCATGAGATCTAACCTTGCTAACCAGTCTCCCATGAGGAACCTTGTCAAATGCCTTACTGAAGTCCATATAGATCTCCACCACTCTGCTGTCATCAATCCGCTTTGTTACTTCTTCAAAAAACTCAATCAAGTTCGTGTGACATGATTTCCCATCCACAAAGCCATGTTGACTAGCCCAAATTAGTCCTTGCCTTTCCAAATACGTGTAAATCCTGTCCCTCAGGATTCCCTCCAACAATTTGCCCATCACTGATGTCAAGCTCACTGGTCTATAGTTCCCTGGCTTTTCCTTACCATCTATGTTAAATAGTGGCACCACGTTATCCAATGTACAGTCTTCCGGCACCACACCTGTGACTATCGATGATACACATATCTCAGCAAGGGGCCCAACAATCATTTCCCTACCTTCCCAAAGAGTTCTGGGGGTACACCTGATCAGGTCCTAGTGATTTATTCACCTTTTTGCATTTCAAGACATCCAGCACTTCCTCCGCTGTATGTGGATATTTTTCAAGATGTCACCATCTTTTTCTCTACATTTTATATCTTCCCTGTCCTTCTCCACAGTAAATACTGATGCAAAATACTCAATTAGTATCTCCCCCATCTCCTGCAGCTCACACAAAGGCTGTCTTGCTGATCTTTGAGGGGCCCTACTCTCTCCCTAGTTACCCTTTTGTTCTTAATGTATTTGTAAAAACCCTTTGGATTCTCCTTAACCCTATTTGCCAAAGCTATCTCATGTCCCCTTTTTGCCCTCCTGATTTCCCTCTTCAGTATACTCCTACTGCCCTTATACTCTTCTAAGGATTCACTTGATCTATCTTGTCTATACCGGACATATGCTTCCTTCTTTTTCTTAAACAATCCATCAATTTCTCCAGTTATCCAGCATTCCCTATACCTACCAGCCTTTCCTTTTACCCTCACAGGAATATACTGTCTCTGGAATCTCATTATCTCAGTTCTGAAGGCTTCCCATTTTCCAGCCTTCCCTTTACCTGTGAACATCTGCCCTAATCAGCTTTTGAAAGTTCTTGCCTAATACCGTCAAAATTAGCCTTCCTCCAACTTAGAACTTCAATTTTTAGATCTGATCTAACCTTTTTCCATCACTATTTTAAAACGAATAGAATTATGGTCGCTGGCCCCAAAGTGCTCCCCCACTGACACCTCAGTCACCTGCCCTGCCTTATTCCCAAGAGTAGGTCAGGTTTTGCACCTTCTCTAGTAGGCACATCCAAATACTGAACCAGAAAATTTTCTTGTACAAATAACAAATTCCTCTTCATTTAAACACTTAAAACTATGGCAGTCCCAGTCTAGGTTTGGAAAGTTAAAATCCCCTACCATAACCACCGTATTATTCTTACAGTTAATTGAAAACTCCTTACAGATTTGTTTCTCAATTTCCCACTGACTATTCAGGGATCTATAATGTAATCCCAATAAAGTGATCATCCCTTTCTCATTTCTGAAGTCTACACAAATAACTTCCGTGGATGTATTTCTAGGAATATCCTCCCTAAGTACAGCTATAATGCTATCCCTTATCAAAAATGCCACTCCCCCACCTCTCTTGCCTCCCTTTCTGTCCTTCCTGTAGCATTTGTATCCTGGAACATTAAGCTGCCAGTCCTGTCTATCCCTGAGCCATGTTTCTGTAATTGCTATGATATCCCAGTCCCATGTTCCTAACTGTGCCCTTAGTTCACCTGCCTTCCCTGTTTGGCCTCTTGCATTGAATTGAATGCTGTTTATCAGTCCTACCTTGTTCTCTGCTTTGTCCCTGCCTGCCCTGACTGCTTGACTCGCTTCTTTCTTCAACTGTATCAGTCTCAGATTGATTTGGAGATGCCGGTGTTGGACTGGAGTGTACAAAGTTTAAAATCACACAACACCAGGTTATAGTCCAACAGGTTTAATTGGAAGCACTAGCTTTCAGAGCGCCGCTCCTTCATCAGGTGGTTCTGGAGTACATAATTGCAAGACACAGAATTTGTAGCAAAAGTTTACAGTCTGATGTAACTGACATTATACATTGAAAAATACCTGAATTGTTTGTTAAGTCTCTCATCTGTCACCAGTAGTCACAAAGCCCACCCTGGCCACAGTGGATAACATTGTCACTGCGGGGAGGTCGATGATCAACTTATCGGACCACACCCTTCAACCAGAAGAGATTGAAGTCCTGAGCAGGGGTCTCAATTTCTGCCCCACAACCAAAATGGACCGCTTGGTTCTTGCAGCAGACACAGAGGAGTTCATCAGATGAACGAGACTCCAGGAATTCTTTCAAGGTGCCAACAGTGATCCCAACGAGCCCATTGATGAACTGGAACAGTCATTACAGGGATCTGTAGAGGTGCAACTAAAGAAGGAGTCAGTTTGGACCCCACCTGAGGGCCGCAGCCCTGTGCTTGACATGTATGCTCAAACCGTCAGGGAATATATAAATGCCAGGTTCATCAGCCGTACCTACAAGGTAGAGCAAAACATCATCCGTTCACAACGCAACACCATCCATGCTCTCAAAACCAATCACAACATTGTCATCAAACCAGCAGATAAAGGAGGAGCCATCATCATTCAGAAGAGAACAGATTACTGCAAGGAAGTGTACTGACAACTGAACAACCAGGAACACTGTAGACAACTACCAGCTGATCCGACCAAAGAACACACCCGTGAACTAACCACATTGATCAGGACTTTGGATCCAGTCCTTCAGAGTTCCCTACGCGCCCTCATCCCATGTACTTCTTGCGCCGGCGACTTCTACTGCCTTCTAAAGATACACAAAGCCAATACAACAGAACATCCTATCGTACCAGGCAATGGGACCCTGTGTGAGGATCTCTTCGGCTATGTTGAAGGCATCTTGAAATTCATTGTACAGGGGATCCCCAGCTTCTGTCACAACACTACAGATTTCTTACGGAAACTCAGCACCCACGGACTAGTCAAACCGGGAACATTCCTTGTCACAATGGACGTTTCAGCACGCTACACCAGCATCCCCCACAATGATGGCATCGCGGTAACAGCCTCAAGTACTCAACACCAACAACTGCCAATCTCCGAACACCGTCCTACAGCTTATCTGCTTTATCCTCTTCACCTTTGACAACCAGTTCTTCATCCAGACACATGGAACAGCCATGGAGACCAAATCTGCACCCAAATATGCCAACATCTTCATGCATAGGTTTGAACAAGACTTCTTCTTTGTGCAGGACCTCCAACCAACATTATACACCAGGTACATTGACAACATTTTCTTCCTCTGGACCCATGGTGAGGAGTCACTGATAAAACTACACAGTGATATCAACAAGTTTCATCCCACCATCAAACTCACCATGGACTACTCTCGACTATCTGTCTCATTCTTGGACACATGCATCGCCATCAAGGATGGACACCTCAGCACCACACTCTACCGCAAACCCACAGACAACCTCACAATGCTACACTTCTCCAGCTTCCACTCAAAACATATTAAAACAGCCATTCCCTAAGGACAAGCCCAACACATACAACGGATCTGTTCAGATCAGGAGGAATGTGACAGGTATCTGGAAGTACTCAGGGATGCCCTCATAAGAACAGGGTACGATGCTCAACTCATCAACTGCCAGTTCTGACGTGCCACAGCGAGGAACCGTAATGACCTCCTCAGGAGACAGACACGAGCTGCCACTGACAGGGTACCCTTTGTTGTCCAGTACTTCCCAGGAGCTGAAAAACTACGCCATGTTCTTCACAACCTGGAACACATTATCAATGAGGATGAGCACCTTGCAAAGACCTTCCCCACACCTCCACTGCTCACCTTTAAACAACTGCCAAACCTCAAACAGATCATTGTTTGTAGCAAACTGCCCGGCTTTCAGGACAATTCCACACAACCCTGTCATGGTAGGCACTACAAGACGTGTCAGAGTGTGGACATGGACACCATCTTTGTGCGTGGGGACATCTTCCACTATGTACGTGGCAGGTACTCGTGCAACTCAGCCAACGTTGTCTATCTCATACGCTGCAGGGAAGGATGCCATAAGGCATGGTACATTGGTGAAACTGAGCAGAGGCTATGGCACTGGATGAATGGGCACCACACAACAATCAACAGACAGGAGTGTTCCTTCCCAGTTGGGGAACACTTCAGTGGTCCAGGACATTCGACCTCGGACCTTCGGGTGACCAACCTCCAAGGCGGACTTCGGGACATGCAGCAGAGAAAAGTGGCCGAGTAGAGGCTGATAGCTAAGTTCGGTACCCATAGGGAGGGCCTCAACCGGGACCTTGGGTTCATGTCACATTACAAGTGACCACCATTGCACTATATACACACACACACAGGCACTCCTTTACACAGGCAGACACACCTATATACAGACACACACACAGACACTCTCACACACACTCCCACACTCACACATGAACCCTGTCACAGACTTTGACCTCTTTACACTCTCACACACACAGACACCCACACACACAAACCCACATGCACACATACACATATGCATTTGTGGGGTGAATTTGTACTTGCAGAGTTACATTGTACTTCGCTCAAAAACTGCATGAATCCATGTAAGACTCTGTTAACTCACTTTTTAGATTAGAATCAGTCTAAACATTATGGCACAGACAACAGAACACAGGGGGCTAACACCTTCAACATCTTATCTGGGCTGACAGCAATTGTTACAGTTAACCTGAGAATGTAACTTTTTAAAAAGGTTTTGTGATTTACATATGAAAGCGAAACTACCATGGTCATTCTAACAGATGAGAGACTTAGCAAACAGTCAAGGTATTTTTCAATGTATAATTTCAGTTGCATCACACTGTAAACTTTTGCTATAGATTTTGTGTCTTACAATTGTGTACTCCACAACCACCTGATGAAGAAGCAGCACTCCGAAAGCTAGTGCTTCCAATTAAACCTGTTGGACTATAACCTGGTGTTATGTGATTTTTAACTCAGTCTCAGATTGATCTCTTTCCTCACTATCTCCCTTCCCCCACCTTGCTAGTTTAAATCCTCCTGCGCAGCTCTAGCAAATTTCCCTGCCAATATATTAGTCCCCTTCCAATTCAGGTGCAATCCATCCTTCTTATATAGGTCACAACTACCCCAGAAGAGCTCCCAATAGTCCAAAAATGTGAATCCTTCTCCCATACACCAGCTCCTCAGCCATGCATTCATCTGCTCTTTCCTCCTATTCCTACCCTCTCTAGCTCGTAGGACTAGAAGTAATCCAGATATTACTACCCTAGAGGACCTCCTTTTCAAATTTCTGCCTAATTTTCTATATTCTCCCTTTGGAATCTCATCCTTTTCCCTTCCTATGTCATTGGTTCTGCTGCTCCCTCTCCCTTTTGAGAACATTCTGCACCCTCTCTGAGACATTCTTGACCCTGGCACTAGGGAGGCAACACACCATTTTGATTTTTTGCTGCTGACTACAGAAACGTCCGTCGGTGCCTCTGAGCAGAGAGTCCCCTAACACAATTGGTTGCTTGGAACCTGACGTACTCCTCATTACATTAGGTCCATTCCCGGTACCAGAAACTTGGCTTTTCATGCTACGTTCCCCTGAGAATTCATCACCCCTTATATTTTCCAAAGCAGCATACTTGTTTGAAATGGGGATAGCCACAGAAGACTCCTGCACAACCTGCCTACCTCTCTTACCTTTCCTGGAGTTACCATTTATGTGACTATATCTGCAGCTTTTCTCCCTTCCTATAACTGCCATCCAATACGCCCCTTGCTCTTGTAAATTCCTCATTGCCTCTAACTGATCCATTCGATCTGATAGGATTCTCAACCAACGGCATTTATTACAGATATAATCCTCAGTAACATGTAAACTCTCCCTGAACTCCCACATCCAACAAGAAGAGCCTATCACTGCTCAAGGCCATTTTTGCATCTTCCAATCTACAAACCCAGAAAATAGCACCGTCTTATTCCTCTACAAAACACTGCTCCAGGCTAACTTAATACTTATGACTTCAGAGACATATCTGAATAAAACATGTAATCAATAAAGAACCCACTCTACTCACTATTGCAGATTTGCAGCAAGGCTATAATTAAAACTATTCATTTATCTGTTTCTGTGCTGTGACAACTGAGTTAGAAAGCTGAGGCTCCACTTAATAGAATACTTTGTTGCATTGTCCGAACAGATATATGCTAAGGAATAAAATCTATCTTTAATAACTAGCAATCTATTGACTGCCCACCAACTTCCCCCAAAAAAAGACTTGCGAAAGTACCCTTTTTTAAATCTGTTGTGTTAAACCAAACAAACACAAAAAGACTGCCTCCAAACTAAAACCATCATCAGCCCAAGGCTTCCTTTAATAAACACAAAAAACTTCTGCTCTTGCTAACTGATTATAATACAGACTGGACTTGTGTAAAAGTAGCTCTACTATATTCTCCTACATTTAAATGAAGCAGAATGACATATGCACTGGCTCGGCTTCATTCGTCTTTCATTTTTCAAATTATTCCACACAAATGGGGAGATGTGACATCTTTATCTCAGTGCTTTTCTTAAATAATGTGAGTTCTTTTGAAACAATTTTACAACGCCATAAAGGATTCCCTTATATATACACACAGATCTCCTCGTGAAATTCACTTAGAGGCTTTAAGGCTTAATTGCTTGGGACCTCACTCAGTTCAACCTGACTGTGTGTTTATGTTAACTAAAAGCCTTCAAAACCAAAAGCTGACCTCTATATAGGTGTATATAGAACATCAATAAGTACAGGACAGGCACAGGCCCTTCGGCCCACCATGTCTGCACCAACCATGGTTCTATTCTAAACAAATTCCTTCTGACTGCACACGGTTCATATTCCTTTATACCCTAACTTAGATGGTTTCCATGATATGGAGGTGCCAGTGTTGGACTGGTGTGGACTAAGTCAGAAGGAGCATTACTCCTTCATCAGGTAAAGACTTCGCCTGATAAAGGAGCAGCTCTCCAAAAGATTGTGATTTCAAACAAACCTGTTGGACCATAACCTGGTGTCATGTGACTTCTGACTAAATAGTTTCCAGACATTGCCATTAAGAATATCAAAGGTGCCTTTCAGGCAACTTACAGATACTTTTGTACACATGTAACATTGAAAGTATGATTGAAGCAGAAAATTCATAAGTTTTATAAGATATTAACCAAAAGCGTATTTGATGAGTATTATAAACTTTTCTGCAACTTAGGAAAATTGAGCTGGAGATTAACAAGAAGAGTCAGAAGATGGCGAAAACTTTTCTCCCCTTTGAAAAGGTCAAGTAATTCAAATCAACCACAACAATTGTCATTTTAATTTTCAGGATGTTGTCTGTACAGGCACCTTGCTAATTATCTTGAAAAGTTGAGATGCACAGGTATTTATCCATTTCCCTTGTGAAGGCAGCTCTGAATCTGTATTAATCTTTCTATTATAGAATCATCAGACATTGCACCTTCACTGTGATTGACACATGGACACTTACATTTTTAAGGTTCAACCTTGTATAAGTGCCATTTAACTAAGATACTGAAGGCCATAGAACTGCAAGGAGTCATGTATATTGGGGAGGATAAACAAAGCCATTAACAAAAATAAATAACGATGGGATTTCTCAAAACAATTAAAGAATTTGTTAATGTTCCAAATTGTTGCGAAAATTTGGAGTTGTTGCGAAAAGTGAGCTGTAGTTCTGAACAGTATCAGATTTGAAATGATGGTCTAAAGAAATTGAGGGCCAAAAAAGGAAATCAAACTTCTGTTTAATCTTTGCCAGATCTACAGAATTACAAATCTAATTGCAATGTAAATCATGGAATGTATGCTGGAAAATCACTTGAAGACTATGGGGCACTTTGGTGTCTGTTATTCTGCTGTAAAATAGGCACGGCACCAATGAGTTTCTTGGCCATGAGTTTAAAATAATCGGGCAACAGGTTAATTTTAATCTCTAAACATTGGGTGAGTTAGGATGAGTTGAGAGATTATCATTTTAAAAGTCTTAAACCTAAACCCAATCCATTCACTTCTTTGTTTAACACAGGAAGATACAAGGGATAGACAGTCATCAGTAACAACTTTATATTTATGTAGTGCCTCTAGCATTAATTTTATAGAAGAACCCATAAACAGGTTGTGGGTTGTTTATTTACATATTATTACTGGGCAAGTTGCCTCACATTTAACCTGTATTCCAGGAACAGCAGAGAAATTGGCCCTGACAACCAATCTCCCTGTTTGTCCCCCTCCAAAATGCCTCTGGTTTCTCTACCACCATTTCTCATCCTGGCTGGGTCCCCCCTGCCATTTCTCTCCACCCATATCTCCCCACCCCCCACCCCCACTTTCTCCCCAACCCATTTCTCACCCCACCCCATTTCTCAACCCAACATTTTTCTCAGTCTCTGATTCCATTCCCCTTTTTCTCCCTCTGTGTTTCTCACACTCCCTTTCTCAGTCTCAGAGGGGGAGAAAGAGAGGGTGGAAATCAGAGGGGAAGAAACAGAGGGGGAGAAACAGGGTGGAATCAGAAACTGAGAAAGAGATGGGAACAAAGAGAGGGGGAGTAGGAGAGGAAGGGAATCAGAGGTGAGAAACAGATGTTGAAAAGCTGAGGGGGTGAAACAGAAGGAGAAAAGGATGATGTTGCAGGAAAACAGGTAAGTGATTGATGAGTATTTCCTCCATGTCTCTTTTGATTGTCTAAGTTGTTTAAATGAGGAGATATTATTATAGCTGAAGAGTACAGTTATAAAATGCACTTTGAAAATATTTAACATCCAAATTAATGAAATAAATAGAACAGAAGTGACTGGGCAGGTGATGTGTTGCAGCTGTAGCATTTGGGTTCTGGTTAATGCTGGTACAAACCATAGTGACCAGCAAACGTAGCAGCAAATGTTTGCTGCTTGACAAACTTCAACTCGGAACTGAGCTGAAGTCCAAGCTGTGAACACTACATCAGGGAGGGGGAGAGATACTTGCTTGCTGTGTTTCAGGAGGCAGGCACTCTCCCTTAAGTTAGTTCTGTTAATTTTAGTTCTTGGTTGGGAACTGGAGGGTGTGACTGTAAATGAGACTAATATGAAGATCCAGAATTTAGCTCTGGTGGATCCTCAGCTAATGTCCTTGTCCAATATGTATGAGGTTCTTGCTGTCAGTATCAATGAGCACACAGGTTTAAGGAGGTTTAAGGAACGAACTGACTACAGAACTTGGTAGGGTCTGGGCAGTGTTGCCAAACAAAGAAACGTTGGAGTGCAGGTTCATAGTTCCTTGAAGGTGGAATTGCAGGTAGTTGGGGTAATGAAGAAGGCATTTGGCATGCTTGCCTTTATTGGTCAATGCATCGTGCATAGGAGTTGGGATGCCATGTTGGCAGTTGTACAGGATATTGGTTAGGCCACTTTTAATTCTGGTCTCTCTGCTATAGGAAAGATGTTGTGAAATTTGAAAGGGTGCAGAAAAAATTTACAAGGATGTTGCTGGGGTTGGAGGGTCTTGAACTATAACGAGAGGCTGAATATGTTGGGGCTATTTTCCCTGGAGCATCAGAGGCTGAGGGGTGACCTTATAGAAGTTTGTAAAATTATGAGGGGCATGAATAGGGTGAATTGCCAAGGTCTTTTTTCCAGGATAGAGTAGTCCAAAACTGGAGGGCATAGGCTAAGGTAAGAGGGGAAAGATTTAAAAGGGACCTGAGGGGCAACTTTTTCACCTGGAGTGCGATCTGTGTATGGAACGAGCTGCCAGAAGAAGTGCCAGAAGTACAATTGCAATATTTAAAAGATATCTGGGGAGGGTATATGAATAGGAAGGGTTTAGAGGAATATGGGCCAAATGCTGGCAAATGGGACTACATTAATTTAGGATATCTGGTCAGCATAGATGAGTTGGAACAAAGTGTTATGTTTCTGTGCTGTACAACTATGACTGTATAACTTGTGGGGCAGAGCACCATTTAGATGAGGGAGAGAAAAGAGAAATGTGATTTTAATTGGGGATGGCATAGAAAGGGGAGTAGGTATTGTTCTTTGCAACACAGTCCTGAAGCTGTCTGCATTGATGCCATCTCTTCTGGGCTGGGAGAAACTTGGAGTGAGAGTTAAACAATCCAATTGTCATCCATATAGGGAGCAACAACACAGTTAGGACTAGGAAAGAGTTTCAGCTGAGGGAATATGAGCAGCTCAGGGCTAAATTATAAACCACAAAGATAATAATCTCGAGATTTCTACCTGAGCCACTGAAAATTGGCATAGTGTAATTATGATTAGAAAGGTAAATACTTGGCTCAAAGATTGGTGTGGGAGAAATGAATTCCGATTTATCAGGGATTGGCATCAATACTGGGAAAAGAGAGAGCTGTACCATGGGAGTGAGCTTCATTTTAACCTGCTGGGACCAGCATTCCAGTAAATCATATAAATGGGGCCTTTAAGAAAGGCCTTTAAAGTAAATAATGGAGAGGAGTGTTCAAGTGCAAGTTACTTTAAAAAATCAAAAATAAGCAAGAGAGCAGAGGTGCTGGATAATGAAAAGGCGACGGATAATCAAAGTGTGACTGGGATAGGTAAAAAATATACAGAGAAGAGTTCAGCAGAAATTAGAACCAGAGTAAGGTAATAATGGTAAAAGAAGTCAAAGTTTAAGACTTTTTATCTGAATTTGTAACAAGATAGATGAGTTAGAAATAAATGATTTGATAGTTATTGTGGAGACATAGATGCAATTATGGAAAATAAAAAGCATGAAAGGGTTAAAGCATGAAGACCACGAGCAACCTGTGTTTTGTGGAAGGCAGGGGCAGGATGGGAGAACCATAGTGGAACATTCTTACACCAATTAGCAGAGTAAGGTTAAGGCTGAAAGGTCACTATGGCGAGATGAGATAACACAAGTAATAAAGCAAGTTTCTCTGTTAAGCGTTATTATGACAGGATTGGGACAATAAATATCTGGGACATAACATTAAAATATCTAATTAATAGTTAGTCGAGTCAGCTTGAGACAGGAGACTATTGTAACAGATGGAATAGCTAAATGTCTATCATGACAGGTTAGTCTGCAATTGAAGATCACTGTAGCACAGTTAGCAATAAATGTCTAACCCTGACATTAGAATAACATCAAGTAGAATGTACAACTAAAGAGATAATGGGAACTAATATCACTGGTTTATTGTGTAGCTAGAGTGAGGTACTTTGATTAATATAGTTGGACATGCTGTCCAACAAAAACATAATAAAAAAAAAATATAAAAATCCACGGACCCCGAGGTTCGTGGACATTTGAGAATCAGCTTTCTCAGTGTATGGTTTTTTGTTTGCAAATAAAAGGCCTACTTCTTGAAGAACTCTCTGCATCTCCTGGTGGTTCTGTACACTTTCTCCACAACATAATATGACCAAAACTGGGAATTCATTATTCAAGGGTAAATGAGGTTCCAGAAGAGTATGCAAAAAAAGGAAATGGAAGCAAGGTAGCTTTGTTCGTAAAGGAAGGTATTAGTTCAGTGGTGAATGGTGAAATAGGCACAGTAGCTCATGATGTGGAATTAGTTTGGGTGGAAATAAGGAATAACAAGCAAATAAAGTCACAATGGGAGTCGACTATAGACCCCCAAAGAATTGCCTCGCCTTAGGATGAAGTATAAATTGGGAAATAATGGAGGTGTGTAAGAAAGTTGCTACAATTGTCATGGGTGATTTTAATCTGCACATCAATTGGGCAAGTCCATTGTGCAATGGCAACATGGAAGGTGAATTTGCAGAGAGGATCAGGGATTATTTCTTAGAGCAGTGCATTGCAGAACCTACCCAGAAACAGGTTATTTTAGTCTGTTAATGTTTAATGAAATATGATTAGTAAGAAATCACATAGATAAGGCTCCTCTAGTGGGTGGCAATCACAACGTGGTGAAATTTCGAGTTCAGTTTGAGGGAGAACAATTCAGGTCTCAAATCAATGTCCTCAACGTAAATAAAGATAGTTACAGAAGCGTGAAGAAAGAGTTGCCCAATGCAAGCTGAGAAAATAGAGTAAGGAGGAAGTCAGTGGATGACCAGTGGCAGACATTTGAGCAGATATTTCATCATGCTCACTTTTACACATAGGTCGTGGATTTCCAGAAGGCAATTGATAAGGAGGCATATACAGCAACTGGTTATTCCACAAGATAGGAGTACATGGTATTGAAGGTAATACATTAGAGGTTTAGTTAACACTCACAAAACAAAGAATTGTGAATTAAAGTGTATTTTTCTGGTTGGAAAAGTCATTACTTGTGGAGTGCCACAAAGAGCAGAGGAGGAGACAAAGCCCAATGCATCCAAATTTGTTGAGGATACAAAAATGGGTGGGAAGGCATGTTGTGAAGACATAATGAAGCTGCAAGATAGGGAGTTCACATTGTTGATTAAACTATAAATTGTTTGAGTGAGAGGGCAAAAAGCTGTCAGATGGAGTTTAACATATGAAAGTGTGAGGTCATGGACTTTAGTATAAAGAATCAAAAGGCAGATTATTATTTAAATAGGGAAAAATGCCAAGATCTGGGTGTTCTTGTGCATGAAACACAAAATGTGAACATGTAGGTGCACGAAGGATTCAAAAAAGGTAAATGGAGTTTTGGCTTTTATTGCTAAAGTATTGGAGTTTAAAAATAGGGAACAAAAACAGAAATTGCTAGAAAAGCTCAGCAGGTCTGACAGAATCTGTGGAAAGAAATCAGAGTTAACATTTTGGGTCGAGTGAACATTCCTCAGAACTGTTTCTGGTTTTGTTCGGTTAAAAATAGGGAAATCTTTAAACAAATGTGCAGTACAAGGTTTTGGTGAGGCAGCACCTGGAGTACTGTGCACAGGTTTGGTCTTTGTATTTTACAACATTATATACTGACATTGGAGACAGGACAAAAGAGATTCACTCAATTGATTCCTGGGATGAAGGAGCATTAATAAAGCTGACCTGCTTATCTTCTTTTCCACCTATCCACTCCACCCTCCTCCCTGACCTAGCACCTTCATCCCCTCCCCCATTCACCTATTGTACTCTATGCTACTTTCTCCCCATCCCCGCCCTCCTCTAGCTTATCTCTCCACCCTTCAGGCTCTCTGCCTTTATTCCTGATGAAGGGCTTTTGCCCGCAACGTCGATTTTACTGCTCCTCGGATGCTGCCTGAACTCGTTTTTACCTCGTTGATTTTAACCCTACTGCGAATCCTCTTGCAAGGATGCCTGCCTTGAAGAAGTTTTCCTCCTCTCTCTACAAGAATCTCAGGGAGTCCCTCTCCCACTGCAACTCCCAGGTCATTTCCTCTGCCCTGAAGCTCTTCAACCATGTCCTGAAACAGACTCGCTACCACAGCCACATTTGCTTCCTCAGTGCCTGCCTCCGCAACCAACTCATCCCACACGGACTCCGGACCACCGTTAAACCAGCAGAGTTCGGACCGGAACAGGACAAACAGTATAGACTACAGGTTCAAAAACACCAGCAACGGTTCTCCTTCAAGATCCTCTGCTCCACGCTTGCAGCAATGCGCCGGCACCTAACCTCTCTACAGTCTTCCCTGCCTTAGCTGAGGGCCACACTCTCTCAGAATTGCAAAGGACCCCTCCTGTACTACATCCTTAGGAGAATTCATACTCTCAACAAACAGTATTTCAACTCCATCTCAAACAGCAAAAACTGTAAGTACACTAAACTTTTATCTACCCACCTCCATAACCAGCGCTCCGCAAACATTCCAGAAGATTCCCCCGGCCTCTGGAACTGCTCAGACGCCATTAGCCATGCAGCTGGTGCAGCTGCCACCCCCACGCTGATTGATGATGTCACTTCTGCCCCCATCATGGCCACTCCCACAGCCACTTCTGCCCCTCACAATTCCTCATGCATCACATGTGACATCACTTCCGCCCCCTCACATCATCGCTGATGTCACACGCTCAGTGACTTCCGCCACCCCTACTGCCGTGTTGGCCACCACTTCTGCCCCCACCAACGCCACTCACCTGCATTCTGCTGACACGCCTCCCCACAGATCCCACTGTCACCATTCCTGGCCCTCAAAACCCTGAAGGGAACACCACCCCTGCTCATGACTCCACCCCCATTCCCCCCACCATCACACCCACTCCGGTTACTGGCTCTACCCCCACTCCCAGCTCCACACCCACACCAGATCCCAGTTCCCAGCCCTGCCGAGTTTTCACCATCCCTCCAGACCTCCCCCTCACTGAGGACGAACGATCAGTCCTCAGCAAAGGACTCACTTTCATCCCCCTCCGTCCACGCATCAATGAATTTAATACACGCCGTGACGTTGAACACTTCTTCTGCCGCCTCTGCCTCCGAGCTTACTTTCACAATCAGGACTCCCGCCCACCTTCCGAGGACCCCTTGGCCCACCTCCAATACACTGCATCCACCTGGACACCCCGCGCTGGCCTATTACCTGCCCTCGACCTCTTCATGTCCAACTGCCGCTGGGACATTAACAGCCTCAACCTGTCTACCTCCCTCCCCCATTCCAACCTCTCACCCTCACAATGAGCAGCCCTCCAATCCCTCTGCTCCAATCCCAACCTCACCATCAAGCCAGCGGATAAAGGGGGCGCAGTGGTAGTCTGGCGCACTGACCTCTACACCGCTGAAGCCAAACGCCAACTCGAGGACACCTCTTCCGACCGCCCCCTCGACCATGACCCCACCCCCAATCACCAAACCATCATCTCCCAGACTCCCCACCTACGTTCGTGACACCACCCACGCCCTCCACCTCCTCCAGGATTTCCGCTTCCCCGGTCCCCAACGCCTCATCTTCACCATGGACATCCAGTCCCTGTACACCTCCATCCCCCATCACGAAGGACTCAAAGCACTCCGCTTCTTCCTTTCCCGCCGTACCACCCAGTACCCTTCCACCGACACCCTCCTTCGACTGACCGAACTGGTCCTCACCCTGAACAACTTTTCTTTCCAATCCTCCCACTTTCTCCAAACAAAAGGAGTAGCCATGGGCACCCGCATGGGCCCCAGCTATGCCTGCCTCTTAGTAGGGTATGTGGAACAATCCATCTTCCGCAACTACACTGGCCCCACCCCCCATCTTTTCCTCCGCTACATTGATGACTGTATCGGCGCTACCTCGTGCTCCCACGAGGAGGTTGAACAGTTCATCCACTACACTAACACCTTCCACCCCGACCTCAAATTCACCTGGACAGTCTCGGACTCCTCCCTCCCCTTCCTAGACCTTTCTGTTTCTATCTCAGACGACCGAATCAACACGGACATCTACTACAAACCGACCGACTCCCACAGCTACCTGGACTACACCTCCTCCCACCCCGCCCCCTGTAAAAACGCCATCCCATTCTCCCAATTCCTTCGTCTCCGCCGCATCTGCTCCCAGGAGGACCAGTTCAAAATACGCACAACACAGACGGCCTCCTTCTTCAAGGACCGCAATTTCCCCCCCGACGTGATCGACGATGCCCTCCACCGCATCTCCTCCACTTCCCGCTCCTCCGCCCTTGAGCCCCGCCCCTCCAACCGCCACCAGGACAGAACCCCACTGGTCCTCACCTACCACCCCACCAATCTCCATGTACAGCGCATCATCCGCCGTCACTTCCGCCACCTCCAAACGGACCCCACCACCAAGGATATATTTCCCTCCCCTCCTCTATCAGCTTTCCGTAGAGACCACTCCCTCCGCGACTCCCTTGTCAGATCCATACCCCCCACCAACTCAACCTCCACTCCCGGCACCTTCCCTTGCAACCGCAGGAGGTGCAACACTTGCGCCCACACCTCCCCCCTCACTTCTCTCCAAGGCCCCAAAGGAAACTTCCATATCCGCCACAGATTCACCTGCACCTCCACCCACATTATCTACTGCATCCGCTGCAGCCGGTGTGGCCTCCTCTATATTGGGGAGACAGGCCGCCTACTTGCGGAGCGATTCAGAGAGCACCTCTGGGCCACCCGGACGAACCAACCCAATCACCCTGTAGCACAGCATTTCAACTCCCCCTCCCACTCCACCGAGGATATGCAGGTCATTGGACTCATCCACCGCCAAACCACAACAACGCGACGGTCGGAGGAGGAGCGTCTTATCTTCCGACTGGGAACCCTCCAACCACAGGGGATGAACTTGGACTTCACTAGTTTCTTCATCCCCCCTCCCCCCACCTTGTCTCAGCCGAATCCCTCCAGCCCGGCACCGCCTTCCTGACCTGCAGTCTTCTTCTTGACCTCTCCGCCTCCACCCTACTCCGACCTATCACCCTCACCTTGACCTCTTTCCACCTATCACATTTCCAACGCCCCTCCTCCAAGTCCCTCCTCCCTACCTTTTATCTTCTCCTGCTGAACACTCTCTGCTCATTCCTGAAGAAGGGCATGTGCCCGAAACGTCGAATCTTCTGTTCCCTAGATGCTGCCTGACCTGCTGTGCTGTTCCAGCAATAAAGTTTCAGCTTTGATCTCCAGCGTCTGCAGACCTCACTTTCTCCTCGAACTGGTCCTCACCCTTAACAATTTCTCCTTCGAATCCTCCCACTTCCTCCAGACCAAAGGGGTAGCCATGGGCACACGTATGGGCCCCAGCTATGCCTGTCTCTTTGTTGGCTACGTAGAACAGTCGATCTTCCGTAATTACACCAGCACCACTCCCCACCTCTTCCTCCGCTACATTGATGACTGCATTGGCGCCACCTCGTGCTCCCGCGAGGAGGTTGAGCAATTCATCAATTTCATCAACACATTCCACCCTGACCTAAAATTTACTGGACCATCTCTGACACCTCCCTCCCCTTCCTGGACACCTCCATCTCCATTAGTGACGACCGACTTGACACTGACATTTTTTACAAACCCACCGACTCCCACAGCTACCTGGATTACACCTCTTCCCACCCTATCTCTTGCAAAAATGCCATCCCGTATTCCCAACATCTCCACCTCCGCCGTATCTGCTCCCAGGAGGAGCAGTTCCACCACAGAACACATCAGATGACCTCCTTCTTTAGAAACCGCAATTTCCCTTCCCACGTGGTTAAAGATGCCCTCCAACGCATCTCGTCCACATCCTGCAACTCCGCCCTCAGACCCCACCCCTCCAACCGTAACAAGGACAGAATACCCCTGGTGCTCACCTTCCACCCTACAAACCTTCGCATAAACCAAATCATCCGCCGACATTTGCCGCCACCTCCAAACAGACCCCACCACCAGGGATATATTTCCCTCCCCACCCCTTTCCGCCTTCCTCAAAGACCGTTCCCTCCGTGACTACCTGGTCAGGTCCACGCCCCCCTACAACCCACCCTCCCATTCTGGCACCTTCCCCTATCACCGCAGGAATTGCAAAACCTGCACCCACACCTCCTCCCTCATCTCCATCTAAGGCCCTAAAGGAGCCTTCCACATCCATCAAAGGTTTACCTGCACATCCACTAATATCATTTATTGTATCCGTTGCTCCAGATGCGGTCTCCTCTATATTGGGGAGACTGGACGCCTCCTAGCAGAGCACTTTAGGGAACATCTCCGGGACACCCGCACCAATCAACCACACCGCCCTGTGGCCCAACATTTCAACTCTCCCTCGCACTCTGCCGAGGACATGGAGGTCCTGGGCCTCCTTCACTGCCGCTCCCTCACCACCAGACGCCTGGAGAAAGAATGTCTCATCTTCCACCTCGGAACACTTCAACCCCAGGGCATCAATGTGGACTTCAACAGTTTCCTCATTTCCCCTTCCCCCACCTCACCCTAGTTCCAAACTTCCAGCTCAGCACTCTCCCCATGACTTGTCCTACCTGCCTATCTTCGTTTACACCTATCCACTCCACCCTCCTCCCTGACCTATCACCTTCATCGCCTCCCCCATTCACCTATTGTCACTCTATGCTACTTTCTCCCCACCCCCACCCTCCTCTCATTTATCTCTCCACCCTTCAGGCTCTCTGCCTTTATTCCTGATGAAGGGCTTTTGCCCGAAACGTCGATTTTACTGCTCCTCGGATGCTGCCTGAACTGCTGTGCTCTTCCAGCACCACTAATCCAGAATCTGGTTTCCAGCATCTGCAGTCATTGTTTTTACCTACCTTTATTCATTAACATTTACAAGAATGAGGTGTAATCTTATTGAAATGTAACAGATTCTGAGGCAGCTTGATAGGGTATAGTTTTAGGTGTTTCCACTAGTGGGAAAATAGCAAACTCGCAGACATAAATGGTACCCCCCCATTTAAAACCTAGATGAGCAAGAATTTCTTCTCCCAGAGGTTTGCAATTGTCTATTTCAGAGAGTTGTGGAGGTTCGATCACTACAAATATTCAGAGAGAGATAGATTTTTGAAATATCATGAAATTGAGGACTGTTAGGAACTGGCATGAAAGAGGAGATCAGTTCTGGGGCAGATCAGCCATAATCTTAATCAGTGGTAGAGTTGAGGGGCCAAATGACTTACTCTATTCCTATTTCTTATGTTTCAATTGAAAATAAAATTTCTGAAGCCATGCTGCTGTAAGGGATGGTACTTCCTCCTTTGATCCTAATATGATTGTAAGGCAAAACAAAAACAGAAATTAATGGAGAAATGCAACAGGTCCTGCAGCACCTTTGGAGAGAAGGCAGAGTTTTAGGTCCAGTAACTCTTCTTCAGCACTGCAAGGGCTTTAGTTAACGAAGTGAACTTCCTATCTTCCAGGGATTTGTTGCAACTTTGTAACCCACATGTGACCGTTATTGCCACTTTTGAACTTTTGTTCTGACTTTGTTAAAGTTTGTGAAGACTATGAGCCTTCTCATTGCCATCCATTTTGTGAGATAGCATCACCCCTACTCCCTGTGATGAGGGATCACAAGCCAAAACTCACTGTTTCTTGGGATTTCAGTAGGTCAAAACGACACCATTCATTAGTATTTTCTTCACGTCTTCAAATTTGTTTTTCTGACAACTCCCATTCTATTTAATCTCTGAACAGTGATACACAGGAACAGATCTGTTAGCGAAATTGAGGATAAACTGAGAATCATACATTACCAACCCTTTGAATGTTCAATGTACTTGTTTGTTCTCTGTGCTTTCAAAATCCCCTCAATATTTTCCTGCAGTGAGTAGATATTAGGTACCGTCACACCATCTTTTTACCAGGTGTTACATTTGACACCTGGAAGCAGCTGTTATGCTTTTACCTTGGATGCTATTCTCTTGAAGTTGATCTGGTACTTTGCTCAAGTTTGCAATGTACTTTCTCTCTCTGCCTTACTATTTGCTAATTACAATGTCATACAACAAGCAGATTATGCCTCTCTCACTTACAGCCTGATCCACAATGCTCCAGAACACCATGGGAGAGGTAGGTATCCCAAATGATAACATTTCATACTGGTCCAACGCTTTGTTCAGTTGGATGGTGGGACTGGCCTAGTCTTCCTAAGACATTGGCTAAAAGTTGTCCTTTATCTTGCTTTAGACCTTGTGATGCCTACTTTTGTCATTTGGTCCTCCCTGTTCAGGGTCCACTTTGTGCTTTCTGATCACTTTCCCAATATCAGACATACCATTACTGATCCTTATGATAACTCGGACCAACAATCATATATTCTGAAGCCAACTTCGTATTTCACTCTAACCCTAACTTCACTTAATAACAGAATAATGTTATTAGAATGACTAGTACATTACCCATCAGTTTTGTGTTGGGACTTAGAGACTTTCTTTCTGAAATTACAGATACTGCTGCAGCTGTAAATGATGAAAGTAGTTAACATTAATTTCTGCTGCAGGCACTCAAATTACATTTTCAGCCCTCTTACTTTCATCTTCCATGTGACCATAAGATGTTGGAGCAGAAGTAGGGGATCATTTGGCTCCATACTATTTTTGGTGCTATAACTCATGGATGGCATGGTGGCTCAGTGGTTAGCATTGCTGCCTCACAGCAGCAGGGTCCCAGGTTCGATTCCAGCCTTGGGCGACTGTCTGTGTGGAGTTTGCACATTCTCCCCGTGTCTGTGTGGGTTTCCTCCGGGTGCTCCAGTTCCTCCCACAGTCCAAAGATGTGCAGGTCAGATGAATTGGCCATGCTAAATTGCCCATAGTGCCAGGTGCATTAGTCAGAGGGAAGTGTGTCTGGGTGGGTTACTCTTCGGAGGGTCGGTGTGGACTGGTTGGGCCGAAGGGCCTGTTTCCACACTGTAGGGAATCTAATCTAAAAACTCTGTTCTTCCTGCTCAGTAGCATCAACTACTATCTCCAAATCTGATGTATATACTTTTGATGACTTCCAAACTCCTGATCCAACTTTCAATTGACCATGACTTTGACCTGGTACATAGCTGTGACCTGGAACTTTTCCATGTCCTGTTTCCTGCATCCTACATGCTATCTGGATTTGACTAACTTTCCCACAAGTACTGCACTTTGACTGGAAAGGGAGGCATTTAAATGGTTGATGGTAACTGCAGAAATGGTACCATCTAAATTCCTAACTCTGGGACTGTGAATTTCATTGTGGTGACCTGGATCTCAGTGAAATCTAGTGAACCACCCCTGCCATCTTAGGAAAAGAACTTCCTCTCAATAGCAAATATTTCTTTCTGTCCTTATCACAGGCTCCTGCCATGGGCCCTTTTTTTGCCATTACTCAAAAGATTGACCTGAAATTCATTATTCTTTGGGCTTCCTACTAAATCGTTCCCAAGGGTGATTTCTAAACTAGCACCAAATTGCAACTCTCAGTGCAATTCCATTCTTTGTTGCATCAAAATGAGGGGCCATTATATTATTTGCTTCAGAATATTCCAGTTATAGTGCTTCTCAGCCATCATTGGTTAAACACTTTATTAAAGGTATCCAGCCCCATAATAATGAGAAAATCTTTTACCTTAATCTCACCTCATCTTTTATTCATATTCAGCCAAATGAATAACCTTCATTCATAATTACGCTAGTTTTCTTTGTGACAGTAAATTTCCACAATGACTCCAAATATGCCTTCAGTGACGTTATTATTTATTTATATATGGTTTGAATCGGTTTACCTGTGTGCAGTACATGACATGCACAAAGAATAAAACTTAAAACTGCCTAAACATCCTCCAAATTATTTTTTGGAATTTTAAATAGGGTGCCACAACGTTCTTCAGGCCTTAATTTCTGAAATGAAACACGAAGAGAAAAATTCTATCCCAGCATCATTGTGACCTTTTTGCAGTGTATGACATTGAGCAAAGACACACTATATAGATTAATTGTAAGAAACAGCAATTGCATTAACTATCTTGACTCCTTCCTAACAGGGAGGGAAGCAGTAAGGCATCTCTACAATAACGTCGCCAATAAGGTCACAAAAGCTTACTGCAGGACCTGAAAATTATTTAGGCTCAGGCGAAGTGACAGATCACATTAATGACATATAGAAATGAATAATTTGCACATGGATTACAGCAGTTTAAGGAGGCAGCTGACCACTATCTCCATGAAGACAATTAGGAATGGACAATAAATGTTACCTTTGTGTAATTTCATAGCCAGTTGAGCATGGATCAGCTAAATGAACTTTGGTTCTTCCACAAGACCAGGTTATTCCCCACCAATTATCTTGCCAATACCATCTCCTCCAGATTTAATGACTAATGCAAACATATTGCTGAGTGTAGGACAGACCACCACAAATCTCAGCGGATCTCCACATTTTGCATCATAAGAAAAGACATCACGGAAAACCTGACAGTCACTTGGAATCATCATTCTCTTTTAAATTTGCAGATCACCAACTGCTGAGATATTAAGACCCACCACCTGGTGGCATCGCTGAACTATTATCTAAATTTACCAAGAGTCACCATCTGTGTGATCTTAACTCAAAACACTCAAATGTTTTAGGATTACATTTTATTCGAATATACATTCCTAATAGCTACACATTTTTGGAGCATCAGACTGGAGTGAAAATTAGCAATATCCATCTTTTACAGTTATTGCAACAACTTAAATATAAAATATACCCATTATTCCACTTCAATGTTCACAAATATGTGTTACTTAACTTAGACATTAAGGGAATGGGTCAATATAATTTTATTTTCAAATCATATGCTTTTTGAAATAAACCCAAAACTATTGAAAAAAGTTCAATTGTAGTCATTTTACAGACAGTATTGTCCAAACTTTCGGAACTGCTAGTTGAAATGAATTCAATTTTATCGAATGATTTATTGTCACTGTATATAAGGGAAGGAATAGTGAAAAGAGTCAACTGTTGTCACATTCCAGAGCCTTTTTGAATAACTTACAAACAAAAAGAAACTGAGAGAAACTCCACTTTTGTTCTTTCTCAGCTGCTCCAGTTCAAAGCCTCACTCGGCTTTGCCGGACCCATCAATGTCAGAGTCACCAGGCTTCAGGCACCATCTCTCACCACTAGGCCCACCTCACTGATGTTGCTGTTGATGTCGATCACATCCTTCTGCCACTGACTTGCTGCCAGCCTGTGAACCTGACCTTTTTTTGCTTGACATATGCTTCTCAACAAATGATGTTTTTTTGTATTCATTCAAGTGATGTGGACATTTATTGACTTGTCCGAATTACCCCGGAGAAGATAGTGGTGAGCAGGCGCCATGAATTGCATTATGGATGTAGCCACACCCATTGCACTGCTAAGAAGGGAGTTTCAGGATTTTGACTCAGCAACAGTGAAAAAATGGTGCATACAGTTCCACAGCAGGATAGTGTGTAGCTTGAAGGGTTTTTTTTCATTCGCCTGCAGAACATGGCTGGCCAGCCTTTAAGAAGGTGATGGTGAGCTGCCTTCTTGAACTGCTGCAGCCCACATGCTGTAGGCTGACCATAATTCCCTAAGGGAAAGAATTCCAGGATTTTGACCCAACAATAGTGAAGGTATATTTCCAAGTCAGGGTGGTGAGTGGCTTGGAAGAAAACTTGCAAGTGATAGTGTTCCCAAGTATCTACTGCCCTTGTTCTAGATGGAAGTGTTGTCCAAGGATCTCTGGGGAATTTCTGCAGTGCATCTTGGAGTGCACATTGTTCCTACTGAGTGTTGGTGGTGGAGAAAATGGACGCCTCTGGATCTGGTGCCAATCAAGCAGGCTGCTTTGTCCTGGATGGTTTTTTAAATTCATTTGTGGGACTTGGGATTCGCTGGCTGGCCAGCATTGATAGCTCATCCCTATTTGTCCTTGAGAAGGTGGTGATGAGCTGCCTTCTTGAATCGCTGCAGTCCACTTGCTGTGGGTTGTTTGTTGTGACTTTCCAGCAATTGATACAACTGAGTGGCTTGCTCGGCTATTTTAGAGGGCAGTTGAGAGTCAGCCACATGGTTCTGGAGTCACATGTAGCCCAGACCAGGTAAGGATGGCAGATTTCCTTCCCTAAAGGATATTAGCAAATCAGATGGATGTTTCCAACGATTGACAAAAGTTTCATGGTTATCAGTCAACCTTAAATTCCAAATTCAATTTTTTATTGAATTCAAATTCAACCATCTGCCATGGTGGGATTCAAACCCAGGTCCCCAGAACATTATTCTGGGTTTCTGGATTAATAGTCGAGCGATAATACCACTAGGCCATCACCTCCCTCCCTTCTTGACAAGCGTCTTCAGTGTTGTTGGTGCTGTACCCATCCAGACAAGTGGGGGGTATTCCATCACACTCCTGACTTGTGCCTTGTAGATAGTAGACAAGCTCTAGGGACTCAGGAGGTGAATTTCCTACTGCAATATTCCTTGCCTCTGGCCTGTGCTTGTGGTTGTGTGATGAGTCCAGTTGTGTTTCCGGTCAATAATAACATCAAGGATGTTGATACTGGAGATCCAGTGATGGTGACACAATGGAATATCAAGAGGTCGTGGTTAGATTGTTTCTTATTGCAAATAGTTATAGCCTGGCATTTATGTTGCACAAATATTGCTTGTCACTTGTCAACCTAAGCTTGATATTGTCCAGATCTTGTCGCATTTGAACACGGACTGCTTCAGTATCTGAGAAGTTGCAAATGGTGCTGAACATTGTGCAATCATCAGCAAACATCTCCATACCTAACCTCATAATGGAGGGAAAGTCATTGATGAAACAGCCGTGACAATGGTTGAGCCTAGGACATTACCCTGAAGAACTCTAATAGAGATGTCATGGAGCTGAGATGACTTATCTCCAACAACTACAACCATCTTCCTGTGTGACAGGTATGACTTCTACCAGTGATGAGTTGCCCCTGATACCTATTGATTCCAATTTTGTTAGGGCTCTTTGTTGCCACACACAGTTGAATGTGGCCTTGGTGTCAAGGGCTGCCACTCTCACCTAATTTGAATCAAGGCTGTAATGAGGTCTGGAGCTGAGTTTACCTGGAGGAACCTAAAGTGGGTGTCACTGAGCAGGTTATTGATGAGTAGGAGCTACTTGATAGTATTGTTGATGATACCTTCCATCACTTTATTGATGATTGAGAGTATACTAATAGGGTGGTGATTGGCCAGTTTGGATTTGTCCTTCTCTTTGTGTTCAGAACATACCTTGTCAATTTTCCACACTGTCAGGTAGATGCCAGTGTTAACTGTGCTGGAACAGCTTGGCTAGAGAAGCCACAAGTTCTCGAGCACAAGTCTTCAATACTGTTGCTGCAATGTTGTCAGGGCTTGTAGCTTTTACAGTATTCAGTGCCTCCAACTGTTTTTTGATATCACATAGAGTGAATTGAATTGTCTGAAGACTGGTATTTGTGATGGTGGGGACCACTGGAGGAGGCCAAGACGGATCATCCACTTCTGGCTGAAGATTGATGTAAATATTTCAGTCTTACCTTTTGCACTGATGTGTCTGGCTATTCCAACATTGAAGATGAGGATATTTGTGCAGTCTCCTCCTCCAGAGAGTTGTGGCCTCTCCCTCAATTTAAATTTCCACCCAGCTTTGTATCATTGGCATATTTCAATATATTACTAAGGGAAGGTGGTACTGCAGTGGTAATGCCACAGAATTAGTAATGGACGCCCTCAGGTTAATGCTCTGGGATCATGTGTTCAAATCCCACCAGAGAGTGCCATTTGAAATCAATAAGATCCAGATTTTTCTTAAAGAAAGCTAGTCTAATAGCAACTGTGTAACGATTGTTGAAAATACCCATTTGGTTCACTAGAAAGAAAATCTGCTGTCCTTATTTACAAGTCACTCCAGATCCACAGTAATGTGGCTGACTCTGAACTCCCCTCTGAAATGGGCTAGCAAGCCTCTTAGATCAAGGGCAATTAGGGATGGGCAACAAATGGTGCCTTTTTCAGTGACACCCATTTCTTGTGAAAGCATTTAAAAGTTCTGTCCCTTCCTCCAAGTCAGTAATGGTAAAGACACCAAAGTCCCAGAGGACCATAGGCCTGCTCTCTCCTTAGAGAGCGACAACTAGGGGTGACTTTAACCTAAGGGTCACAACGCCTTAGGCGAGGGCTAATGCTGAGAAGGGGGGAATCTTCGTGATGACGTCAGCCCATTTAGAAATTGAATGCATCCTGTTGGGGTCACTCTGATTACAAACTAGACATCCAGCCAAATGAGCTAACTGACCCCAAATTTTAAGTTAGTAATGCAGATTTCTAAATAGTTAAGGCTCCATGATTGATCCTTGCAGCACTCCACTATTACAGCCTACCCCCAAATTGAAAATTCCTCATTTACTCCCCATCTGGTTCCCACAATCCTACATTGATGCTAATATATCATCCCTAAACCCATGAGCCCTTAGCTTGTGAAGTAAGTTTTTGTGTCACATCTTATCGAATGCCTTTTGGAAATCCAAAAATATTACATCTACTGGCTCATCTTTGGCAACCCAATTAGTTGCATCCTCAAAGAAGTATTATATTTGTTAAACATGATTATCCTTTCTTACTTTGACTTCCTTAGTAATAGAATGCAGCATTTCCCAATAACTCATGCCAAACTGGCCCATTGTTCCCAATGTTTTTCTCTTCCCTTTTCCTTGGAATAGGTGTAATATTTCCTCACTCTTAGTCCAATTACATTGTTCTAGAAAACACAGTATTATGCAAACTTATAACCAGTGCATTTACCATCTCCACAGGTATCATTTTAGAACCAGAAGATGTAGACCCTGAGGTCTTGGTGATTTGTTACTTTAGATCTCTTATGTTTCTGCAATATCTCCCCTCTGTTCTTATTTATTACCTATATCCCTCATTCTTATTAGGTCTTTAGTTACCACCCTTTATTTAGAGTTTATAAGTGTATTTTAATGTGAATACAAGCACAATTTTTTAAAATGTCTGTGCTAATTCCTCATTTTTCATGGTAATTTCATCTATTTCTGTCAACATTTACTTTACTCACTCTCCCCTTTTCTACAGATATTTTCCCAATCAACCTGTTCAGAGATGTTACGACCAGGTGGGACCTGAAACCAGGCCACCTGGTTCAGAGGTACGGACTCTATCACGGCAGCACAGGGCCCCTAAGATCTAGTTTTATATATTTGGCTAGTTCATTAACTTTTTTGATGACATGCATTCACTTGGAAGTTATTTATTCCTGGATACATTGTTCTGGAATTAATTACTTTTATAAAGTCTGGTAGTTATACATTAAAAATATTTTTAAATGCCATCTGTCTGTTTGTCCGTATACTGGAGGTATTATAGTTATACAGATTATAATCTTTTCAATCCCCACTCACATACATTACTGGATGAGAAAACATTGGAATACATAATCTAAAATTATTATTTTAACAGCAAAGCAACACATTATGGACACAACTGTATAAAAGTTGTTCATAATTGTACAAATCAATCATCTAAGGCAATCTGACAGTAGAAACTCTGATGATATTGTGTGTTGGAATATGGGGCAGCCTTGCATGACAAGAACACTGATTCAGGAAAGGGAGACCTGAGGGTAGGTTTTCAAATCTTGGCATAATTCAATCAAGAATTCAGATCCAAATCCAATTGGATAAGCATGCACTGTTTTCCATGATCAGGCCATTTAAATAATTATTCCTTGCACTGAGTGCAGGTTGCTTCTTTACAGGGTTGTGTCTAATGGGAAAAACTAGTGTGCAACTTGAACAAATCTAAAGTTATTTGAGCACTTAAATGGCAGTATAATCATTGCAGTAGGTAAATTTCTTACAGCCTTTATAATGGTTTGGAAAGGCATTTCAAAGTGTTGGCAGCTCTTGAGAAGGCTGAAGTTAAAGGAAGCAAAATATAGATGACAGTGAAGTGAATAGAAACCCAATATGGAGACACGATGGGCAGTATTTTGAATTGTGGGTTAGGACCCTGACATCAGAACTCCCACACTGTCTGAGGAACAGTCATCCTGCAATGACCAGCCCCAAATGGGTCAATTAGTGGTGAAAGGATGACAAGCATTTGAAACCAGAGAAAACTCAAAACCAACCCTACTCAAGATCGAAGGAATGTAGGAGCAGCCTGAAGTTTAGGTAAGGAAAGATACCTTTACCTTGAGGTCCATGTCAGTAACATTTATGTATTTTAATAAACAATAGTTTGAAATGTGTGCACACATTGGAGAATACAAGAAGCAATCAGGCAGCATATTTTCATTCAAAGGACTCATGAACAACATGTCGATCGATGGCTCCACAAATGTTATGGCATTGTTAAATATTTTCTGCACTTTCAAAACTGTGCAGATCATCTAAAAATCAACACGGAACATTTGTGTGGGCCAGAAATAAGCTGTGGAGTGAGCTCAATGCAACATATGCACCCATGTCATGGCATCACTTTGTTATATAATAGGCCAAATGGTCTGATCAACATATTGACAAAACACATTGGTAAAAAATGCACTTCCTGCAATCATCATTCCTTTTTGCACTTGTCACAGTTGGTTTATATTTGGTAGTGCTGTTACATTCAATATTACCACTGGGCAATATCACCCCATCATCCCTGTATCTTTAACCAGTGCCTTTTTAAATATATCTTAGCTGAAACAGTGAGTTTTACATAATTAACTTCACAGTTGAACTCAATCCTGATATATGTATATATAATATACACACACACACATGGTTTACTTTTCAGGAAGCATTGCTGGATAGTAAGAACATACAAATTCAGCTTTTCGAGCCTGTTTACCTGAAGTGGAACTCTAGTTCTCACCTGCCTAGGCTATAGAATAGTGAAGCTAATTTGAGTGTCCAGTTACTGCCCAGCTCAACATTAAAGTCAGCAATACTGTACATTTACTCTTATGAACTTCACTGCATAAAAGTGATACATGGTTAGGAACAAAATGTCTTATCAACTCAGCCTTTTAAGTTAGCTGTAGGTTTGAAAGGGTAATCAGAAAATTATATAGTATAAATATATAATACTTGTAAAAGTAGGTTATAAACTCAATTTAAAAAATCAACCCATGAATGGGCAGCATGGAAGCTCAGTGGTTAGCACTGCTACCTCACATTGCCAGGGAGTGGGTTTCAATTATAGCCTCGGGCGACTGTGTGAAGTTTTCACATTCCCCCCATGTCTGTGTGGGTTTCTGCTGGTACTCCTGTTTCCTCCCATAGTCCAAAGATGTGCAGGTAAAAAGAATTAGCCATACTAAATTGCCTCATTGTGTGTAGGCTAGGTGGATTAACCATGGTAAATATAGGGTTACTGAATTATGTTGAGGGTTGGTTTTTCAGAGAGTTGGTGCAGACTTGATGGGCTGAGTGGCCTCTTTCCATGCTGTTGCGATCCTATGACCTAAAGCAAGGATATATCCCAAAGAGCAAGGAGGATCCTAACAAGGAGATAAACTAATTATTTTTAACCAGGGAAAGGACAGTACCAAATTGAAAGTAAAAATATACAATGTGGCAAATATTAATAGTAAATCAGAGTCATAGAGTTATACAGCTCTAACTATTCCTATACAGGAAACAGACCCTTCGGTCCATGCTGATCAGATATTCTAAACAGATCTCGTCTCATGTGCTAGCATTTGGCTCATATCCCTCTAAACCCTTCCTATTCATATACCCATCCAGATGCATTTTAAATGTTGTAATTTTACCAGCCTCCACCACTTCCTTTGGCAGCTCATTCCATACACACACCACCCTCTGCATGAACAATTTGCCCCATAGGGTCTTTTTAAATCTTTCCCCTCTCACCTTAAATCTATGCCCTCTAGTTCTGGACTCCCCCTACCCTAGGTAAAAGACTTTTGGTATTCACCTTATCCATGTCCCTCATGATTTTATAAACTTCCATAAGGTCACCCACAGCCTCCGATGCTCCAGGGGAAATAGCCACAGTCTTTTCAGCCTCTCCTTCCAACTCAAACCCTCCATTGCCAGCAACATCCTTCCAAATCTTTTCTGAAACCTTTCAAGTTTAACAACATCCTTCCTATAGCAAGCAAACCGAATTGAATGCAATATGCTAATAGTGGCCTAACCAATGTCCTGTACAGCCACAATATGATGTTTCAACTCCTATACTCAATGCACTGACAAATGAAGGCAAGTGTCCCAAACACGACTTACACCAACCTGTCTACCTGCAACTTCACTTTCAAGTGACTATGCACTTGCACTCCAAGGTCTCTTTGTTTGGCTTTACTATTAACTGTATAAGTCCTACCCTGGTTTGCCTTACCAAAATGCAATACCTCAGGCATGGTAGAGATAGGCACGGTAGATTCATTTAAGATGCATCTGGACAGATGCATGAGTGCGTGGGGAGCAGAGGGATACAAGTGCTTAGGAATTGACCGACAGGTTTAGACATTACATTTGGATCGGCTCAGGCTTGGAGGGCCGAAGGGCCTGTTCCTGGGCTGTAAATTTTCTTTGTTCTTTGTTCATATTTATTTAAATTAATTTCCATCTGTCACTTCTCAGCCCATTGACTCACCTGATCAAGATCCCATTGTCTATTGAGATAACTTTATTTCCCTGTCTACTACATCATTAATTTTGGTGTCATCTGCAAACTTCCTAACAATACCATCTACATTCCCATCAAAATAATTTATGTAAATGACAAAAAAGCAGCACATCCAGCATCTGTCCTTGTGGCACACCTCTGGTCACAGGCCTCCAGTCCGAAAAACAATAGTCTATCGCCACCTTCTGTCTCCTACCTTCATGCCAATTTTGTATCCATTGGCTAACTTCCCCTGGATTTCATGTGATCAAACCCTACTAACCAGTCTACCTTGTCAAACACCTTGCTGAAGTCCATATAGACAATCTCTACTAATCTGACTTCACCAATCTTTTTTGTCACCTTTTCAAAAAACTCAAATTAGTGAATCACAAATTTCCATGCACAAAGCCATGTTGACTAATCATAAGCAGTCCTTGCCTTTCCAAATGCATGTAAATCCTAACCCTCAGAATCCCCTCCAACAACTTACACACCACTGAAGTCAGGCTCAGCGGTCTATAGTTCCTTTCTCCCTTACCACCTTTTCAAAATAATGGCACCACGTTAGCCAACCTCCAGTCTTCTGGCACCTCACCTGTGGCTCAGCAAATATCTCAGCAACGAGCCCAGCAATCTTTTCCCTAGTTTCCACAAAGTTCTGGGATACACCAGATCAGGTTCAGTGATTTATCCACCGTTATGCATTTTAAGACCTCCAGCAGCTCCTCTTCTGTAATATGGACAACTTTTCAAGACATTATTATTTATTTCCACAAGTTCTCTTGCTTCTGTATGTTTCTCCTAGTAAAAACTGCTGCAAAATATTTATTTAGTATCTCACCCATCTCCTCTGGCTCACATAGATGACTTTGCTGATCTTTAAAGGATCAAGTTTTGCTCCTTCTCTAATAAGTACATCCACATATGAATAAGAAACTTCTTGTACACATAACAAATTCCTCTTCATCCAAGTAGTTAACGCTATGGCATTCTCAATGTATATGTGGAAATTTAAATTGCCTACCATTACTCGTACTGATATCTGAGATCTCCTTACATATTTGATTCTCAATTTCTCACTGACTATTTTGGGGGCCTATAGTACAATCCCAATCAGTTGATTATCCCTTTCTTCTCAGTTCGACCCAGATAATTCGTTGGACTTTTTCACAGGATTATCCTCCCGAAGTAAAACAGTAACGTTATCCTTAACCAATAATGCCATGGCCCCTTCCCTTCTCTTGGCAGCATAGTGGCTCAGTGGTCAGCACTGCTGCCTCATCGTGCACTGGAATTGGGTTCAATTCCACCCTCGGGTGAGCCTTTGTATAAAGTTTGCACATTCTCCCCGTGTCTGTGTGGATTTCTTCCGGCTGCTCCAGTTTACTCCCACAATCCAAAGATGTGCAGGTTAATGTGAATTGGCCATGCTATATTACCTATAGTGTTCAGGGATGTGTAAGTTAGGTGCACTAGTCAGGGGTAAATGTAGAGAAAAGGGTAGGGGAGTGGGTTTGGGTGAGATATTCTTTGGAAGGTCGATGTGGACTTGTTGGGCTAAAGGGCCTGTTTCCACACTTTAGGGATTCTATGATCTATTCTGCTCACCCCAGCAGACCCCTCACCCCATCCTTCCGACAGTACCTATGACTAGGACCATTAAACTGTCAATCCTGCTCCCCCGATAGATATGATGTCCCAGTCCCATGTTCCCACCCTTGCACTAAGTTTATCTGCCTTTCCTGTCAGGCCTCTTGCATTAAAATAAATGTAATTTAATGTATCAGTCTTACCTCGTTCTCTTGCCTGCATTGACTATTTAACTTGCTCCCCTTCTCTACTGTACCAGCCTCAGACTTATCTCTGTTCTCCCTAGCTCTTTAGGTCCCACTTCCTTACTAGTTTAAAGCTTCCCAAGTAGCACTAGCAAATCTCTCTGCCAGGATACTGTCCCCTTCCAATGCGGATGCAACCAGCCTTCTTATAAAGGTTACTTCTAGCTCCGAAGAGGTTTCAATGGTCCAAAAATATGAATCCTTGGATTAGGAAAGGTTTAAAAGCCTACAAGTTATCCAAAAGGTAATAAAAGGGGAGAAAATAAGCTGACTGCAAAATAGCTAGTAACATAAAAATGGAGAAAAAGAGTTTCTTTAAATATAGAAAAAGGAAGAGAGAGGCAACACTGAACACGGGTCCCTTACTGAATGAAGCTGGGGAAATAATAATGGGGACCCAGGAAATGGCATTTGAACAAATACTTTGTATCAGTCTTCATGACAGAGGAATTTAATAGCATTCTAGGAGAGGAAATAAACACAACTATCACTGGACAAAAAAATACTAAAGAAACTAATGAGTATAAAGACCAAAAGTCACCTAGATCTCATGGGTTGCAACCTAGGATTTTAAAGGGTTTAATTGCAGAGATAGTGGATGCATTGGTAGTAATCATCCAAGAATCTCTAGTTTCTGGAAATGTCCCAAAGGATAAGAAAACTGCCAATAATTCCTTTAATTATAAAGGGAGTAAGACATAAAAATAACTAACTATAGGCCAGTTAACTTAACATTCATCAATAGGAAAATATTATGAATCTATTATAAAAGATGTGATAGCAGAGCATTTAAAGCCACACCATATCATCAAGCAGAGTTAGCAAAGCTTCATGAAGGAGAAATCATACCTGACAAACTTTTTACAGTTCTTTAAGGAAATAACAAGCAGACAAGATAAAGGGGGACTAGTAGATATAATACATTTGGATTTCCACAAGGCTTTCCATGTGGTACTGCATGTATGCATTACTTAATAATATGGTTTTGGTGATAGTATATTAACTATAATTGGCTTAATAATAGAAGTCAAAAGTCAGAGAGTTGGGATAAAGTATGCATTTTCAGAATGGGCAATGGGATATTAGTGGAGTGCCACAGGAATCAATGCTGGGACTACAATTATTTACAAAATATGTTGATGACAGAATTAAATGTATTATCACCAAGTTAATACTTTGTGTAGAAATAGATAAGAAGGAAAGTAGTGAGGATGACATAAGGAGTCTATGGAGGGATCTAGATAGGTTAAGTGAGTGGGCTAAAATTTGGCAGATGGAATACAATGTGGGAAAATGAGGACTTGTGCATTTTTGCAGGAAAAACTGAATTTATTTAAAAATGGAAGGACTGCAAAAAGCATAGAGTGATTTGATGTCCTGATGCTTGAATCACAAAAAGACTAGCATCCGATTCAGTGAAGAGAAGTGAGACATCAGCCTATATTTCAAAGGGAATGGAATTTAAAAGTAGGGAGGACTTACTAAAACTACACAAAGCTCTAGTCAGACAACAGCTGGAATACTGTAAACAGTTTTAGGCTCCTTATGTTAGGAAAGATATACTGGCATTGCAGACAGTTCGGAGAAGGTTCACCAGATGGATCCCGGGTATGGAGGAACTGTCTTATGAGGAAAGGTTGAGTAGTCGGGATGTACTTATTAGAGTTTAGAAGAACAAGAGGCAACCTTATTTAAGCATATAAGAATCTTAAGGGACTTGACAGCATAGATGTGGAGAGTCTAGGACCATCATCTCAGAGTAAAGGGTTGCCCTTTTAAGACAGAGATGAGGAGAAATAGAGAATGGTAAACCTGTGGAATTAATTACCACAAAGGGCAGCTGAGGCTGGGCCATTAAATGTATTAGTTTGGTAAGGGGATGGGAACCACATCTACATATCTGAGAGGGATGTTGTTGTAGATGGGGCAGTGACACAATGTAGTGAATCTATCAGGAAGGCTTTTCACATGATGAAACAAAGGGATCAGTTAAAGTATGTCTGCTTTAACGGAAGGTGTGTCAGAAATAAGAGTGATGAACTTAGAGCATGCATCAGTACTTGGGACTATGATGTTGTGGTCATAACGGAGATGTGGGTTTCACAGGGGCAGGAATGGTTGCTAAATATTCCAGGGTTTAGAAAGTTTAAAAAGAAAGTGAGGGTGGAAAAAGAGGAGGGGTGTAGCATTGCTAATCAGAGAGTGCATCACAGCTACAGAAACGAAGGCTGTCGAGGAAGGTTTGTCTAGTGAGTCAGTATGGGTGGAAGTTAGGAACAGCAAGGGAGCAGTCACATCATTGGGGGTTTTCTACAGTAATAGCAGTAGGGAGATTGAAGAGCTCATAGGCTGGCAGATTTTGGAAGAATGCAGAGGTAGCAGGGTTGTTGTTATGGGTGACTTCAACTTTCTTAATATTGACTGGAACCTCCTTAGTGGTTTGGGTGGAGCCGTTTTTGTCAGGTGTGTTCAGAAAGGTTTCCTTACTCAGTATGTAGACAGGCCGATGAGGCGAGAGGCCATTTTGGATTTGGTGCTCAGCAGTGAGCCAGGACAGGTGTCAGATCTCACGTTGGGAGAACACGTTGGTAACAGTGACCACAACTGCCTCACATTTACCATAGCCTTGCAGAGGGAAAGGAGCAGTTACCAAGGGAAGATACTTAATTGGGGAAAAAGAAATTATGACGCTATCAGACAGGAGTTGGGAAGTACAGATTGAGAGCAATTGTTCCATAGAAAGGCACAACAGATATGTGGAGACTGTTTAAGGAGCAGTTGTTGTGAATGATGCACAAATTTGTTCCTCTGAGACAGGTAAGAAGGGGTAAGATTAAGGAGCCTTGGATGACGAAAACAGAGGAGCTTCTCGTCAAAAGGAACAAAGTAGCTTACGTAAGGTGGAAGAAGCAGGGATCTAGCACAGCTTTAGAGGATTACAGGCTTACTAGAAAGGAGCTCAGAAATGGACTGAGGATAGCCAGGAGGGTGCATGAAAAAGGCTTGGCAGGAAGAATTAGGGAGAACCCAAAGGCATTTTACTCATACGTGAGGAATAAGAGAATGATCAGGGAGAAGGTAGGGCTGGTCAGGGATAGCGTAGGGAACTTGTGCGTGGAGTCTGAGCAGATAGGGGAAGCCCTAAATGAGTTTTTTGCTTCGGTTTTCACTAAGGAAAGGGAATTTGTTGTGAATGAGAACTTTGAGGAGCTGGGAAACAAGCTTGAACAGCTGAAGATTGATGAAGTTGATGTCCTGGAAATTTTGGCAAACATTAAGATTGATAAGTCCCCAAGGCCAGACCAGATTTATTATACGTTGCTCCGTGAAGTGAGAAAGGAGGTTGCTAAGCCGCTGGTGAAGATCTTTGCATCCTCGCTCTCCACAGGAGTCGAACCGGAGGATTGGAGGGATGCAAATGTTGTTCCTCTTTTCAAGAAGGGGAATAGGGAACTCCCTGGCAATTACAGACCAGTCAGTCTTATGTCTGTGGTCAGAAGGTTTTGGAAAACATTTCTGAGGGATAGGATTTATGACAATTCGGAAAAGCATAGCGTGATTAAAGGTAGCCAGCATGGCTTTGTGAGGGGCAGGTCATGCCTCACAAATATTATTGAGTTCTTTGAGGAGGTGACGAGACAGGTCAACGAAGGTTCAGCAGTGGATGTGGTGTATGTGGACTTCAACAAGGCATTTGATAAGGTTCCCATGGTAGGCTCATTCATAAAGTCAGGAGGTGTGGGATACAGGGAGATTTGGCTGACTGGATACAGAATTGATTGGCGGACAGAAGGCAGAGAGTGATTGTAGATGGAAACTATTCTGCCTGGAGGTCAGTGGTGAGTGGTGTCCTGCAGGGCTCTGTTCTTGGGCCTCTGCTCTTTGTAGTTTTTATAAATGATGTGGACGAGGAAGTTGAGGAGTGGGTTGGTGAATTTGCCGATGACACAAAGGTTGGAAGTACCGTCGATGGTATCGAGGTCTATTGCAGGCTGCAGCGCGACATAGACAGGATGCAGAGCTGGGCTGAGAAATGGCAGATGGAGTTCAACCTGGATAAATGCGAAGTGATGCATTTTGGAAGGTTGAAATTGAATGCTGAATATAGGATTAAAGACAGGATTCTTGACAGTGTGAAGGAACAGAGGGATCTTGATATTCTAGCGCATAGATCCCTCAAAGTTGCCACCCAAGTGGATAGAGTTGTTAAGAAAGCATATGGTGTTTTGGCTTTCATTAACAGGGCGATCAAGTTTAACAGCTGTGAGGTTTTGCTGCAGCTCTACAAGACCCCGGTGAGACCACACTTGGAATATTGTGTCCAGTTCTGGTTGCCCTATTATAGGGAAGATATGGAGGCTTTGGAGAAAGTGCAAAGAAGGTTTACCAGGATGCTGCCTGGACTGGAGGGCTTGCCTTACGAAGGGAGGTTGAATTAGCTTGGACTTTTCTCTCTGGAGAGAAGGATGAAGAGAGGTGACCTGATTGAAGTATACAAGGTAACGAGAGGCATGGATAGAGTCAATAGCCAGAGACTTTTCCCCAGGGCAGGATTGACTGGCACGAGGGGTCATAGTTTTAAGATATTAAGAAGAAGGTATAGAGGAGACTTCAGAGGTAGGTTCTTTACGCAGAGAGTTGTGAGTGCGTGGAATGCATTGCCAGTGGTGGTGGAAACAGAGTCATTAAGGACATTTCAGCGACTCCTGGACATGCACATGGATAGCAGTGAATTGAGGGGTGCATAGGTTAGGTTATTTTGTTTTAGATTTAGAATAATCCTCGGCACAACATCATGAGCTGAAGGGCCTGTTCGGTGCTGTCCTTTTCTATGTTCTACTTCGATATTCTCGACTGAGACAGACAGATTTCTAAATATTAATAGAATCAAGGGTACTGCAGGAAGCAGGAAAGTGGAGTTGAGGATTATCCAATCAACCATGATCTCAGTAACAGGCAGAGCAAACTCGATTGGCCAAATGGCCTACTTCTGCTCCTCCTTCTTATGGCCTAAAAAAATCAAAGATGGTAAAACATTCAAAACAAATGGTCAAGCCCACAGATGTCAAATGCAGCTTCTCAGCCCCATCAGTAATCTCTGATGGACTCTCTGCTGGATATTCCTTCCCACTGCATTTAATGGCATGAATATAAGGCTTGACAATAGCAAGCAATCACTGCCAACCATCATATTTGTCATTTTTTTCTCTTCAAGAACTAGCTACAGAGTCAACAGCAAAGCTGCTATCAAAATTTATTTTTAAAAAAAATCTGTAGGGGATAAACATACATGCACAGCACGTGGTGTGTTTAAAATGTTTGTATTGAAGTATTCCAAAATCAGTAGCATACCGTATAACAGACTGTAACCTGTAATAATTAGCTATTGGTTCATGTGCCAATTGTTTTCTTCCTGAGAAACTGTTCCTCCTATTTGGCAGCAAGTAAAGGACACATGAGATGACATGACTGGATGCAACTCCCAGACTCTGAACCGCATAAGACCGTCAAAAATTTGGTCCTTTGTTAAAAGGGCTTCGGCCATTATTATAGGAATTATAACAGCTGGATATATCGCATACTCCGGGTGGGCCTGGTGGGCCACGCTTTCCTGGGCTCCCGGATGCTCCATTCCTTCCAGGTTCCCCATCCACTCCTGGCACTCCATGACCAGTCGGACCTGGTAATCCTGGTAGACCTAGAATTAGAGATAATTCTTAAATTTTCCTTCTTGGGTGTGCAGTGCACATTAGATATGACATGGCTAGTGAGTTTTTTTGGATGCTTCTGGTCTGCTTAACAGTTCTCACAGCATTTGACTAATTAGTAGACGGATTGTCAGATTGGGCTGCATAAAGGGCTTACTATTTTTCTTTAATGAAGGAGTCCGAAGCACAGAAGAAAATAAATATAAAAATCAACTGTAAGTTAAGAATTTATGAATTCTCTAATTTACAATTAACAATTATGTTTAGGATGGACCTTCTTGCATATAAGTTTCAAGATTTGCTACTGAACCATTATGCTAGATTTTCTATAAAGCAGAACTAAAACTGGGGCTTCTGTGACACTTCTGCCGAAGCTATAGTGAATGCTTAGCAGATTCCTGTGGAAATTCTCCCTGACAGACTGTATACTGGGTATATTAGGGAAAGAAGAAGCTCTGAAATAAAATAAATTACAGTTACCCTTTATCTCACTCCTTTTCAATTAATTGGGCCCTAACTTCAGGCTCATATTACTCTTAAAATTATTACTGCAACATTGTTGCAAAACAACATTGCTGCAGCGAACAATATGAATGCACCGAGAAAAAGCATGGGAAGACGGACATGTTTCAAAGACTGATCATATCACAATAACGAGGAGAAAGTGAGGACTGTAGATGCTGGCGATCAGAGCTGAAAATGTGTTGCTGGAAAAACGCAGCAGGTCAGGCAGCATCCAAGGAACAGGAGAATCGACGTTTCGGGCATAAGCCCTTCTTCAGCAATGAGGAAAGTGTGTCCAGCAGGCTAAGATAAAAGGTAGGGAGGAGGGACTTGGGGGAGGGGCGTTGGAAATGCGATAGGTGGAAGGAGGTCAAGGTGAGGGTAATAGGCCGGAGTGGGGTGGGGGTGGAGAGGTCAGGAAGAAGATTGCAGGTTAGGAAGGCGGTGCTGAGTTTGAGGGATTTGACTGAGACAAGGTGGGGGGAGGGGAAATGAGGAAACTGGAGAAATCTGAGTTCATCCCTTGTGGTTGGAGGATTCCTAGGCGGAAGATGAGGCGCTCTTCCTCCAACCGTCGTGTTGCTATGGTCTGGCAATGGAGGAGTCCAAGGACCTTCATGTCCTTGGTGGAGTGGGAGGGGGAGTTGAAGTGTTGAGCCACGAGGTGGTTGGGTTGGTTGGTCCGGGTGTCCCAGAGGTGTTCTCTGAAACGTTCCGCAAGTAGGCGGTCTGTCTCCCCAATATAGAGAAGGCCACATCGGGTGCAGCGGATGCAATAGATGATGTGTGTGGAGATGCAGGTGAATTTGTGGCGGATATGGAAGTGTCCCTTGGGGCCTTGGAGGGAAGTAAGGGGGGAGGTGTGGGCGCAAGTTTTGCATTTCTTGCAGTTGCAGGGGAAGGTGCCGGGAGTGGAGGTTGGGTTGGTGGGGGTTGTGGACCTGACGAGGGAGTCATGGAGGGAGTGGTCTTTTCGGAACGCTGATAGGGGAGGGGAGGGAAATATATCCCTGGTGGTGAGGTCTGTTTGGAGGTGGCGGAAATGACGGCGGATGATACGCTGTACATGGAGGTTGGTGGGGTGGTAGGTGAGGACCAGTGGGGGTCTGTTCTGATGGCCTCCTTCTTCAAAGAAGTACAACCCAGGTGGCCTACTTCTTCAAAGATCCGCAGCTACACTGGCCCCACCCCCCACCTTTTCCTCCGCTACATCGATGACAGTATCGGCGCTGCCTCGTGCTCCCACGAGGAGGTTGAACAGTTCATCTACTTTACCAACACCTTCCACCCTGACCTCAAATTTACCTGGACCGTCTCAGACTCCTCCCTCCCCTTCCTAGACCTTTCCATTTCTATCTCGGGCGACCGAATCAACACGGACATTTACTATAAATCGACCGACTCTCACAGCTACCTAGACTACACCTCCTCCCACTCTGCCCCCTGTAAAAACGCCATCCCATATTCCCAATTCCTTCGTCTCCGCTGCATCTGCTCCCAGGAGGACCAGTTCCAAAACCGTACAACCCAGATGGCCTCCTTCTTCAAAGACCGCAATTTCCCCTCAGACGTGGTCGACGATGCCCTCCACCGCATCTCCTCCACTTCCCGCTCCTCCGCTCTTGAGCCCCGCCCCTCCAACCGCCACCAGGACAGAACCCCACTGGTCCACACCTACCACCCCACCAATCTCCATGTACAGCGCATCATCCGCCACCTCCAAACGGACCCCACCACCAAGGATATATTTCCCTCCCCTCCCCTATAAGCATTCCGTAAAGACCACTCCCTCCGTGACTCCCTCGTCACATCCCCCCCCCCCCCACCAACCCAACCTCCACTCCCGGCACCTTCCCCTGCAATCGCAAGAAATGCAAAACTTGCACCCACACCTCCCCCACTTACTTCCCTCCAAGGCCCCAAGGGATAATTCCATATCCGCCACAAATTCACCTGCACCTCCACACACATCATCTATTGCATCCGCTGCACCCGATGTGGCCTCCTCTATATTGGGGAGACAGACCGCCTACTTGCGGAACATTTCAGAGAACACCTCTGGGACACCCGGACCAACCAACCCAAACCACCCCGTGGCTCAACACTTCAACTCCCCCTCCTACTCCACCAAGGACATAAAGGTCCTTGGACTCCTCCATCGCCAGACCATAGCAACACGACGGTTGGAGGAAGAGCGCCTCATCTTTCGCCTAAGAACCCTCCAACCACAAGGGATGAACTCAGATTTCTCCAGTTTCCTCATTTCCCCTCCCCCCATCTTGTCTCAGTCAAATCCCTCAAACTCAGCACCGCCTTCCTAACCTTCAATCTTCTTCCTGACCTCTCCGCCCCCACCCCACTCCGGCCTATCACCCTCACCTTGACCTCCTTCCACCTATCGCATTTCCAACGCCCCTCCCCCAAGTCCCTCCTCCCTACCTTTTATCTTAGCCTGCTGGACACACTTTCCTCATTCCTGAAGAAGGGCCTATGCCCGAAACGTCGATTCTCCTGTTCCTTGGATGCTGCCTGACCTGCTGCGCTTTTCCAGCAACACATTTTCAGCATATCACAATAACATCAGCTAAGCATGTTCGACTTTCTGATTTTGCCTCTATGCTAAAATAACCTGGAAATCAGTGGCTAGCTTGCTAATGAAAGCACTTCCAAGATTAAAATTCATCTTATGGAAAGTCAGACATGATCTGACTCTGTACCAACACTTAGCATAATATGTTGGAACACTAAGCACACTCCATCACCTTACCTGTGTTTTTGTTTTAATTGTTTGCAGTTTTTCTAAACCTCACCTGATTGACCAGGCGGGCCAGGTAACCCTGGATGCTCTTCACCTTTCATGCCTTTAGCTCCTTTTGGTCCCTGCTCACCTAAAAATATTGATGAATTTTAAGACAATTTATTGCAGAAATTGGCATAAAATAATAGCTAATGTCAAGACATCATTATGAGAACCTTGGAAGATTGGTTTTAGCAGTACTGCACCACTTGAACTACACCTCATCTACTTGTCCGAAATGTTCCTCATATGTCACACAATGGTAGCAATTTGGAATGAGTAATAAAAATTAATGTAGGAGCAAAGAATCCTGAGAATTCAAGTCAATTCTATAAGATCATAGTTGATCTGTGGCCTAGCTTCAAATAACTGCTTTTGCCTTCTATCCCTAGATTTTTCCAGCATCAACTGCCATTAGCAAAACAGAGGTCCAAGCATATGTAGAATATTTTCCTAATTTCACTTCTAAATGAAGTGGGTCTAGGCCATATGTCTTAGTCCTAGACTTCCCAATTAATGGAACTAGTTTTGTTCTATCCACCCTTTGTTTTCCCTTTAATATCTCAAACTACACTTCAAATTACTGTCTAACCTCCTAATTTCTGAGGTTTATTATCCTAATTTAACCCTGCAGACCAGGTATCAGTGTGGTACTCTCTCCCAGGCCAATGCTGTTTTGGATTTCTCTTGGATGTAAACACAACCACCTTCTCAAAGACAACTAGGGACGGGCGACACATGCTGGCCAGCCAGTGACTTCCACATCCCACAGAAAAATACCGATCACACATGGGGGATGGTGAAACAACAAAGTAGGTTCTTTATTTGAAGAGAAGACTATATACAGCCAAGTGAGATTTCTCACCATAGCTTAGGAAATGAACATCATTGATGACTTAACCCAGTCCTACAGTGCTCCTCATATCTGATTTTATGCCCATTTCACCAGGCAATATTCCACAGCAACTCACCACTCCCTGGATATCTGCTGAATGACCAAATTCCTTGTGCCTGTGTTATCTTTGAAAGGCTGCTATGCACCTGGCCAAGCGCTGGCAATCTGGTGTTACCACTCATTGGCATTGGCATGATACAGCAGCTAGAAAGTCATGCTGCTAATGGGGCATAGCCAGCATGACTGACATTCCCTAAAACACATAGCCCCATTCTTTTAGCCTAGTCACTGTGGAACTGTAGTCACCAGGTTGTATAGTTTTCCTGTCCTGAAATCTATCCCACCTGAACAGAGAAAAATAGGGTGGATAAAGATAAACTAATTCCACCAGCTGGGGATTCTAGAACTAGTAACTATATTCTAAAAGGAGAAAGTGTCATTCCTGATGAAAGGTTTATGCCCGAAATGTCAATTCTCCTGCTCCTTGGATGCTGCCGGATCTGCTGTGCTTTTCCAGCATCACACTCTCAACCATATCCTAAAAACTAAGGCCAGCGATGTTAGGAAGCACTTCTACACACAAAGGGTGGTAGATGTTTGGAACTCTTTCCACAAATAAGGTTGATAGTTGTTAGTTTGAAATCAGAAATAGATATATCTTTATTAAGCAAAGATATTGAGGAATATGGGTCAAAGGTAGGTCATGGGTTAGGCCATGGGTTAGCCAGGATCTCCTTGAATGGCAGAACAGGCTCAAGGGACTGTATGACCTACTTCTGTCCCTTTGTAATACTCTTCCTACGTCATAGCTACTCTGTCCCTAATGCCCTCTGGATACCCTCATCTGGTATTTGTCCAGTCATGGAACATACCATACAGGCAAGCAATTGGGGACAAATCTAAACATGAACTTACAGACAGAAAAAGAGAACACAAACCAATACAGGGTACAGGTCACACTCAAAATTGCAAACCATATGCTGGCCTAGTGACGCTGACAGTCCTTGATGGTCTTCTACACTCAAATGTGCATCTACCAGATCCAGGTGTTGATCAGGTCCTGTCTGCTTGTACAGCATACTGCAGCTAGGTTTTGTCAAGCAAAAGGATAGCATCCTCCAACTTAATATGTTCGTCCTTCTCCCATTCCCTCAGCGTCAATCACATCACCTCATTGCCTGCTGTGATTGTGCAGATCACAGCACACCAGCATAATGCTCCACACTCTGTCTGATTATACTGGAGGGCCCCCTAGACAGGTTCTATCAGCAGAAACATGTCTACAGCAGCCCTATTGTCTACTCCACTGTGGCCCTGGCCATAACATAGGCAAAAACTGGGTGAAGTTGCGGCACCAGCTGATCAAAAGGAAGTGCCTGCTGTACTTCCACTCCCTTCCTATCCCAGACCCACCTCAACCGTGAAACATATTCTTGAATTCAGTAGAGTCCATTATCATACTACATGACTTTTGATGGAGTGATGTTCTCCTTGATATTCTACAAGTTATGGAGTGCCTTTGCTCAACATGCACCTCCTTTTAAATTATTCTCACTAACTCTGCGTCATTGAGATGACAATGTAAGTTGGGCTAGCACCAATGGCATGTTGTAATCTGCCTCTGACTAGCATTTGAAGCCTATGCACATTCACTCTGCATACATTACAAATGTGTGAAGAAGCAATTGCAAAGAAAATGTAGCTGGAATTTGCAAACAACACTTCACGTATTTCTGCTTCAGTATCCTAATGTCCAGGGGATGTGAATCCTGCACTTTCACCCATCAAACTGACATCAACTTCATCCATTGGGCATTGTCCCAACCGTTACACATCTAAAGAATGGCAAGTGATAGCCGTGAACAGAGCTCACGATGGTCACCATGAGCAATAGCTCTGCCTGGTCACCAGGTACCTCACCCTGAGCCTCCATGATCCCTTTCATCCCTCTGTACCCTGACAGCTCATTTCCACCTATATTGCCCTCCTAAATGTGGAGACCCATCACATGGAACTTCAGCTTCAACTGTCTTCCCTGCTCCTGATATTACACCTTAATGATGACTCACTCCCCTCTTGTGAAGGTCATAGTGATGGTCAATGCCAATAATCCACCTTCCTATAGCCTCTGCCCTTTGATGCTGTTCCATATACCCCAAACTTGAGTTAACTCATATTCTTGTCCTTGTTTCCACCTCCACAAATGTGTCTGTTTCCCCATCATACCCCTATAATCTTCCCCAACCTTATTGGCGGTGATCTCCCTGCTACCCCCGAATATATTCCTGCACCCTCCCTAACAACAGAATGACTCTCAGAACTACAGACCTTGGACTGATTTCCATAAGCAGGCCCCAGACCTGACTGACCAGACACCTGAACGGTTTACTTGCTGCTCATTGACTGACGATACATAGTTGCCCTGTCTGCTCTAATGGCCCTACAGAACAGAATGTTGCCCAGTCCATAGACTACATTTGGACAAATCTCTGGATGGTGAGTGCCCCAGGTTCTTGACTGACTGTGACCAAACCCCCAGACTATGTGTGAACTGTACCCCTGACTGACAGTATTGTGACCCCTAACTGACACATTCTATGCTGGCTTTCTGTGATCTGTGAAAACTGTGAGGGTGTTATTCCATATTTAATTGTGGAGACTCAACTCATTTTTCCGACACACATTACGTCAACAAGATTTCCTGGTTTGTCTTCGCTCATTTCTTAAATAGTAAAGCAGCACTGGCATCTAATTTTTGAATTGAGAAAACCATTAAAATCCATACCCAGAACAACTATTTTCTTTGAAGTCCCGGGATGAAATCATGCAGTCCTGGGAACTTTTCACTCTTTCATGCCATCCTTCTCTCCATTACTATTAATTTGACTTTGTTAAATTTGATGAGTACCTTTTCCAAATTTCCTGAAAGGCCCAGCTTGTTCTCTTCTTTCCGTATAGTATACACTGGTGAAAAGTAATTTCTAATGTGTCTGGCACTTCCTTATTTTAAGTCAGAATACTGTAAGGGTCCATATTACTCTAAACCATCCTCTTTATCCTAAAGTAGTTGAAAACAGTTTTGTGTTGATTTTGAAAACGGTTGCAAATTTCTTTCTGGGTATACTTTATATACCTGTTTTATGAACCTTTGTTTCCTTTGTATTTCTTCATTTCCCAGATTCTTTACTTTTTGTTTGCATTTTTTATCAATTTCAGTCTTGTCCCTTACTCTATAAAGTTACGATAGTTGGTTTTTTGGCAACTGGAACATTTGCCTCTTAGTGAACCTTTTTTTAACTGGTTTTCACTTCCCAACACCACCCACCCCTCCTGCAAACATTCCTCATTCACTAGTTTAAAGGTTTCTATGACTGCCCTATTTATCCTCTCCACTGGGACTCTGGTCCGAGCTTGATTTGGGTGGAACCCGTCCCAACTGTACGGTTCTCTCCATCCCAGTATAGTTTAAGGAAAACAACAGTTTAGAAATTGGAAAGATGCCGTACAGAGCAGGCTTGGTCTGAGGAACATTGGATTGCATACATTATATATATGAAATCAGCAAGTTACAGATGTCCGTACAGTGATCACAGGCAGTTTGTCAGTAAAAATAATTTAATTCAATTTCAGATTTCTGTATTGTAGGAGAGCACTGAATATGATTGGGAATGAGGAGGAAAGGATTAAGGTGTCTGAGCTTGGGCCAGTAAATGTTCAACCAAAATTCGGGCAAGTACTTTTTATAAGGCATACCTGTTTGGTTGTGACCTCCCATTTTGGGATAGCCGTTTACACTGCAAGTAGAAGTAATTATCCTAGCACAGTCACAATGAGTTCGGAGAAAGGGACTTTAAACAAGTGTAGACCCTATATTGGCTACACAAAAGGTTAAACGCCTCTTCCATACACAGGCCCTGGACAGATCTATTTTTCCTTTACCAGTATGGTAAGGAATGCTTGCCCGATTACCATACCAGCTGCTTAGGAAATTGCCTTGAGCTTGAAACAAATGAGTGGCATCAGCAGATATCCTTTGGCTCAAGGAATGGAAATACTGGAAGTCACTAACAAATTTTGTCTGACAAATCCTGTATGTCAAAGGCAGGCTTTAAACAAGAGACATTCTTGCTAAACAGATTCAGAACACACCAGGGCTCCTGTGCAGGCAACCTTGATCGCTGATGCCTCATTACAAACTCTTTATGCACTTGTAAAGACACACAAACAATGCTGCACATTACCCAGGAGTATCCTCTCTGCAAGCTAAGTGATGGACAAATCACTTTAAACTCAGGACAGAAGTGGCTATCAGCTAGACTCAGGGATTTTCATTTGCCAAATACATTTGCCCTATCCCCCCAGCTGCTTTCTCATATCCTGCAGCATTTTCTCCTCGTTAGTTATACATCTAAATCCATTTTGAAAACAAATATTGAATCTGCTACCCCTCGCCACTATTTAGTTGTAAAAAAGCCAGTATTGGAACAACTTGTGTTGTGAACAAAGCCCCATGGGAAAGGTTTCCTGAACTTTATTGTACCTTTCATCCCTGGTAGTCCAGGTACACCAGGTAGCCCTCGATATCCTCGTCTGGCTGCCCTGCCTGGGTAGCCAGGTAATCCCCGTTGTCCTTGCTGTCCTGGCATTCCTGGTTGTCCAGGTGTTCCCTTAATTCCTTCACATTGACAGCTGGGCCTCATGCTTTGAAGTAATGATGGCAACTGAGCTGTATAGTTGAATGCAAAGGATATATTTACATCGCGCCTTTCACCATCACTAGATGTTTCAAAGCATTTTATGGGGATGCAATATTTTGGAAGTGTAATCCATGTTGTAATGTGGGACACATGTTTGCACATGCAAACTCCGACATTGTCACCATTGTGATAACCTGGTTAAGTGATGTTCATTGAGTGATTGATATTGATTGGAATATCAAACAGAGATAGCTCCCCTGCTCTTCAAAACAGCATCATTGACATCCATCCAAGCAGGAAGGTAGGGGTTTAATTTCTCATCTGAAAAACAGTGCCTCTGACAGTGCAGCACTCCCTCAGTACTACACTGGAGTGTCAGACATGAATTCAGAATCTTGTGATGCAGAAACAAGAGTGATACCAACTGAATCACATGTGACAGAAAATAAGATGGTATTTAAAAGTTTTCACTGCACATCACCATTCAGCAAAAATGCAGTATTAATGTGTTCAACACTCTCTATACCCTATTGATTTCAAGGAAAATCCTACAATAAGGTGGCACTGGCCTAAGGAAAGCACACATATTCAGGATGCCAGATCCTGTCTGCTACTCCTTTACCCCCACCCAGGGAATGTACTGGCAATGAGTAGGGACAGGACTTGTCTCTTGTGTTACAAGTTCCATGGTTGTCAACTGTTTAGACATGAAGAGCAGCTATAAAGTATATAATAAAGTATATAATAATGTATAATAACGGAAATGTTCAGCAAATTCTAGCAACCCATGCTCGACAGCTTTATTAGAACCGGAGCATCATTCCAGCTGTTTGGTCCACTGAATTCATTCCAGCTCTCTGTAGAATTATCCAATCAGTTCCAATCACCTCACCTATGCCCATAATCCGAGCAGTTTATTTGCCTCAAGTATTCAGCCAATGACTTGGAAATAGGAGTGAAAAAATATATTGCACTATCGGTCAAGCTGTAATAGTTCTATTTCAAGAAGTGAGACTGTAGTTTATATGTACTCACTGCGAAGCATGTCACTGCAAAGTTTCATTACCCGTTCATCCGTGACAGGCTTTGCCTTAATATAACAAAGATGAGTTAATGTACAATGTTATGTGCATATCCTATATGCCTCAAAAAGTTAATTCACTAAACTGGTATTCTAAATGCACTTACAGGTTTCCCAGGAAGTCCAGGAACACCAGGCAGTCCATATGGGCCTTCCTGACCTGAAGGTCCACGAGGTCCTATCGGGCCCATTAGACCAGGTTCTCCGTTCTTGCCACCAATTCCCCTCTCACCAGATGGTCCCACATTACCTTTCTAAGTTACATACAAGAAAAGTGCACACATTACATTTGAAGATATATCACAAGAAATGGAAGAGTAAGCCATATGGCTGAACTTCTACTTCAACACCAGCTTGACAGTCTATCCTTATGTCCCTTAATTCTTTAGAACTCAGTCTTGAATAAAGTCAACACCTGAGCAGTCACAAGCCCCTGGCGTTGAGAATTCTGAGGATTCATACTGAGTGAAGGAATTCTTGCTCATCCCTGTCCCAAATGGACAATCCCTTATCCTGAGATTATGACACTTCATTGTAAATTCTCCATCCAGCTTCTCAGTATCTACCCTGTCAAAACCACTAAGACTCCCTCTCATTCTTCTCGAGAGTACACACAATATGCTACTCAATCCTTTCACATACGATAATCTTCTAATGTCAGAGTCCAGTAATCACACAGAAATTGTTTTGCACCGAAAGTAGCCATTTTGACATCAGGTGTCAAATGTTCATCGCCCAATGGAAGTGCAAAATGGGTCATGAAATGGTGATATAATTATTTTGCTGGAAGAACAACTTCCTGAACATACATCATTCCTTTCATGTGGTGTTTTCATAGCTCAGGAAGATCAGGGTGTAAAACACGTATGTAAATCTTCAGTGATTGAGGTCCCATTCCACCAGCCATAAGAAAATTGCATTTCCTCCCACACGTAATTTTCACATACTGGTGTGGATTTGTAAAGCTGTGATATATAAAATAAAACCTCTGTTTTAAGTTCATGACCTTTGGGAAACCTGCTGAGGAGCCAGATACTAAGTAAAATTAAAATGTAACTGTTTGGACATTCTCAAATGTCACTATTTTATGGCAGGGATTCATCCTAGGGCCCTGACTTGCAAAGGTAAGTGGGTCTTGCATTGACCAACAGTTGTGGATGTGCAACAATTTCCATTACCTTTTCCTTTGAAGTGCCATAATATATACTAAAAATGTAAAATAAAGTTCTGCTTGTATTATTTTTTGTGCTGTGATTTAAACTAACCACTAGCTCTGGCTATTACAGATTTCTGCCTTTGTAAGTTAAAAAATATATTTGTACCTATTGCTTTCCATTGATTGAGAGGCAATTTGCCTGAAAGGGAAATTAAACCATTCTTTTCTGTCAGTTTCAGACAATATGGCTGAAAGCTTTTGTTAGGATGGCACAATGGCTCAGTGGTTAGCACTGCTACCTCAGAATGCCAGGGACCGGGGTTCGATTCCAGCCTCGGGTGACTGTCTGTGTGGAGTTTGCACACTCTCCCCATGTCTGTGTGGGTTTACTCCGGTTTCTTCCCATAATCCAAAGGTATGCAGGTTAGGTGGATTGCATTCAGAGATTGTAGTTTACATGAATTAGTCAGGGGTAAATATAGGGTAGGGGAATGGGTCTGGGTGGGTTACTTTCAGAGGGTGTGGACTTGTTGGGCCGAAGGGGCTGTTTCCACACTGTAAGGATTATAATGACAGCTGAAACGACTATGAATGTATGATTGGGTTTCAATAGCTCAATTGGCCTCAGTTTAGCGTATGGAATGATTTGACACTTTAAGAAACTGGGATAACAGAAAATGTCTTTGGCATGGCTTCTTGTTTGCTTATATACCTAATAGGCAACTGAAAATTTACATTTTTGGTTACACACTAGCACATGTTTGGTTTATTTTCAGTATCTATAATAATGGGTTTGAATTCAGCGTGTTATTAGACTGTCAATGGCTTATTTTTCTCAATAATTTTAAAGTAATTACCATTGCTACTGCATAGCTCCTGAGGACAATACCCAATGTATATCAGGCGAGAGTCTATGTGGGATATATGGGAGGAATGAAGTTGGCAGGTGGGAAATCTGAGGGGAATATGGATGGGATGGGGGTTGCTACTGGTGAGGGCTTTAAATGCTGGAAAGAAGCTGAGCTACTGTATAGCAAATTGAAGCAGATTTTCTATCTTTTCCACACCCACACTCCATCATGGCTCCTAAAATGCATTGCAAACACAACTGTAGTGTGAAAAGGCAAACATCCCAGGCAAAGTTACATAATGTTGTGGCATTTTGATAGGTGCAAGAATGCACAGGTTGACATGTTCTGATTCCACAGCAGATCCAGACAATGTCTATAACATGAAACATATTGATCTCTGTTCAACCTTCTCTTCATACCTTTCATATTCGTGATTTTAAGCAATTACTTTTCTTTTAGAATTCCTCATGGATGCTGCTTCAACAAAGGTTTGTGACAAAGAATCATATCGCAGAGGGAAACATCTAGAGGTCATTTTCACTAGTCACTAGGATGGCAACAAAAAGGCACTTAGTAAAAACTTACTTCTTTGGCAAAAATGGCACAGTGAAAAGCGTATTTTCCTTCAATCAGATATCAATGTTATTTTTAAATGTTCCGATGGCCTTTGTTTCAAACTTAACATCCCACAGCCTCACTTCATTCTCTGCAAAATGTTTTGTTCCACCAAACATCTATACCAAACATCTTGCATTTAATCTTGAAAAGAAAGTCTTGCATTTCTATTGTGCGGTTTAGGGCGTTCCAAAGTGATTTAAGCAAATTAAGAAGTGTTGCCATGTTGTTGTTACTTTAATGCAGGAGATGAGGCAGCCAGTTTGTACACAGCAAGCTCCTACAAATTGCAATTCAAGCATGACAAGACAATGCGTCACATGATGTTGCTTGAGAAATAAACATTGACCAAAGAGAACTTTGCTTCTCTTTCATTAAATTAATGGTATAGGATCTTTTACCATTTGGTATAGTAGAAAGGGCCTTCATTTAATGTCTCATTCAATAGATGGAATTTCCAACAATACAGCATTTACTCAGTGCTGCAGTAGAATATTAGTGTAGATTTATGTCCTCAAATCCCTGCAACAGACTTAAATCTTCAGCCTTCTGATCTTTGATTGTTATCTATTGAGTCACAGCTGGAGTTCTCTTGTCCAGGGCACCTGGAACACTTAAAATAATCTGCTTCTATTTATCCTGCCTAATCCCTTCACAAGGATGCTATGCTCCATCCAGTATCCACTCGAGATCCAGCCAAGGTGGGATCTGCAGATACATTTGAGGGGTGAGAAAGGGCAAAAGTGTAACTTTGGCTTTCACAACACCAGCTATGTCACTGCCACTCCAGGATCCCGCCCTGCTCCCACGTTCCACCACTCCCATATATCTAACTTCTTTTGGTTTCCATGTTTGGCTGCCTATCCAGTATTGAGGTGACCTGGAGCTGATGGGCTGTTCTGAACCATCTGATTTCTAGTTGCAGCCCACCAGCCAATAATAATGAAGCATTGCCTACCCACCAATCAAAATTGAAGCAAGTCCCCACTGCTGAGGCTACATGTGTAGCCTTATGTAACATTATGTAACTTTGCCTGGGATGTTTGCCTTTTCACACTACAGTTGTGTTTGCAATGCATTTTAGGAGCCATGATGGAGTGTGGATGTGGAAAAGATAGAAAATCTGCTTCAATTTGTCTGCCTCAGGTTGCCTGTAAGGGAACAGCTACGTTTATATATAAGTTGGCAACGGACAGTAATTTTGATAGGAAAGTATTAGGCAGCAAAGTAAAGGATAATTACGTTTTATTCTGGTTAATTTGCAGACAATTACCTCGCCTTTTGCTCCTTTAGCACCAATAGCTCCCTGAGAAAATGTGAACACAGCAGGTTACTAATGAAACACTTTCATGAAAATAAATTACATTTGCAAACAGTGACATAAGTATATATTCCGTGCGCACAAACATTTCTTTTTGATTACCTGTGGCCCTGGTGAGCCAGGGGCTCCTTCTTTGCCTTTCTCAGCCTGGATGAGAAAATACATAATACTATTACATTCAAGTATACTCCCCTGGGTACAGCTCTCTGCCAACAATATCAAATCACAGAGTCACTCCTTATTTACAAGCAAATTTATCAAAGAATTGATTCATGATTTTATCACAAAAATAAAAACTCATCCTGTCTTGGGAAAACTTTCATCTAAATCAAAAATTGATTCACTAGATTAAAATATTCCAATGTCACATTTAACAACCAAGTTTACAGCACTAACAATAAATAATGCTTCATCAGGCATTCAGTCGTCCATGTGCTACAAGTGATGAGACAGTCTTAGAGAGAGTGGAAACAAGATTCAGGAGAATGGTCCCATAATGAGGAACTTTGGTTACGTGGGTTGATTTCTAAAGCTATTGCTGTTATCCTTGGAGAAGAGAACATTTTGGGCGGCACAGTGGTTCAGTGCCAGGGAGCTGGGTTCGATTCCAACCTCGGGTGACTGTGTGGAGTTTGCACATTTTCCCCATGTCTGCGTGGGTTTTCTCCGGGTGCTCCAGCTTCCTCTCACAATCCAAAAGAGGTGCAGGTCAGGTGAAGTGGCCAAGCTAAATTGCCCATACTGTTAGGTGCATTAGTCATGGGTAAATGTAGCAAAATGAGTCTGGGTGGGTTACTCTTCGGAGGGTCAGTGTGGATTTGTTGGGCCGAAGGGCCTGTTTCCACACTGTAGGGAATCTAATCTAAATTCAATATAAGTGTTCAAATTTATGCAAGGTCATGACCAAGGAGATAGGCAGAAACTGTCCTTGGTGGGTTGAATAATCATCTAGAAAATCCTGATGTGAGGTTATTGACAAAAGAAGCAACAGTGACATGAGGAAAGGTTTCCTTACACAGTGAGTGGTTAGAACTAAGAATGTGTTGTCCAAGAGTGTGGTGGCTGCAGATTCAGGCTTTTAAAAGAGAACTGCATAATAATGAGTAAAAAACAGGGTGACCCCCAACAAATTAAAATGTTATTGGAGAAATAGCTGGCACAGACAGAACTAGACAAATGGTTGACTTTAATGCTGTAACCATTCCATGATACAATGGTCATTGCTTTACAGGATACTTAAAATACCACATTTAATTCCATATTTGTTGATAATCAAAGTAACAGTTTTAAAATTATGGCAGGAGCAAATTAATGTGCCACTAATCCTGGAGTTGAACTGAACATACCATGGTTACTCATCATACTTCTTCTGTTGTCTTAGAAAGACTTGCAAAGTGAATAATTCTGCTTTCTCTTTATCAGTTGCAAAATGAATAATTCTGCTTTCTCTTTATCAGTTGCAAAATCAGATATTGCTATTGGACTTTTCCAAAGGAGAATGGCAAAGCTTAAATTGAGAGTGGAGGGATCCATTGAAAAATGAAAATGCGAACAAAATCAATGACAGATTTGCACAGTGTATTAAAGAGCTTCAACACATTTTCAGTGTCATGAGGATTAGTAAGCATGAGACATGGATGCAAGATTATCAGCAAAGAAAAAAGAAACAAGATTAGAATAAACCCAGTGCTATGATATGGACACAATGCAAGAAGGAGTCATGGAACCATATTCAATTGCCATTCAAGTGGGAATTAGATAGATACCTGAAGTAGTTAAAAAATTTCATGTCTATGAGGAGAGGGACAAATTTACTTTGTAAGGAGCCAGCATGGACACAATGGGTTGAAAGGCATTCTTCAGTGCTGTCTCACTCTATGGTTCTACAATGTTCAATAATGGTCCCACTTCTCTGAGCCAGATGCCATTAGTATTACTTAAAACAGCAATTAGAGAGGAAGTAATTAATACCTGGCTCCCTTTCCTCCCAGGATTTCCTGGCTCACCCTGTAAAATAATATTATATAACATGAAAGTGTTAAGTGTGAATATGTAAGTGGTAAAACTAAGATATTACAAGCTTTCATTAAAAATGTGGGTATACCTTTTGCTACAATGATTTTTGTCATTTTACAAACATTAACAAATACTTTCATTTTAATTCCTTTTTGTAACATTATTATTCCAGTTGAAGAACCGTTTTTGTAAGCAATGATTTTATAAGCCAAAATCAATATGGAGTTGGTTTGGTCAAAATTTGGGGTTCGTTCAAGTTCAAACAAATACATTATTCAGAAGGTAGAATGCAATTTGGAACAGTATGTGAACTTCATGTTTAGCCCAGTCATGGATTTAAATCCCTACCTTATTTCCCTTTGCTCCAGGAATCCCAATTGGGCCAGTCTGGCCTGGAAGTCCTGGCTCTCCTCTTAAACCCTGCAAGTGTAAAAAAAACAAATCTGAGCTCCTATTAAACTGGGGACTATTTCTTGGCTACTGCTCTGTCATACAAGTTAAATATTGGACAGAAATAATGAATGATTAATGTAATTCATGCTGATAAATTCAACCCTTTGCAACCTCAAAATTGACAAATACTTATGCTGGCAAGCACAAAATTAAGTGGGTTTAATATATTGAATTATTTGTTTCTTGTGACACTCCATTCATACTAAAGTTGCTCCACATGAAGGCCCACCATCATTTGGCAGCAACTAGAGATGAATATACATGTCACCTATACACCAGCAACAAATTAAAAATATATGCACTGGGATGCCAAAATGTGCAGAGTTAAAATACAAGCTACACATAAAGGACTAGATTTTCAATGCAGCAGATGGGTGTAAAACTGGATTTGTGTGTTCCAAACTGCATGATTCCCATTTCCATTGAAATGAAATTCAGAGCTTACTATAATAGGTACAACATATTCAATAGGTACAACATACTCATGTGCAGCAAGTTCAATGCAAAATACAGGCTTGAACTGATAAATGGCAAGTAACATTCGTGCCACCACACAAGTGCCAGGCAAATATCATCTTCAACAAGGGAGAACCTAACTACTTGTCTTTGACAATCAGAGTCATAAGCATCCATTACCATCAATGTCCTGGAAAATGGGTTTTGATTCTGAAAGCATGCTGGGACATAGTGGTGGAATTTTCCCCTGCCTGGAGTACCATAGGCAATGATGAGAAAATTGGAAGAATAAGGCAAGAATGAAGATGTTAGAAGTTTTGTTCATTGAGTATAAATTTGCTGCTTTAAAGTTTAAACAATGACTTCAAAATCTCACCATTAAGGAGCAACTGCCCCATTTCCATGCATTTGCAGTGCAGTACTGCACTGACACCTTACTTGTACACACCACAGCTGGAGCTGACAAATGGGGTGGAATTTCTTGGATGCAGGAGAAATGGGGGATCGTTAGAAATCTTCTGAGGATGAAGCTGAGAAGCAAGGAGCAGTACATTGACCTGGAGTAACGTCCATGAGAGCATCATAGAGCAATGTGTTGTCTAATGTGAGAAACCAGAAAGAACTAACTCTATTTGCTTAACATTGTCAGTTAAATGGCAAGCAATTAGTGCAAAGAACAAATGGTCCCTATATTGTTGCTGAAAGGCTCTCACCTTTTCTGTTGCTGAATAAATGTTTCATTATCCATCTGATTGTATGCTTCATATCTGTGGGTGATCACATTTTCAAGTGTCCACACATTGCTGCTTTTTCTCTTAAATTCAGCAGGAAAAATATTCAGTGAGACAGTGCACTAACATTGCAGGCTGCTAACGTTTCATGGCTCTTAAGGCTTCAACCAGCATATCATGTCTGAGTACTGTGCAGGGAAGTCCCTCATGATAGGCAGCAGATTGAGAAGAATCCTGAGGCATCTCCATTTGATCCATCCATCATTAGTTAGCCTTCAATATTTCCGAGTGAGTGTTAACTGCTATGCTGCCCTCACATGCTTGAGCATTCTCTAGGACAGTGCGAAAGGCAATGCTTTGTGCAGCTTTTCTCAGCAGATCAGTGTTATGAGGGAGATTGAACATGTGAACTGCCGATAGGACACCCCTAAGCCTTGAATTTGTGTAGATCCTTCTCCCTATTGGTACCTGAAGTCACTAACCTATCTCCCTTGAACAAGAGACACCTGGAGTGAGGTCAAGATCTCTCGTCCCTTTCTTGCTTTGCCACTGATACTGAGCACCAATGGCTAAAGTGATGGAGTGCAGATCCATGCACCTAGTTGGCTGACACTGGGTGCGCTCGACCTAGATTTCCATGGCTTGTATATATGAGGTGGGTTAGAACCGTTGAGTAGACATGATGCATGCAATGGCAAGAGTTGCAATACATGAGCCTTGGTGAGATGTGTGTGGAGAAGTTAGTTGAGGCCCTCAAGTGAGACGGAGAAGATGGTGACAGTTACTCTGGCAGAATGCAGAAGTTTAACGGTCCTCTTCCTACAGTACCATGTGTTGCTTTTGACCCATGGCACAGCACTAATCTGGCCAGCCATCTTGGTGCAGGTTGGCTGTGACTGATTGTGTGACCTATTTTGCTGGTCAGCAGAATAAAACACTGTCACCTCTTCACCACCCAGCATCCACCAGCAGCCCAAGGACCCTGTTGGCAAAGTGAAGTGTCAGCTTCCCTTTCTGGGATGTGCTCTCAAGCAACACAGAGGAAGGACCAATTCCAATCTGAAATGGTGTGCCGCTGGTGTAAGTGGCCTGAATGCTTGAATTTCCTGACATTAGTGACAGTTCCACCTTTCCTGCAGTGTGTTTCCAAGAGAAGGGGAGTGCAGAGGCTGGATGTAAAATGATTAAGGCAAAGAGTGAAAGATTACACGAGAAAAGTTATTGATGGACTGGGTGCCATGCATCTCTCTTGTCAGCACACTAACACAAAATCTGGAAGTTCAGTCCATTATTCAGCATGCAAGTTGATATATTTTCAGCATAAAAATATATCAACTGATCACAGGATAGCTGAAGAATTACAAGTTGGATCTGTACACTCCACAGGCCACTGTGTATTTGAATTCTCTTAGATTAAAAGCTAGGCCAGGAATACCTGCTCTCCTCATTGTAGTAGTGGCATGACAGTTTGGGAATCCCATGGTTAAAGAGAGCTCCTGCGATCGTCAATGCTAATAGATGAGGACAGGAAGTTTTAAACTGACTACATTAATGTATTTCTGGCAAGAAGATTACCTTTGCTATACATATCATTTACATTGCATTTACCACACATTATAATCTTCTGGGTGTTACATTTGTAATTTAACTCAAAAAACATTCTGGAGTACTGCTTTATGACAGGCTTAGTCGAAAAGGTAAATTCAAATCACCGCACTAAACTTACTCATTTTACTAAATATTTAATAAAAGCCTCTTTAACAGAGTTTGGTTTATTATTAAACTGGATATTAATTGATTAAAAATTCAATTAGCTCTGAACTATGTAATGTAGCTCATTAAATTATATTTTACACCCACCACTAATCATACTGTATTCTAAATTAAACCACATATGCATGACTTTTTTAAAAAAAATCTACTATTTTCCAGTTTTAGGGGAAACCAGAACAGAATGAGATTCATTGTAAGTGTGGAAAAGCAGAGTCAAACTTAAGGTGTAGGGTTGGGAAAAGAAAAAGTTCTACAAGATAAAAAGGGATTAGGCCTTTAATAATCAGATAAAAAATCTAGTGAAGTGATCCACCTGAGTACACAGAAGTAGAAACTCAAACAAGATGGACAAATTAGAAAATAGACTTACTGCCAAATGGTAAGGTTGAGTGCTCTTATCAAATAATAGAGTTCTGTGGAAAACTAAAGAGCTCAAATCTAAGAAGGAACTTAAAATGCACTCATTATACATCTGAGGCTAATGAAATCTCTGATAATAAGAAATCTAGAAAGTGATATAGAGATGTACACAGGGGCATTGGAAGAGCTAACAGGGAAGTTGTAAATTTTCAGCAGAAAATGTTTAATGAATTAGAAATTGTTTTATTTGCTTCAAAAAAGGTTGCAGTGCTTATTGATGAATCACAGGGTGTGATGGACTGCAGTCTAGACTGTTAAAAGAAGTCAAGGAGGAGCAAGTAGAGGCTATCACTATTTTTATAGTATACATTAAAGTAGTGGAGATTTTGAGACAATGTCATCATATCCCTCTCTCTGGATGGGTGCGTTTGAGTCCTGCACCAGAACTTATTGACCATGGAAGGTATCTTTGTAAAGCAACCAATTCATTATCAGCCTTTAAACTTCCCAATATACCCAAAGATAGATGGTAAAAGGAAGACAGCTTTATGGTCAACTATCCTGCAGAAAACAATGGCAAATCATTGCAATATTTTGCCCGTGAGTACGTACCAATCCAATGGAAATCCATAGCCCAATGCTTAGAAATGAGGACAGTAGAAACGACCGACAGTAAAGTAGATAGTTGTGGTATGCAACTGGGAAATACTGATATCCAAAAATGTAGAAGAGGCTGGACTGGGTAACAACTGATCAGTTCCTTGAATACCAGCAATGGGAAAGCCCTTGAAAGGTAACTTTCACTGCGTAATTTAGGCTATGGGGAGCAAGTATGCATTTTGATCATTCCTAGGCACTGCTATGGACTCACTTCCACCTTTATACATACGGACTATTTAAAATTTTCTGCTGCCCCTTAACAGAATGGACTTGAAATCCATAGCAAGGCTAAAGCATGAACTGACCAAGGTGATGCTGTGGATTGGAAGTTGTAGATGATAATTTTTTAATAAAAAAAACATACATGACCACCAGATGTTTCAAAGTGCTTTACAGTCAATGGGATACTTATGACAGTTAATCAATATTGTCTTGTGGAAAACGCAACAATTGTGCACATTGAGCTGCTACAAACAGCAAGAGATGATGGCTGGGTCATCTATTTTTGTGATGCTATTTGAGAGAAAGATATTGGCCTTGGCACCAGGGGTAACTCTCCTGTTCTGCTTTGAAATAATGGCATGGCATTTTTTTTTCCCTCTATCCTCCTAAGGGTGTGGAGAGGCCTCAGTTTAATGGCTTATCAGTTTCACTGTTGGTCCTGCACTGGAATAGCAGTTTGGATTCTTGTGCTCCAAGACCTGGAGTGGTACTTGAAGCTACAACCTCGTGAGTCTGAGATGAGAGTGTTACCAGTTGAGCCAGAGTTGACTCAAAGAAGACAATCTTGCCATATGAGCACTATACTACCATTGAAGAGACGATGAAGAGACACAATACGGATTACTGAGATTAGGGAGGGTTTTGATGGAACGAATAAGTAAAGATTATTTCCTCTGTTTGGAGGAGGTCAATGATAAGAATTTGTTGATTTAAAATTATTGTTCAAATTGACAAGGTGTGTCAGGAGAGAAAAAATATTTGCAGAAAGTGCTGTTGGAGTACAAATGGTGTATTGCAACATTGGAAAAGACATTAAATCAAGGTCCTATTTACCTTCTGATGTGGACGTATAAGATCCCATATGGTCATTACTTCAAAGCTGAATATGAGAAATCTTCCTCTTGTCCTTATCAATATACATAGAGTCATAGAGTCTTTCCACCAACAACTTAAAATAGATTATTTCAGCATGACCTCACTCTTGTTTCGGGGAGCTTGCTGTGTACAATATGGCTGCTGTGTTTCTGACATAATAGCAGTGACTGAAATTCAAAAAAGGTCCTTGCTGTAATAAAAGCAAAATACTGTGCGGACACTGGAAATCTGAAACTAACACAGAAAACGCCAAAGAAACTCAGCTGGTCCAGTAGCACCTATGGAGAGAGAAACCGCTTTAATGTTTTGAGTTGGATATGACTGTTCCCTGGAATCTCTTCACTGTAAAATGTTTTACGACAGCCTTAAGATCATTGGGATGTTACATAAATTGAACATAGAATAATACAGTGCAGAACAGGCCCTTCGACCCAACCTGTGAATTAATCTAAGCCCATCCCCCTACACTATCCCATTATCATCCAAGGATTGGTTAAATCTCACTAACGTTGCTGAGAAATTGAAATATTTTGTTCTCAGGGAACACTGCCAAACGAGTGACTGAGGCAGACACCACTATATCTCTTAAAAATAATGAATAAATATTAAAATCAGAGGATGATTCAGGGCACAGGGAGAGTACCAGTTGAGAGCTGCTTAAACATGAGTGATTAAACAGCTTGTCTGTGTGTGTGTATATATATATATATATATATATATATGATGTGCACATGCACATAAATCCACAGTATATTTTGCATAGCGGAGAGATGAAAGGTATAAAGAGATTGGGGGGATTGTGAAGTAATCAGATCAGCCGTGATCTTATTGAGTAAGCGTTAAGGGCCTATTCCTACTCCTAACTCATACATTCATACGTATATTATCCCAGGGTATTTCACAGGAGCAACTTAAATTAAGTTTGACACCTAACCAGACAAGGACACAGGCAACTTTTAGCAATTGTCTTTAAGGGGGAACATGAGACAGAAAGATGGAGAGAAAGAAGGAAGAAATTCCAGAACTTAGGACCTTGTCAACTGAAGGCACTGCCACCTACTGAGTAGTGATTAAAATTAGGGATGTGCAAGAGTCCTGAATTAGATGAATGTAGTTGGGAGTTGGAGGGAATTACAGAGATAGTGAGAGGTGAGGCCATGAAGTGAATTGGAAACAAAGATAGGAATTTTAAAATTGGGGTACTGCCCTATTACGAGCCAGTGAGCAGACAAATGTTGGGTGAATGGGACTTGGGGTGTGTTAGAACGGAGGTATAAGAGTTTGGGTGTTATCATGCCTGCCTTCATGTTGTAGTCTTCTATTTTATACAATACAATATAGCACAGGAACAGGCCCTTCACTGATTCCCAATCTTTACTGAGACCCACTACTTAGTGCTCATATGTAGTTTCTATCCCTCTGTTCACCTCAAGTACATGTATCTATCAAGATACACGTTAAATGTTGTTAATGTGCCTGCTTCCATCACCTCCACTGACAGTGCGTTCCAGACACCCACCACCCTCTGTGTGAAACATTTTCCCTGCACATCTCCCCTAAACCTTCCCCCTCCCACTTTGAACCTGTGCCCTCTTGTAGTTGACCTTTCCACCCTAGGAAAAAGCCTCTAACTATCCACCCTATCTATGCCTCTCATAATTCTGTTGACCTCTTACCAGGTTGCCCCTTAGCCTCTGTCTTTTCAATCTAAGTTTATCCGACCTCGCCTCATAACTAAAACCCTCCAGACCTGGCACCATCCTGGTAAACTTTCTCAACACCCTCTCCAAAGCATCTACATCCTTTTGGTAGTGTTGTGTTCAGAGCTGTACATAATAATCCAAATGCAGCCTAACCATAGTTTTATACAGCTAACATAACTTGCCAACTTTTATATTTGAAGCTCAGGAAAATGAAGGCAAGGTTTTAATGGTTACTTTTAAAACCACTGTCAGCAATCGCATTTAAACTGAGAAGTGTTGTCTTACAAAAACTGAATGTATAAGCACATTTTTTTTATTTATATACTACACATAACCCATTAAAATTGACCTGAATCAGTACGAGGAATGTCATTTAGCATTATTCTCACTGTCTGCTCTTAATATAACATCAAATGAAATATCTAATGCTGTTGATCACATGGATGTGAACTATAGGAAATAATTTATTGGAACTGTTTCAATAATTATATATAAGAATAATATGAATAAATAAATAATGAATACTTTCCAATTCTTTCAAACACATAGATCCAAACTTAGGATTGCAACATCATCATGAATGTTAAAAGAAACCTATAATTTAAAGAATTATAATTACACAAAATTTGATATCAAATGCATTAATTTGCACTTGAAATTTGAATACTACTCACAGCTGAGCCTGAATGCCCTGGAAGACCTGGTAGTCCTGGTGCACCAATGTCTCCCTAAACAAACATCAAACAATAACATGAAAAGGTAAGCTATAAAGAAGCAAAGCACCCTACCAACCTTCGCATAAATCACATCATCCGCTGACATTTCAGCCACCTAGAAGTGGACCCCACCACCAGTGAAACATTTCCCTCCCCACCCCTATCCACTTTTCGTAAAGACCGCTCCCTCCACGATTACCTGGTCAGGTCCATGCCCCCCACCAATCTACCCTCGCCTCCCGGCACCTTCTCCTGCCACCGCAGGAATTGGAAAACCTGCACCCACACCTCCCCCCCCACCTCCGTCCAAGGCCCCAAAGGAGCCTTCCACATCCATCAAAGTTTTACCTGCACTTCCACACGTCATTTATTGTATCTGTTGCTCCCAATGCAGTCTCCTCTATACTGGTGAGACCGGACGCCTTATCGCAGAGCGCTTCAGAGAACATCTCCGGGACACCTGCACCAGTCAGGCCCACCACCCCGTGGCTGAACATTTCAACTCCCCCTCCCACTCTGCTGAGGACTTGCAGGTCCTGGGCCTCCTCCATCGCCAATCCCTCACCATCCAACACCTGGAGGAAAAACGCCTCATCTTCTGTCTCGGGTCCCTTCAACCCCAGGGCATCAATGTGGACTTCACCAGTTTCCTCATTTCCCCTCTCCCCCACCTTACCGCAGTTCCAACCTTCCAGCTAAGCATCATCCTCATGACCTGTCCCATCTGTCAATCTTCCTTCCCATCTATCCGCTCCTCTATCCTCTCCGACCTATCAGCTTTACCCCCACCTCCATCCACCTATTGCACTCTCAGCTACCTTCTCCCCAACTCCACCCCCCCTCCCATTTATCTCTTCACCCTTGAGGCTCCCAGTCTCATTCCTGATGAAGGCCTGAAACGTCAATTTTCCTGCTCCTCAGATGCTGCCTGACCTGCTGTGCTTTTCCAGCACCACTCTAATCTTGACTTCCATTAATCAATATCAATGACCGACAAGTGCTGGCCATGTCAGTGAGGCTTGTGTATTGACTTGTGTAGCACTGTCATCATACTAAATGGGATAGACTTTGAACAGATTTAACAGCTCAAGACTGGGCATCCATGAGGCACTATGGACAATCAGCAGCAGCAGAATAGTATTATACCAATACAATCTGCAACCTTGTGGTCTGGAAAATCAAGCTGGGGAGTAATCCCAGTTCAACTAAGAATACAGGAGGACACACCAAAAACAGCACCAGCCATGACTAAAAATAAAGTGTTAACCGGTGAAACTACTGGGCAGTATTACATTCTAGGCATTCAGCATAAGCAGCAAATAACAGACAAGTGACTTCACAACCATTAACTCAGATCTAATTTCTGCAGTCCTGCCACATCTAGTCATGAGTAAACAGTTAAACAACTCACTGGAAGGAGAAGCTCCACAAATATCCCTATCCTCAATGATGTGGAAGCCCGGTAAAAGATAACTTCAGCCAGAAGTGTTGAATGGATAATCCATTTCGGCTTCCTGCAGTGGTCCCCAACATCACAGATGGCAGTAATCAGCCAATTTGGTGCACTCCACGTGACATCAAGAAACAACTGGAAACACTGAATACTGCAAAAGCTATGGACCTTGACACCATTTTGGCAATAGTACTGAAAACCTGTGCTCCAGAACATGCCATGCTCCTTCCTGCTATTCTAGTACAGTGACATCTGCCCAATAACGTAAAAAATTGCCCAGGTGCATTCTGTACACAAACACCAGGGCAAATTCAACCTGGTCAATTACTACCTTTCTGGTCTATAGTTGGTCAGCAATAAAATAATGGAGGTGGTCACCAATAATGTGAAAATACCATGGCTTTAAGAGATGCATTTTGTCCTTTCTTTTTATGAAGAAAGTTTGAAACAGAGGTGATGAGCAGTCTGCACAAGCCAATAAACAGCTTGTGAGGCCTTGGGGCATTTTACAAAAAAGAAATTGCAACATTAGAAGCAGCCTGAATGAGTAGGGTCAAGCTCCCCCAGTGCATGTTCTCTCAGTCTTCACTCCCCTTCATGTCTAGATGGAATAGTGTTACAAAGGACAGATGGTATAGCAACTGGCAATTTGGCACATCCAATCCATGTGGATGTTTCCAATCAGGCTTCTTCTCCTCTTTCATCATTTAAATTTACCACTGTAACCTTGCATTTGATTCTCCCTCATATGTCTCTCTTGCTTCCCCTCCCTCTTTCACCTCCTCCAAGTTGTTGAGTAAAGATGTTCCTTCTGCAATCACTATTGGATTTTTTGAAGCTGAATTTATTTTTGTTTTGGCTAAGTGCTAGCAGTATCAAGTTTTTTTTGGAGAGCTTTTCACCACAATGATATATGTCACTTATCGTACCAAACTCACCTTATTAACTACCTACCCAGCCTCTGCAACATTCTCTTTGTCCAATTCTATTCCTACCTTACTAAGCATTGATCCTAGAATAACTCGCCACTCAGCAGATAGCAACCAAAAAGCAGCCCATTCCTGGTATCTTTAAAATGGCTGCTGTGTACATGGACAAGTATTGGCACGCCAGCATTGCCTTTCACTGTCAACCAAATGGCACAGACGCCACAAAATCATGCTGCCCATGGCACAGAGCTCATGGATGAGACTCCCTTGAATGTATAATGTCATTCTCTCACCGGCCCACAGCGTTTACCTGTCCTTAGCTACATCGCGTCCAAACACCCTCTGAAGCATCACTACCCTGTCCCCAATGCTCACTGTGGTCCCACACTTTTTCATTGGCTAGTAGGGGAGCATCAGATACAGACAAGCAATCAGACAATTCCAAACATGAACTTTTATTTACAGCCAGCAAAAGGGGACACAAACAAACCAAATAGAGACTGCAGTTCACATTGTACAATGCAAATTAAATGTTGGCATCAAGAGTGTTGTACAGTCCATGATGGTCTGCTGCACCCAATTCTTATCTATTAGAATCAGCCTCCCCGGTAGTATCACCACACCCTCCCCAGTATCATCATCCTTCTCCTCGGAAAACTACTCCCGTTCCCCAGTTCCTCAATGACTGCTTTTACAGGTCACTCTTGCACTTTCCTCAATGCGAGTTGCCCCAGGATTCTATTCACGCCAGACCTATGACTGAGTTTATCGCAGCTCCTAGACATGACTGAGTGGACCCCTGACCGATATCCTTGCAGCTCCCTACCTGATGAAATACGATTCCCATGAATGCTTGTGATGGCTCAACAGGACTGACCATTTCCCAATCCCCAGACAGTTATTGGATAAATTCCTTAACCGTGACTAGCCCGAGTGGATAGCTGGCTGCGGCTAATCCCTTAGATGTGCTAATGACTGACACTCCTGGGGACGTGCCCCTCCTTCACTGAACTGAGGACTAACCTCTATCAATATTAAAGCATGGCTATTGGTTGAATAAATGTGCAGTGTTACTGTCCAGGCAGCTAGCACATGTTGTAGGTTAACATCTCAGTCTGCTGTACAGAATTACATCATCCAAGCCCCAGGAAATCCCTCCTGACAAACATAACAAGCTGCCAGTATGAGTGACTATGCAAAAGAGCTTGCCTGTAGGAAAGGACTGATTAGTCTTTATCTCTGGTTGAAGGATCAAAACCTTAACAGACATAGTAAAGCAAGGTAAGCCTGCAAGCATACAGGTCAGTGTGAGATTAGGGTCCATTCTTGAGAGGCAGCTTGATCCAACTGTGACCTGGGTGTCTGTTCATGCTGCAATCTTACAACGCTAGTTGCTAGTGCTCCCTGTAATACACGACTGCCCTTTCAAAGCGCCCTGCAGGTGGATTGGAAGAAGTGCCATGAGGATTCTAAGGGGGTTGCCAAATCACATATGCCAATGTCTGTGGACATCTCATGTCCGTGGACCATGTCCTGAGAGCCAGCGGTGAACAGAAACCGCTAGGTATCTGCTCTGTCTTCAGTGTCGAGAATTCTCAATGTCTAGCTTTCTGCAGCTTTTTAGTCAGTATTAAGCTGAATATTAATGAGGTGGGTTACACAATTAATAAACTATAATCCCCCTTAATTGCAGCTTGCTGCTGCCTAATGAGAATCTTGCCTTGGCTCATGACAGACATTTAAACGTTAGAGCAAGCTGCTTCCCCTTCCTGATGTTGAGGTAAGCCTTGCTGGACCTCTCATGTAATTCTGTCACAAATCTCACCATAGTCCACATTGTTCAGGCCCCTTTAAGATTCCACCATTGCTAATTATCATGCATTGACAGCCTCTGGTTAGGATGCACCCCAAAAGAGGACGCATTCTCTCTGTATCCACTCGAACAAAACCTTTCATTATGTGTGCATCTCTACAACTCTATGCTGAAGACTGCTATTAGGTGACTCCTCAGTCTACTTTTCCAACAGAGTTTCAGCGGAACTACAACTAAGCATGAATAAAGTTCTATATTTGGTTTCTCTTTTGATTGACTGCCATGCCTTCAAATTTGAGGTAATTGTTCTGTTCGCTGCTGCTAACAATTCCATTTCATATTTTGACGTAAACCACAGCAATTGGCAGTACCATTGAGCAAGGGAGCCAAACAGGTCATTATAGAATCCCTACAGTGTGAAAGCAGGTCATTCGGCTCATTGAGTCCACACCGATCCTCCGAAGTGGGTCCACCTCCTTGTAACCCTGCATTCCCCATGCACACCCCTGGAAACTAGGGGGCAATTTAGCATGACCAATCCACCTAACCTGCACACCTTTGGACTGTGGGAGGAAACCCACACAGGCACTGCGAGAATGTGCAAACTCCACACAGATAGTCGCCCGAGTCTGGAACCAAACCCAAGTCCCTGGCGCTGTGAAACAACAGTACTAACTACTGAGCTACCATGTCACCCCCTTGGAGCATCCGAATGGACCATCTCTAGAACAAAAGGTGTCTTTGAGAGAAGGAGGACTCAGACAGAGAAGGTTCAGACAGACAAAGGATTTCCTCAAGCTTAATCCCGTAATGTTTCATTCTTATTTGACTTTAATTTCCCTATCTACTTGTAATGACTTGATGCCAGTGGAAGAAACAAAATCTCTGTTTTATGGTTTTTGGGCTATCCATGTGCTTAAATCTCATATTACATTTCCATTGTAATAGGAAATCGTCCATCGCAGAGAATGATTAAAAAAAACCTTCACAGTACCGTTGGCCCTGGTGGTCCATCACGCCCAGGTGACCCCTGACGTCCTTGCTTACCCTGTAAAGAATTAAACGAATATGATTAGTTGTCCAAACATTTTCAATATGAATTATCAGTATTCAGTTGCAAGTTCATCACCACCCCCATACTTATCTGGGTTCTTTTGCCCTTTTGGTTAACCCATCTTCCTATGGGGTGATGGAACAATGCTGGACTGATGTTAAACTTGAGCAGATGCAGAAAGGATTTATAAGGAATGTTGCTGGGTTTGGAGGATTTGAGCTATAGGGACGGGCTGAACAGGCTGGGGCTATTTTCCCTGGAGCATCGGAGCTGAAGGGGTGACCTTATAGAGGTTTATAAAATCATGAGAGGCTTGGATAGTGTAAATAAACAAGATCTTTTTCCAGCGTTGGGGAATCCAAAACTGGATGGCATAGGTTTAAGGTTAGAGAGGAAAGATTCAAAAGGACCTAAGAGGCAACTTTTTCAGGCAGAGGGTGGTGTGTGTATGGAGGAAGTAGTGGAAGTAGGTACAATTACAATATTTAAAGGGCATTTGATTGGTACATGAATAGGAAATGTTTAGAGAGATAGGGGGCCCATTCACTGGCAAGTGGGACTAGATTGCTTTGGGATATCTGGTCATCATGGGCGAGTTGGACCAAAGGGTATGCTTCCATGTTGTGCAACTGTATGACTCTATGACAGGGTGGATGGGGAGAGACAGCGAGGGAATGGTTGGTGGGGTTTGGGATGAGCTGTAGACAATGATCTCTCTCAAATAAGCAGCCAAGCCAATGTCCAAATGGTTGGTGAAAATGGGCTCCAAATGTGATTCCTAAACCACAGTTGCACCTGCCTGATTCATTCAAGGATGTTGGCTCCCCATGGACTACACAAATCTCCTGGCTGACAGCAGTTTGACAGGGCATTGTGCCCAAACCTGCAGGGTGGACTTCTACCCTTGAAAATTTAAGATGTTTTTGTTTAAATTAGGTGGATTCCTTACAATATATCCAGACTTCCCAGAGTCCAAACCTCTTCACTGCTTCTATTCAAACAATGAAATGACAACCACCTGATGAAGGAGCAGTGCTCCAAAAGCTAGTGCTTCCAAATAAATCTGTTGGACTATAACCTGGTGTTGTGTGATTTTTAACTTTGTACACCCCAGTCTAACACCAGCATCTCCAAATCATGACTGAAATAAGCACATTCCCATTATCAAACAAGGTCACGTCTATTATAAAATCAAAATAATGTGAATGCTGGAATTCTGAAACAAAATAAGAAAATGTCTGAGAAACCTTTTGGCAACTGGAAGGTTTTCATTTCAATAAACCATCTTGCTCCCAGGTTAACATTTCTGTCATGGGCCTGCTGCAGTGAAGCACAAACAGCTCCTCGTTTTCCTCTTGCTTTATGTTCTTCAGGACTCAACATTAAGTTTAACAACTTCACAGCATGACCTCTGTCCTCCAGTTTCAATACAGCTGCCTGTCCCCACCCCATTCTTAGAGCAGAACCAATTTCCACTCCTCACCCATTTTCATTCGTTTACATCTCTATTTCTCCTTTGTCATCATTTGCATTCCCTTTGTCTTTTGCCATGGGCCCCCTCAATCATTATCTGTTCCACTCACTCTGTCAATAGCATGAACACTACCATTTTCCAGTAGCTATCTGTTCTGATGAAGAGTCATATTGGACTCAAAACATCAACTCTGTTTCTCTCTGCACACATGGTGCCAGACCTGCTGAGTTTCTTCAGTATTTTTTGTGTTTGGGTCAGTTGTATCACAAATCTTCACCTATATAAAAGCAAACACACATTAAATAACTCCTGTAGAAATTTGATTTGTGTTCTGTGATTAATATAAATTCTTCTTGTTGCAGAAGTGGTAAAACAGAGGCCTCTAAAGCTCACAGCATAGGAACTGATGCCAATGAAAGTACAAATAAATTTGTTGGCCAGTACTACTTCCCCCGACAACACCCACCTCCTCAATTTCAGTCCTTTCTCTGCTGAAGACACTAAAGTCTTTAACATTCATTTCATATAACTTGGATGACCCTCTTGTTGACTGGAGAGGCCCAGATGATGAAAAACAAGCTGTTCAAATATTTATCCTTCTATGAAAAAGACTATTTTTTTACAAAAAGGAAAAGGCTATTTCATGAAAGCCTTGAGCTAGATATGACTGAACGGCTGTCGTTTATTTGGCCACAAAGGAAATAATGAAAAATGTCAAAGAGGCAGACTTTGGTGTGTTGACTGGCTGGTTCTTTAGATGACTGTTTAGGTCCCCATCATGTTTCATTGCTTAAATCAGGTGAAATACAAACCCATACATTCACCATCCATGCTTATTGTGGCCAATTGCCCATACATTGCACAAATGGTGAGCAGCATTTGCCATTAAAGGAATCAATTATGAAGGTGCCATTTATAACATGTTAAGTGGTCTGACATTTCGAGAAGTTCAAGCAGCTTCGGTCAGCTCTTCCCATCTTATTAAAATGCAATTACACTAGTGAGAGGCCAGTATGTAAATGTTAACTCAATTTTCTGCCTCCCCTTTTGTGCATTCTGCAAGATTAGTCAAGCAATTCTCTGCCATCACCCCCAGCTGTCCATCTTGAGATCTCTGTACCTCCTTTAGGTCCTTATTGCTTGTTGCTATTCTGACATCTGTAATGGCTTAACAGCCGCATTTCTTGGCAGGATCTGGATACTGACCAGGACGCTGCACTGGGAGTGGCCAAGACAATTTAAACCCCACCCCTCTATACCCCTGGGGATTGGGCTGCTGGTCATTGTGGACAACAAACTACAAATGGATGAAATGGTGCATAATATATCACTTATTACCTATCAATGCTGGAATCCTGGCCATTGAGCACTTGAGAATGACTTTTGAGTTGACTGGCACTCCAGCACTGACTATTGTTACTTGCCCTAAGCAGGAAACAGGCACTCATATCAAAGCATTTGCAGGTCTCTCCTAGATGAATATGTTTTGGCCTTTGCGAGAATTTTATTTCTGGAAAGAGTTGAGCACTTTTTTTAAATTACATCGATATGGTTTTACCATTGACAAACCCATTCTAAGTGATCGGGACTGGAGCTGTAATGTGAACACTAGGTCACTGGAAACTTTTGAAGTTGTTTAGCCACCTTTTTCTTAAATGTAGGGAACTTGCTGTGAATAGACTGCCCTCATTAAGCTGCACGATTTTGGAGTGTAACTAGTCCCATGAAAGGAATATTCTCTATACGCTGAAAAACATCATGTTAATAATCTCATAATAAGGCTAAGCCATATGGCCACCTCCAACTTTGCTCTGCTGAGTAATTTGGATCGTTATTAAACTTAGGAACTGTGCGTTCAAAAATTTGAAAAAGTATCGCCACCACAATCAATACTGTCAATACAGTTTGGCACTTGATCTCCACATGTCTGAAGATTACATACCATTAGTCCCCGTAATGACCAATTCAGCCTCAATGACTCAATCACTGCCTATTGGATGTTAGTTACTGCAGCGACTATGTCATCAACAAAGAATACAACATTACTTACGATGACATCAGCCAGCTCACAGCTAGTGGGGAAAATATGAGGCTGGGCACATGTTACCAAATATTTACTGTGATGAAAAACATAAAACTCCATTTATATTACCTGAGATTCAAGTTTTCTTCTAAGATCTACACCTAATCCAAAAATATATACTTGCCACTGCATCAGGAAAACAATTAACATAATCAAAGACCCCTTCAACCCCGGTTAGACTCTCTTCCGTTCTCTTCCATTAGGCAGAAGATATTAAGGTTCATACATACATATGAACAGCTTCTTCCCCCTTGTTATAAGACATTTGACTGGAGCTTTGTAATGCAAAAGTTGATCTCTCTCTGCACTTCTCAACAGGTGTACCATTATATCCTGCACTCTATCTGTTACCCTGATGTACTTGTATAGTATGCTCTGCCTGTAAAGCATGTAACACAACATTTTTCAGCGTACCTTGGTACACATGACAATAATAAGTCAAATCAAATGAAAAAACAAAATTGAGGGGAATATGTCACAGTGTTTCAACGATGAGCCACAGACAAGTAAAAGCTTCGCAAATGTGAAGTTTTTATTTTCTGGAACCCCACAGAGTAACCTTGGACCAATTTTTATCAAAGTCTCAATATTCCTTTGTGGCCAATTCGGGGTTTGTTAAGAGAGAAATATAGGGTTTGGAACTTTAGCACAAAGATCTAAGAAATCTGTTGGAAATTTCCTGCATGAGTGCTGAAATCCCATCCACCTCATCCAAGTTAGATTTAAGCAAAGCTAAAATATTAGCTTCTCCATGTCTGTTCCTGATCACTTGTGGCTCGCCTCACTAATTGAACACATGCAAGGAGATGGCTTTAGTTGCAAGAATGTGTTAGACTTTAATGGGCTTCCTTCTTGATTTAATGTTAATAGATGACACACTACCTTGCAACCTTAAATTTAAATCTACCTCCATATTTCTCTTTCTGGTGTCTCCAGTCCTTCTCCTCAAAGAAATTCAGCACAGGAGAGACGAATGTTGATTTCACTGGGGATTTCACTTTGCTTCATTGAAGATGAAAGGAAGGTGAGGGTGAGTCCTCAGAGATGCCAGAGGTGTTGAGAAACATCTGGTAAACAGTCTACCATAAACAATGAGTGCGAAACCTGTGCTACCTTTGAGGTGCTCATGGCAGATCTGGGATCTTTTTCCACTAGAGGACGTCACTATAATCCTCAAACATTATGTCTCCAGGTCCCCTGAGAGGGCATGAAATCATATCCCTCAATTGGTTGTATAATGTAAAATCACAAAGGTGAAAAATACATGGTTCTCCCAAACAGGACTCTATCACTCTCAACTACCCACCTGGATGTAAAGACTAGATTAAACTGGCGAGGCATATGGATCATTGGCATCAATGTTATAATGGGTGGTGACAGCCTAGTGGTATTATTGCTGGGCTGTTAATCCAGGGACCTAGGTAATGTTCTGGGGACCAGGTTCAAGTCCTGTTGTGGTAGATAGTGGAATTAGAATTGAATCAAAATCTGGAATTAAGAGTCAAATGATGACCATGAATCCATTGCTGATTGTCAACAAAAAAGCCCATCTTGTTCATTAATGTCCTTTTGGGAAGAAACTGCCATCCTTACCTGGTCCGGCCTACATTTGACTCCAGACCCTCAACCAATGTGTTTGACTCTTAATGGGGATGGTCAATAAGCCAGCAACAAAATCATCCTATACATGAATAAAAAAGGAGTAGTTGGGGGTCGGGAGCTTCTTGCCCATTTGGAAATTTTACAGAGGGTGGGGAGGGGTTGGACTTTCTATAAGCCCTTGGGCCATTAAATTAGCCATTTAAGGGCATTACCCATTCCCGTTATTAATTTATTTGTGGTGGGGGGATGGCCATGCCATGCGGGCTGGTGTTGGGCATGTGCTTGGGGGGCCATGGAGCACACCTTACTGTGCCCGAGTCTATCGGAGGCAACTCCATCTTTTCCCTCCGTACTTCAAGGTCATACTGCCTACTTTACACTCCTTCAGCCCGGCCTCTCAAACCTGCCCTCCTCATTCCCCCACTTCCCTCCATCCTCATCACTGGGAATTGCCAGCTTGATCCAGTGAAACCTTAGATTTAACATTGTGTCTGTTCTCACCTTCAACAGGATAGGCTGCTTCCCAAGCCTGACCACCACTCCTGCCTTGCACTGAAGGGACAACACAATTGCAGCCATCCAGTCAGCTGCCAGCTCCCTAACATGGGACTTCTATCCGAGAAAAGGGGGAGGAAATTTCACCCTAAAGCAATTATTGTTGCTCCTATTGTTAAAGCAGTGTAGGCAGCTGCTGGTATCATGGGTGGGTCCCCCCTCCCCCCTCCCCCCTCCCCCCCCCAACCACACTTTTGTGGGTTGAATCAGGAGCTGGAGAGCTGGCAGGAACAACAGAGCCCCAGAAAATCCAACCAAGTCATTATCACAGAACAAAATCATTCAATGTTTCCAACCCTGAGTTGGCTCTCTGCCTGATTACATGATTAAGTCTGGGATAACCAGATTTTCAATCTGTCAGGGAATCAAGTGATATGGGGAATGGCAAGAACATGGAGTTGAATTCCAAGATCAACCACGGTCGTGTTACATTATAGACATGCTCGGCTGGCCTATGTGAGGGGTGCAATCCATGAACATCTGAACACGTGCTTTATTTTCTAAAACAGATTTGATTTGTAACTCCTCACCATTTTACAATTTCTCAATTTCAGAGGCTAAGGAAGAATAAATGCATTGTTTATTGTGTGATACAGTAGTATTTCTGGTGGAATAAAATTTTACTTCTTTCTCCTTCCAGCTTGTGGCTGGTGGGAATGTGGGGGCGGATTTTATTTTAAAATAGAGAAAGATGATCACTCACCGGTATCCCAGGTGGCCCTTCAGCTCCCTTTTGACCAAACATTCCTTTTTGTCCCTTGAAAGAAATGGTTACAATTTGACAAAACCATATTTATTCATAATCTAACCCCTGAAGTCCATCAAATATCACTACCCCAGGAAGTGGTCTTTCCTTTGACATGTGACCACAGAGTTTCCTAAAGTTGTGCGCCATGCTAGGCAAAATGAGTAGAGAAAACCATCAACAATAAAGTATCCTTCAGGAGTTCTGAAAAATAATGTAGGCCTTCTTTGGAAGCCTTTATCTACAAATAATCTACAAATACAAGTGGCTAATTCACAACGGTATATTTCAGACTACTACAGTGCTCATCCTTGAGGAATACTCACTAAAATGTTTAGCCTGTCATGTCAGAGACTGTTCTCAGAAAGTAACAATACCTATCTTCCCTATATTCAAAAAGTAACAATACCCATCTTCCTTATTTATTTCCCTATTGAATAACAAACCTTTAAAAATGCAATTCAATGCAGTCAATATCTTTTGGCGTTTTACACTAGACATTATTTTGACTTCAGTGTCATCAGTTAACCGGTAACGATAAGTCCCCCTCCTTCATGGGACCTAGTAATTGGGCCAACATTGAATGAATCCGGGATTCATTCAAACACCATGACTGGCATCACAGAAAAAAATGTTTACTTTTCATTTAAACTTGATCACCTGTCAACCCTATCCTAAAATTCACAACCAAAACGTTCAGTAGACTTGGGTGGATGCCCTGGGAACAATTGGACTGTGAAGAATGTTGTCATTTGGAGACTGTTAAAGATCCAACTGGGTAGCCATTTTTATTTTCTTCATTATCTGCATCAGCAGAAGTTAAGCTAAAACAATATGATTGGAAGAGACGGTCACCATGGTTAAGTTACTACCTAAATAACTCTATATATACACAGTGTAAATTGGAGACGGTTTGATAGGAAGATTAGGAACTGCAAATGGGTTAGGGTTAAGTTCTTCAGGTCTGCCAGCCCTGCAGTGTTGGAAGAGGAATGTGTATGACGCTGGCCTTGGTTATGACCCAGTACTGCCATACATGTCCATCTCTGAAGTAGAGAATGACAGAATGATTAAAAGCAGCTAGAATTAAAAGGGAAAATGCCAAGGCATCTTTGACCTTCCTAGACATCACTTTTTCTGCTTCCTCATTGTCTCCAGTGCCCTGACAATGTAAAACACCAAGGAACACAGTGTTAGATGACCCTCTTCTGACTGGAGACAGTAGCACCAGTTACATGTGGCCTTCCCCTGTGCGCAAATGGAAAAGGCACATTTGTTGGAATAAAGCACTTAAGTTCAATGCTTCTTTCTCATGCTTTATTCCAACAATGAAGGCGCATCTATATGGGTAGTATTTTTTGATGTTTTATTTGTCCTGTTTGTTTAATGATCCATACGGAAAATGCATTGTTCTGGTAGCAATTGTAGTTAAAAAAAGGACATGTCTGAGCATTTGAAAATCATATGAAGAGTTGGCAGTGCAATGTATTCGCTCTTTCTGTGATGACATGCCATGTGTTCTTAAGATCTACTTTTAACCAATGTTATAAACCAAATGTCTGCAATACGTCTTCTTATGAGCATATTTCTTCCTCAACTACACCCAGTTTCAGAACTCACTGAAGACATTGCTTACATTTCCCTGCTTCTGTCCAGGATGCACTAATAATGTTTACTGTTGTGGACTTCTCTTATGGCCTTTGAATTGAGCAGTTGCCTGGCTCTAATCACTGTATCAAGGCACTATTAGAGGGTAGCCTGCAGCCCTTTAAGAGCTGTTGATCACTGATAACCCATTCTGATTCCAGCCTGTACCTAGTTTAACATGAGCAATATGTAACAAGCCCTAGAACAGCATGATAATGGATTGGGCACCCATTATGCAACACTCAGCTCAGTTCAATATAAGCTCATGCATTGCCCAAACAGCACTGGTTTAAGTAAACCTAGATTTGTTCCTCTTTATATGTGCGAATGTCACATGGACAATTAAACTCACACATGTATTAGATATAGTCAGGGGAGTATACCTACCTTGAGCCCTTGTAGACCTTGGGGTCCAGGAAGACCTCGAAAGCCCTGTAACAGTGAACAAATTCAATAATGACTTTCCGTATAGTTGTTCAGAGGATGCGTTTACCATTTTGGAGAGCTGCTGAGAAATTCAAAAACAGCAATACAATGACAGTTTCATCAGCATCACTGGGAACATTTTTACAATCAGGCCTCAAAGCAGGCAAGGAATCTTACTCAACTTGTTGGATGAGACTTCTGATAACTTTTGTCTACTTTAACACATTCAAAAGACATGCAATATGCAATGCAACAGATCAAGAAGATTTGACCATTTTTGAAACAGCTCAGAGTTGAACCCTGGTTTGATGTTAATTCAAATGCGACAATTTGAGACAAACAGATTGATATTTTTGGAATTTCCCAGTTGTGCTTTAGTTTTCTCTCAAGTGATTTTTTTTCCTATCAGTGTTCCAAAAAGGCACCACAAGAAAACACACTTGCCTTTATGCCTCAGTCTGGTTAACTGGATAATGAACATGGGCTGGATTTTATTAGTTCGCTAGGGACCCAAGTCTTAGTGATAGTGCAGAAAAGATTTACAAAAATGATTCTGGAGCGAGGGATTATGTAGGAAAGGTGGAGAAGCCGTTGTTGTTCTCCTTAGCGAAGAGGATATTGAGAGGAAATTCAATAGAAGAGTTCAAAATCATGACAGGTCTAGACAGAGTACATAGAAACTCTCCCAATTTGAGAAAGGGCACCAGTGGGGAATAATACAAAATGCTTGACAAAACAACCAATGGCAATATGAAGAATTTTTTTGTGCAGCAAATCTTTAGGATCTGGAATACACCAGCAATATTTGAGAAGATTTGTAGCACAGGTTGATGATAAGTATGTAAGTTAACTTGCTGAGTTTGAAGGTTTATTTTTAGACATTTTGTCACCATACTAGGTAAAGTCATCAGTGAGAGTCTCTGGAGAAGTGCTAGTGGTATGTCCCACCTCTCTATTTATAGGTCTTGGTTTCTTAAGGTGGGTGATGTCATTGCCGGTTCTTTTTTTCAAGGGGATGTAGACAGGGTCTAAAGCGATGTGTTTATTGATGGAGTTCTGGTTAGAATGCCATGCCTCTAAGAATTCTTGTGCATGTTTTTGTTTCACCTATGCTAGGATGTGTGTGTTCTCCCAGTCAAAGTAGTGTCCTTCTTTGTCTGTATATACAGAAACTAGTGATAGTGGATCATGTCTTTTGGTAGTCAGTTGGTGTTCATGTATCCTGGTGGCAGGTTTCCTGCTAGTTTGTCCAATGTAGTGTTTTTTACAGTTCTTGCATGGTATCTTGTAAATTATGTTAGTTTTGCTGGTTGAATCTAATGGATCTTTTAGGTTCACTAGACGTTGTTGAATTTTATGCCTGTCAGGATATTGTTGATGGTGTTGTATGTTTCCTCTAATTTGTTCCATAAAATTCACAAAAGAGGAGGAGAACGACAACAGACTCCCATTCCTAGATGTGACAGTTGAACGTACTGTTAACAGAGAGCTTCAAACCAGTGTCTACAGAAAAACAACATATACGGACCAAATACTTAACTTCAGAAGCAATCATCCCAACACCCACAAACAGAGCTGCATCAGACATTATTCCAATGAGCTACATCACACTGCAGCACCCAAGAACTGCAAAAAGCAGAAGAAAAATATCTACATAACTTTTTCAAGAAAAACAGGTACCCAATAAACACAATCTGCTGATTCCTCAGAAACAAACCCAAACAAGCTGACACAATGCAACCAAAAACCATAGCCACATTACCTTATGTCAAAGATGTTTCAGAACTGACTTCCAGACAACTCAAGACACCTTGGCATCATGGTAGCCCACAAACCTACCAACACACTGAAACAGTGACTAATGAACCTAAAGGATCCATTAGATACTACCAGAAAAACTAACATAATTTACAAAATACCTTGCAAGAACTGTAAAAAAAATTGAACAAACTAGCAGGAAAATTGCCACTAGGATATATGAACACCAACTGGCCACCAAATGACCTGATCCACTATCACATACAAAGAAGGACACCACTTTGACTGGGAGAACACACACATCCTAGGACAGGCAAAACAAAGACATGCACGAGAATTCTTAGAGGCACGGCATTCTAACCACAATTCCATTAATAAATATATCGATTTAGACCCATCTACCTTCCCTTGTCTACATCCCCTTGAAAAAAAGATCCGGCAATGACATCACCCACCTTAAGAAACCAAGACCTATAAATAGAGAGGTGGGACACACCACCAGCGCTTCACCAGAGACTCTCACTGATGGTGTTACCTAGTATGGTAATGAAACATCTAAAAACAAACCTTCAAGCTCAATGAGCTAACTTACATACTTATCTGGAATACACTGCTCAGGAGTCTCATGAAGACAGATTTAATAATAATTTAAAAAGTAAATTGAATAGACACCTAAATAGAATAATTTTGCTGGGTTATGGGAAAGACAGGGCTGTGTTACTAGCTGAGTTGCATTGGCAGATAAGCAGCATGAATGTAACATTCCGAATGGTCCCCTGTTCTCCAGTTCCATGATGTACTTTTTCATCTGGGGGAGCCATAGCTAGAATTGATGAGGAAAGTGGATCTTGGCAAAACCCCTGTCCGGCAGGGGTAAGCAGAGGCTAGCTGTTTTTGGTTACCATGTGTAGGTAAGCAGTGGAAATAGCACCAAAGTGTCCTGTCACAGTAATGAAGTGCCCCTTCCCTGGACAACCCCTACAAGCTTTGATTGGATCACCACTGGAGGGCACTGATGAGCAAAATCCCAGTGAAACCACGGAAACTTAAATCCTGGATTTTCAACTTTAATTCTTTGGCCTACAATTGAAACAACCTTTTTAAAACTCATTGGATTGGACTTCACTGACAGGAAGGAACAGATGACAACAGTTGTTCATTCTCCTTGCACTTACCTATTATTTGCATTTTCTGTAGAGAGCTGAAATAGTGTCACACACTACCAGGGATCAGCAATGCAAGCCACTGCCTGTATCCTAAAAACCACTCAGACTAAACAATCAGTAGTGAGTAGAGTCTGAAGCAGGAAATATTAAAATATTTAAGTTAATGTTAAGTCAGTTACAAAAAAAATTAACCAGAGAGCAAAAGACAGATGGCTTTGAGAGAATGAAATAAGAGACAGAAAGAAAAAGAATATAAAGAAAATCTCCAACAAGAATTGAAAGAATGACATTCCATCCTTGTCAAGTTAATTTTCAGTGCGAGAATGGCTGTGCAATATTCATTAAAACTTAGCATACTACTCAACATTAATTACATTAAAATGGACAAGAGTCCAATTTTCCAATGAATTAGTAAGTAGTTGGCAATACCTTTCTATATACCTCATTGCAGCATTGCTCAGCTATGTTATGATATGAAAAATAGATAGCATATTACATATTTTTGCATTTTGTTGCACAATTGGTCATTGAAAGTTGCAATTTAATAATGATGAGCGCTGATAGCTTTGCTGATGTTCACAGGAGATTCTGTCATATTGGAATTACAGGAAATATTGCATTTTCCGGGAAAACATTCAGTTACCTATGTCGCATAACAATGCTAAAAGGGAGCCATATAACTGCACTACTTAAACACCAATCATTCATATCGTATGTCATTTAAATTTAGTCAGCAAATGTTTGAACCTGGGAAAATAATTTTATAATCATTTTAGTTTACCTGGGCTTCTGCTTTAAATCCTGTCTTTTATATACTAACAGGGGAAAGGCAACTTTGTATGCTTTTCATTGTATTCCTGTACTCAAGTACATGTGACAATATAGATCTACATCACTGGCATCCATTTCTTACTCTAAAAAAAATATATTTTGAGAACCTTCTCACAGGCCCATTTCCTATTGCTTGCAGATGTCCATTTTAAGTTCAAAAGTTGAAGCCCAGCTGCAGCTTAAACTCGGTCCATCTTTGAAGTAAAAATAAGATTCTGTCATGACATCTGTTTAAATGCCAAATAGTAATTCATGAGTCTAATCTGGATATTCTAGGACAAGAATTGCCATTGTAACCTTTGGGAGTATTTCCAGTGACACAACTCCAGTGCACACTTGGATGCCAGTAATCCTGATCCTGTGCTAGTCACAAACAAGAGCTGTCCCATCATTGTGGCTCCTTGATAAACAGCTATAATTGCCAAAATTGAGCAAAACACTCAAGGGCTAATTTTTTTTTATATTCTGCAGATGAATTCCAAATGGACAGTGGACAAATGGCATGAATCTGAATGGTTGACCTTTATTTACATCTTATTGGTGGGCTGCCAAACTGGAAGGTGGCATCTTCAAATGGATCTAGTGTCATTTCAAAGAGAAAATGCAACTCCAAGCACAAGTGCAGTGGAAACCACGTGTAAATCCGTGCTGCTTGGAGGTTTCTGGAGAATTAATTTGTGGATTCACTGCTGCAGGTGCCTGTGAGAAGGTGAGAGAACACACATTGGATAATGGAATGAGTATTCACCCTGATGCTGGACAAAGGTGAGCAATAATGTCAGATTTGCTCACATCTACAGGGGCGGAAAACAGTACAATTGAGAGTCTAATGCAGGGCTGTATTGGACTGAAGGCTGGTATTCAACACTGGAATGCCACTGTGTCCAAATGTTGCCAACTCATTTGAGGCAGCCTCCTGGCAGCAAGGCAGGGAATCATGAAGCTCCAGGTCCTAATTATCGAGCTTTGGGTGGAAAGCTTATCAGTGAATAGGCCTGCAGGGGAGGTACCCCTCCAATGCTTGGACTCCATCAGCTTTAAGCCTCTTAGAGTCATAGAGTCATAGAGATGTACAGCATGGAAACAGACCCTTCAGTCCAACCCGTCCATGCAGACCAGATATCCTAACCTAATCTAGTCTCATTTGCCAGCACTTGGCCCATATCCCTCAAAACCCTTCCTATTCATATACCTGACCAGACACCATTTAAATGTTGTTATTGTCCCAGCCTCCACCACTTCTTCTGGCAGCTCATTCCATACATGCACCACTCTCTGCATGAAAAAATTGCCTCTCAGGTCCATTTTAAATTTTTCCCTCTCACCCTAAACCTATGCTCTCTAGCTCTGGACGCCCCCACCCCAGAGAAAATACCTTGTCTATTTACCCTATCCATGCCCCTCATGGTTTTATAAACCTTTTATATGGTCACCCCTCAGCCTCCGATGCTCCAGGGAAAACAGCCCCAGCCTATTCAGTCTCTTCTTATAGCTCAAATCCTCCAACCCTGGCAACATCCTTGTAAATCTTTTCTGAACCCTTTCAAGTTTCACAACATCTTTCCGATAGGAAGGAGACCATAATTGCATGCAATATTCCAACAGTGGCCTAACCAATGTCCTGTACAGCCACAACATGACCTCCCAACTCATGTACTCAATACTCTGACCAATAAAGGAAAGCATACCAAACGCCTTCTTCACTATCCTATCTACCTGCGAATCCACTTTCAAGGAGCTATGAACCTGCACTCCAAGGTCTCTTTGTTCAGCAACACTCCCTAGAACCTTACCATTAAGTGTATATGTCCTGCTAAGATTTGCTTTCCCAAAATGCAGTACCTCGCATTTATCTGAATTAAACTCCATCTGCCACTTCTCAGCCCATTGGCCCATCTGTCAAGATCCTGTTGTAATCTTAGGTAACCCTCTTCGCTGTCCACTACACCTCCAAATTTGGTGTCATCTGCAAACTTACTAACTGTATCACTTATGCTCGCATCCAAATCATTTATGTAAATGACAAAAAGTAGAGGACTCAGCACCGATCCTTGTGGCACTCTACTGGTCACAGGCCTCCAGTCTGAAAAACAACCCTCCACCACCACCCTCTGTCTTCTACCTTTGAGCCAGTTCTGTATCCAAATGGCTAGTTCTCTCTGTATTCTGTGAGATCTAACCTTGCTAATCAGTCTATCATGGGGAACCTTGTCGAATGCCTTACTAAATCCCATACAGATCACATCTACCGCTCTGCCCTCATCAATTCTCTTGAATTTAATAATTATCTGCGCTGGCAGTGGAGTGGCGCTTCCATGTTGAATGCCCTTACATTTTCACATCTATCCCAGCAGCATCTGCATCTCCTCATGGGTCTTGACATCGCTGTGAGCTCTCTGTTGCAGCCCACAGCATTGGGAAGCTTGCTGTCCTTAAAAGGGAGCCAATTAAAAGGCCACCATTCGGAAAGGTTGCATTGGTGGGTGCACTGAGTAGCTGGGTTTGAGCAACATCACCTGATATTGAGCTCTGTCACCCACAAGACACATGTTCAATGCCATTAATGTTGCAATGTAAAGGAAAGTAAAATGTGTCCCTCTTTCCACCTATTTAACATGGTCATAGTTCTTCACCTTACCGTTGTGTTACATCTCACAGCAGATAGGTGATATGAGATTAAGAGATAGGCTCACGTCACATTCACTCTATCATGGCACATGACCTGATGATGTAAAGTTCTCAGTACCACCTTATTAAGCTCTGTCTTCTTGCAGCATGGTGTAATGAGGGCAATTTGCTGCAGTACATCTGATTCGATTAGCTTATGCCCAGACACATGACTACCTGCAATTATAAAATGCATATGTAATAAGGTCCTGTAATAAATATTTGTTGCATTCTTCAGTACAATGTGACAGTGTCTCAACCTTATTTCTACAAGAACTACTATACGAATTACAGCACAATAGTGGCATCAATATTTCTCACTTCATCACACCATCTCACATCATGATGGCAATGCAGCAGTACACATCAATAAATGCTTATAAAAGTATCCTCACTGAAGATTACACAGGCCTGGATCAAACAATCGAATGACCAACCACAATAACTTGATGTGTGTACAGATTTCTAACTTACATAGCTAGGAGACAGACTATCTTTTTTTCTACTTCAAGTTCAAATCCTATTGAGCTAGAATCCCACTATCTCTCTCACAAAAATAAAAACAAAGTTTCAGCCTACCTCCCAACATGTAGAGCAGTCAAAAGGCTTCTCACAGGATTAGATGTAAAATTGGCATCTAAAAGGTTTCTTACAGGCTCAGAATTAACATCAGTCGTCAAAGGATATTGTCAGTTTAACTCCATAGCCTAACTGTTCAGGAATCTGATATTTTAAACACCAGAAAAATTAATTGTCTATTGTGGAGCAGTTTACCTGCAGTGAACAGGATGCTGAGTTGGATAATGATCAATGAGCTCATGTTGAATGGTGGAGCAGGCTGAATGGGCAGAATGGCCCACTTCTATCCTATTTTCTATGTTTCTACACTCCAACAGAAAATTAAAGGCAATTATTTGACTATGGATTGAGCAGTGAGTGACATCTTCACCCAACTACAGCTATTTCAACAACACATACACCTTTAGCTCATAGATCAAGCCAGGAGACCTCTTAAATTATTACTTACTAAGTCCTAAGAAGGACTTAGATAATAAACGCATCAATTGTTTCAGTGAAGATCTGGAGAGTACTTGATAGCTAGGACAAGATATGAATCAACTTCTGGGTTAACAGACTCACACTCATGTTGAACAGATGGAAATTCCAAGAGATCATTGATGGATTTGTCACCACATTCCCCAGCAAAAGGCATGAGTAGGATTTAATCAAGTGAGTAATTGTCTCTACTCCAAACAAAGCATGCTGTAAACATCTCCTGTGCAAGAAAAAGGACCATACTGTTGAACCTTTGTTGGAAGATGGATATCAGCATGAAGTCATAGTTGCAGATCAAAATCAACAACCTGCTGTGGGTGCAGGCAGCACTATTGCTATGGTCAGCAAAGTGCATCCAACCAGCAAGGTCTGTAATAGATACAATATGTCACAGCCATCCAGAAGCTGTCAAGAATTTTCTCATGTCTTGCAAAACATGTCATTCCAATAGCCAATGGGCAAAGATTCTGCTTTCAAAAGCCAAACTAAACCCCAGAACAAAGCTCAACGGACCAATGAAACAGCACACCAGCACAGTTCTGAAAATTCATCCAATGTACACAAATATCAATGAAGTGAACAGTCAATCAACTGAAAAGCAACCTTTGGAAGTTGACCAAACCTCTCATATTGTCAACCTCACACACATGTCAATGCTATAAGACAAGCCATCAACGTTGTAAGTCATCAAAAGGCAGGTTGACACACCCTGCTGGAGTTAGTGTGAACATACTATCACTTTGCATCCTAAAAAACATGTGCCACAACAAGTGGTGCTCCACAGTACAATCTATAAGAATCTGTCTCAGTATCTAATGGATCATCAATTCTGCACAGTAGCACAATCGCACTGAGGTGGCAATCAGCTTGGAGTCCCAAAATCCTCTACCTGCTGGCATTGATAGTCCAGCATTGGCAGGACTATCAGTATGCACAGAGCTTAGCATTGTGACCATTCATGAGATTCAAACCACATCCATAGTGATGAAAATGGAAGAGCCACAGGACTTTCCCATCACAAACAAAGAAGATTAAGCAGAAACACACCAGTGAAGAAAACTATTGCAACGATGCACTGGACAGGGAGTACAAGCTGGCAACCCAGTTACAAATAGCTGGAGATGCTCAAAGATTTCAAAGATGTGTGAAGTCATTACTGAATCTAATGCTATAGTGTGAAGTTTCCCTCTTAAGGTGATATCATAGTAGCTGGTAGGTAAAGGGGTAAGCTGGCAGGTTGGTAAAGGAGTAGGATAGCAGGTTGGTGTATGAAGGGGCAGAGTGGCAAGTTGATAAGAGGGTACAGTGGGTCAAGGAGATTATCCTTGTGGGTCGAGGGGTGGAGTCAGAAAGGATTCAATTGGTAGTAATGGAATGTGGTGGTGAGGTGAATGCAGTAGAATAGTTACACAGGACTCAGACATGTTTCTTATTTATTTTACATTCAACGGATAACAATTCAGGCAAGTAGGTCAGAACTTGTTTCTGATTCTAACTCAGAATTGGAGAGTTTCTCATAAGGTTCTGGACACAGGGTAATTAATTGCCCATCAGAAATTTGTATTTTCTGGGCATGTTTGTGCAGTTAGTATGTCAACATTCCAAGCGTGATTATCTGAAGACAGGAAGATCTGAGTATGCATGTTTTCTTAAAATGGCAAAAAAAATCAACATCTGGTGTACTTACTTGCCTGGCAAAATCCCAATGGACGGGCACTTAAATTGCTATTGGGAACCCACAAGCAGTATCCTGCAGACTGTCATTTTGATTCATGATGGAGAGAAGAAGTGTCTATCTGAAGATGAGGGCAATCATCGAAACAGAGGGGAGGGGATGACCTTGTGGTATTATATCTGGACTGTCAACCCAGAGACCCAGGGGACCCTGGTTCAAATCCTGCCATGGCAAATGTTAAAATTGAATTAAATTAAAAGAAATTTGGAATGAAGAGTTAAATGATGACCATAAATCCATTGACAATTGTCAGAAAAACCCATCTGTTTCACTAGTGTCCTTTAGGGAAGGAAACTACCATCCTTACTAGTCTGGCCTGCATGTGATTCCAGACCCACAGCAATGTGGTTGACTCTTATCTGCCCCCTGGGCAATTAAGGATGGGCAATAAATTCTAGCTTACAAAGTGTCACTCTCATCTGGTGAATTAATTAAAAAAAAATTGGGCTGGACCTTGCTTCTTACCTTTCCACTCTGCACTGAGCTAAAATACAGTGCGACAACATCGAGTCGGCAATTCAATGTCATCCTGCCAGTCTCTGATATCACAGAGGGTAAGCAGATATCTAAATCAGAAGCTTGCCTACCTCTTTTTGAAAAACATTGACAAACTAGCTTGTTAAAGGCCAATTCAATTGTCATTTTTCAGTCATTGCATGGAGATAAAAATCTCAGAATATAAGCCAGGTTTGAGGAAATAGCACCCAGCTGAATGGAAAAGCTTGTAATTGGAACTGTGGCTGTATGTAGCAGCAGGGTCTACCACTGAAGCTGACAGAGTGTGGGCATTAGTGTACTTTATTTCATCACTTTAAAGCTGACATAGAGAAAGTACAGAGCAAAGGGCAGGGGTGTAGGAGCTGAGACTGGAAGCCTTTCAGTTCACAGCCTAACCCCTCTCCTGCTTGGTGTCCTACCCAAGATTTGGCACATTGATCCTCCCCTCCCTTCCTAATACTTGCCTGCTGGCCACTAATTGCCTGGTGAACTCTTGATTTGACAGAGACATGAGCAAACTGACTTCCTATTCTGTTCCCTACCCAGTCAGAACCATAAATTCCAGTGTGTGGACTCACAGAAGCAGGCCAATTAGCCCATCAAGTCTTTTTTTTAGTAGACAGGTCATGGCATATTCACATTAATACAAGGCCCTATCTTGGTGCCACAGGGAAGCTCAAAGACAGTTGGGTCATGCAGGGAAGGCCAAATGTGTTTTTATTCAGAAAAGAAAATTTGCCTTTCTTTGCACATCCAGAAATCCTCCTAAAAAGCAATGCAATTGCCTTGCTTACAATTCATCCACAGCCCACTTTGCCATTCCCATGCTGGCAGAAAGACCAATAGTTGCTTCCTGCACATTACAAACAGGATGTGAAAAAGTGAAATGCTAATAAGGTCTCGGAGTTAGAATAGGACGGGCATCAAATTTTCATCAACACATGCTCCTCTCTCAAGTATGATCAAAATCTGCCCAGAATGGTCCCAGACCCCTACTATAACAATTATAAATTCATCTAAGTATTATGTATTTCATGCCCATAACAGCTTCTGAAAATAGGGTCTAAAATTTTAAAGTTGATTTCCAATATACTTCTTCATTACCATTCCTTGTTCCAGTCATCAGTAGTGATTATGGATGTCACTGTATGATAAAAACTCATCTTAAAATTCTTCCCAAATTAAACAATGTTTCTCTCCTAATTATATATACAGGTAATTGGGACATTGGAAATAAAAATTTTGGTCTTCACAAAAATATCTTTTATAATTGTTGTAAAAATGTTTTAAGCATCTAAAATAGTTTAAAAGTATTGTGAACAAAGACAAAATAACCATTGAAAAATGTTGAGAATAATTTGGTAACATACATCTTTCTGACAAATGTCTGAACACTAAACTTTAAACTTCTAAATAAAACTACTCCCATTCATCTAATGGGGCTGTAACCTACACAGCAAATGACTCCAACAATCATACACAGTTTTGTTTCTCTCATTATGTTCTTCAGAAAGGTTAATTCAATATGCTTTGCATATTAGAAATGTTCTGAATGTTACTAAAATTATATGAATTTCACGGTAAAGTACTGAGGAACTGATTGGTGACCTCTGATTAGTGGCTTGCATTGTGTAACACAGCAAGTCTATCTTCTACTTTGGCATTAAGCAGCAATGTAAAACCTTTGACTTTTATGAGACAAAAATGGTTATTGTACAAAATGTTATGACCGCTGTCCCTCTCTCTCCCACCTTTTACATTTTCATTAAAACAAATAACATACTGTGTTACAGTCGTCCTGTATAAATTAAAGCCTAAAGTTCAATTGTTAGACTACTTTGAGGATTGAATCAGAGGCCTAAACATAAAGTACTTTATCATTCTGCTTGCAAATGAAAATTCATATTGAATGCTCAACTCCATTGTGCACTTTTTAAACTGTTCATTTGGCTATGATGACAAAAATATCTCAGGAGAAATGCAGATGCTGGGGAGTCAGAGTTGATAAAGCGTGGTGCTGGAAAAAGCAGGTCAGGCAGCATTCAAGGAGCACAGTTTTGTTCTGGCTCCGTCACAAATAAATATCTTTAACTAACTCTTGTTGCCTCCAGTTTTATTTATGCCCAGTCACAACTGTATTAAATAGTACCTTTTGCATAAAATGTTGCAAGATGCTTTACAAGTGCATTATAAAACAAATATACACACAGCCACTTAATTAAATAATGGACACAATCTTTGATGAGGCGATGCTGTCTTGAACACTCATTAGATCGGATGATAGCAGCATTGCCAAAAAGCTAGGTTTTAAGGGTCCTTTTAAAGAAGGAAAGCGAGGTACAGTGGAAGTGAGGTTTAGGAAGGGAATTCCAGTGGTAAGGCCAAAGTAATTGAAGGCATAACCACCAATGATGAAGCAAATAAAATTGTAAAGAGGTGCACAGGGATCTCAGAGAGTTGTTGGGCTGGAAGGCTACAGAATCAAGAGTGGCTAGGCCATGAAGGGATTTGAAAACAAGATTTCAAAGATTTTAACTAGGAACCAAAGTAGGTCAGTGAGCACAGATTTGGGAGGTCAGTTTAATGTGAGACATGCCAAAGCAGAGTTTTCTGTGTTTGAATTTTTCTGTGTTTGAAAAGTCATGTTTGAAAGAAGCTAAGGCATGGATGAGGTTTTCAATGACAAAAGAGCTGGGATGGGGCAGAGTTGTGGGTTATATTTCAGAATTGGGGACAAACAGTCTTAGAAGGGATATAGACAGACATACATAAAATATCAAGGTTATGAACAGTCTGGTTTAGCTTCAGCCAGTCACCTGGGAGAGAGATGGAATCAGTAGCTAGGGAACCTTTGATTGAGGTGGGGACTAATGACAATGGCACTGATCTCCCTAATAGTTAACTGGAGTACATTTTTGCTGCATGTTTCATGAGTTTGAGATAGTGGGGGAATTGAGACAGGGAGCGATGGCTGGGTGCCATCAGTTTCCAGGCAGAACTGTTGTTGAGTTTTCACATGATATTTGTGATGGTCAGCATGTAATTGAGGAATGGAAGGCGGTGAAGGATAGATTGCATTGACCCTATCTTTCCTAAAGGCGCTGCTGTGTTTTGGGTTATAATTCTATGGGTACTGGCCATGTTTTTTGTAATTTGAATAATATTTTGCTCTTATGGTTGAACCAATATTTTTAGGTGAAATCTTATGGGAGCCTGAATGACATGGGCTAGGACAAAGAATGTGGCAGAATCACACGAGAAGTCCAGCAAGGCCTATCTCAATGTCAGGAGCAACTTAGAGTCATAGAGATGTACGGCACAGAAACAGACCCTTTGGTCCAACTCGTCCATGCTGACCAGATATCCTAAACTAATCTAGATCACATCCGTCTCTCTGCCCTCATCAATCCTCTTCGTCACTTCTTCAAAATTACAGTATCATCTAACTAAGTTCTAAGTGTTGGGGTGAGTTTCTTCCTGAGCAGCTGTGGATCACCTATCAAGGGGGATTATTGTTTGTTAACAGTTTTATTAACCATACACCCTGCCCCAGTAACTCATAACTTTCCAATTTACCGCCTGTCATGAGCAAACTAGATGCTGAATTCTCAAAACAGAAGTCATAGCAGGTACCTGGCGACATAACCTCAACTCTGGCTCTGAGGAGCCTCCATGCTGTTCACCATACAACAATGTCTCAGGGATAGATCCACAAGCACCTCTACAAACCCCTCATCAATGGACACTACAAACCCCTCCAGATCCTCATGCCAATCTTCAATCCACTTCAGGATGCTCAGGAAGCACAGACAACACAGGGCATATTGGCAACCAGCACTGAAAGGCTACTGCAAGACCACGTTGTATACATAACAGGCATGCAGCTTACAGATTGGAACATGCTACATCGCAGGGCTAAAAACAGAAATTGCTGGAGATCTTCAACAGGTCTGGCAGTGTCTGTGGAAAGAAAACAGAGTCAATGTTTCAGGTTCAGGGACACTTTTTTAGCTTTGAAGAAGCAGACCACACAGAGTCCAGCAGCACAGCTGCACTCTCACAGTCACAGGATATGTCCACCCACAGTCCAGAGTGTAGGCAATGATCATCATGAACAGTCAGGGAATTGCATGTTGTCAGTCAGGGGCATATACTGTACAGAGCGTCTGCATATTGATTTCTGAGGAGGGTGTGGGGGAGTCAAGGTGTACCTGTAGGAGCCCAGGTTCGATTTCAGCCTTGGGAGACTGTCTTTGTGGAGTTTGCATGTTCTCCCTGTGCCTGCTTGGCTTTCCTCCAGATGCTCCAGTTTCCTCCCACAGTCCAAAGATGTGCAGGTCAGGTGGATTAGCCATGGTAAATGTAGAGTTGACAGGGATGGGAGAGGGTGTGGGTCTGGGTGGTTGCTCATGGCAGACTCGATGGGCTGAATAGCCTCTTTCTGCCCTGTAGCAATTATATGATCCTCACTGTCCGATTGTTTGCCTGCATGTGATATTTCCAACTGAACAATGACACGATGTGGGTTTACAGTGGGCATTAGGAACAGAGTAGCTGAGACTTAAATCAGGTGTTCAGATTGAATGTAGATAAGGAAAGGTAAAGTGTGTGGTCTGGTAGTTAAATAATGACAAGGATGAGAGAATGGGGTTATACTTGTGAGGAAGTCTCAGCCAAGACAGCTATGTGCCATGAGAAACTTAGCTTTGTGTCGCTATGCCATTATGCTGCCAGTGAAGGGTAATATTGGATTACTAACATTTGCCCAGGTGCACTGCAGCCTTTCAAATGTGGCACAGGTGCCAGGGATGCTTAGCTTTTGGTGAATATCCACTGAGTGGCAAATTGTTTTGTCAATGACAAATATCCAGCTGAGGCTAGAATCAGGCAAGAAGAGCATCATAGATAGGTTGTTAATGAGGTGAGTTTGGTTAGATATGGTGAAAAAATCTTGCTAGGCCTCACAGTGAGATACCCTCCATGAAAGTCAACAGAACTGACACAGCCAGAAAAACACAAGTTCGGCCTAAACAAAAACAAGAAAGTGCTGGAAAAACTCAGCAGGTCTGGCAGGATCTGAGGAGACAAAAGCAGAGTTAATGTTTTGGGTCCAATGACCCAAAGGGTTTAACCTTCTTTATCTCTAGAGATGCTGCCAGACCTGCTGTTTCTTCAGCAATTTCAGTTTATCTTTCAGATTTCCAGCAACCACAGCTCTTAGGGTTATTTTGTAAGATTCAGCCCAATGCGTTTAGTGAGTAATATGGCCATAGGTTACAGTGGTTCAGCACCAATTCTGATTGTTGCTAAGGTCAACCTGAGTAATTGTTTCGTATTTGTACTTGAAGGGAAATCAGAAGCAGAATCTTTGCCATTCCCTAAACCGGGGCCAGGGAGAACAACTGTCACATTCCAACTATTGCTCTGCTGGGATTACTGTAGCCTGTGGCATTGCACAATTGAACCTCAATCACCTGATGAAGGAGCGTCGCTCCGAAAGCTACTGTTTCCAAATAAACCTGTTGGACTATAACCTGGTGTTGTGTGATTTTTAACTTTAGGATCTTCTAGTTTGTATGATCCAGTGCAGTTCCACATTAGTGCACATACTGCCTGAGCATCATTGCTGTCATTAAACACTCGGTTCAGCCGCAGATGATGGAGAACATTGGAGATACAGGTTTTGTAATGAAGTAAGAGTTAGGGTTAGGGTTAGAGTTAGGGTTAGAGTTAGGGTTAGGGTTAGGGATACTAGACATAATTGTCAAAACCTTAAAAGAAGTAATAATGAAGATTACACTTCCTCACTAATATTAAGGCAAAATAATTTTGCACGAGCATTGCTCATATGGTAATACTCCATTACAAGACCTTAAGCTTGAGCCTTAATATGGAATTTCAATGTATAATCTAGATTGATACTCCAGTAGTTTGCTGCATTGTCAAAGATAGTTTCCTTCTGCATATACAACTCTCAGCCTCCATCTCTCTTTCCCCGAAAGCCATGCTGCTGTTGCCAAATACTGACTTCCCAAGTTTGAAATTACAGAATAATATAATTGACAGCGTTTTACAGCAATAGTGAGTAACACAAAGTGCAATCACAAAAGATAACAAGCAGTAAGTTTAATTTTGTTCTTAATATAATAATTTGTAAACTATTGTGATTGCAATCCCATAACAATTTTGAACAAATTCTTCATGCCAAAGTGTAGAAGATTACCTGAAAATTTCTAATATTATTTTTCGTTAAGTGCTACCAGTTGGTCAAATGATATTTTAAAAATAAAGTGCAATTGCAGAGAATTTGATGAATTGATTTAATGGATAAAAAGGAAAACGAGAAACAAAAAGACTTCTGTATACTTTTTGATTCAGCATTTTTCGGATTACTTGCAAAAGTGACCACTTCATTGATCTAAATCACAATCTATTTACCATATGGTACCAATGAACTTCATATTGAAGTGGTGTATTCATTGAAATTATTGGCACAATATTGTTCATAAAAGAAATGATATCACAAACAGGATTAAGCCTTCAAGGAAAATGTAACAGATGTTTTCTTCTGTAGTACTTAAACTTTGTCAGTACAACATGTACAGAGCCACAATGTATTATTAGAAATACCTAGAAAAGGTACTTTGAGTAGCTTTCCAACAGTTCAAGAGACATCAGAATTAACAGTAAATTGCTTAAATAAAAGTCACATTGGAGTTTAATTTGTGAGATCATATTTTACACGGTGCTAGCATTACAAAATGAAAAGGAAGAGAAAATGGTGAGCAAGATCTGAGGAGGGCATCAATAACTAATGTGTTTATTTTTGTCCAGAAATGTCTAGTGTTTGTAAAAGGTCAATAATGAGAAATTCGATCGAAATGAATGAAACAGAAATAAAACAAAGATCAACTTTTATTGCAAAAGCAAGATTTTAATCGCCTACACACTACTGGTGGTTTAAATTGTGCTTCACTAGAAGATGCAATGCATTGTCCAATAAATAAACAACAAATATTTATCTTAGAATTATTTTGAGGTGGAAAACAGTGGATAGTTGCTCTTCACACTCGGTTTGTTTTAATTTATTTATCAAAAGCCATATTGAAATGTGGCTGTGAGTTAATTCAGTTTCTTACACTGGGCTTTGGACAAGATGCCAGTTCAATTAATTCCTCCTTCTGTGTTGTTCAAAACTTATTTTTGTAGTATTAGAAAAGGTTATCATCTGTTTTGCTACTTAGGAAGTGGTCTGAAATAATACTGCAATATACTTCTGAAGTGGGATAATGTTCCAGAATATAAATCAGTCTCATGGTATGATACGGTTCTGAACAGGCAGGATAAAATGTTGAAGGGGAACTTTACCTTTTTGAAGAGATGCACTCAGTTTATGATCTACCATGATATATTACATAGAATAAGTAACACTGAAACAGACCAATTGTTCAATTGGTCAATATTGGTGTTTATGCTACTTGCAAGCCCTCTCCTCCTCCAAATGTTGCTCCCCCACTCCCTAATATCTTTCAATTCTCTCTCTAATATACACTGTGTATGTGTCACATTATTTATTAACAACTTGGATAATGGCATAGAAAGAATTACGTCCAAACTTGCTAATGACACAAACATAGGCAGCATTGTATAGAGTGTAGATGATAGCATAAATTTACAAAGGGATATTGATAAACTAAATGAATGGCAAAACAATGGAAGATGAAGTTCAATGAAGCAAGTGTCAGCTGTTCCATTTTGGAGTGAAAACAAATAGATCAGAGTACTTTTTAGATAGTGTGAAATTAAATAAAGTGCATGTAAAAAGATGCTTGAGGGGTCCAGGTGCACAGTGCTTTAAAATGTCACGAAAAGGTACAGAAAACAATCAGGAAAGCAAATAGTCGCTAGCCTTGATATCTAGAGGACTAGAGTACAAGGATGCAGACATTATACTGCAGTTACACAAAAGCCTGGTTAGAGCACCCTCCCCCCAGTCCCCCCCACCCCCCACCACTGGAGTACTATGAGTAGATGCGGTCACCACATTTTAGGAAGGATGTATTGGCCTTAGAGGGAGTACAATGTAGGTTTACAAGAATGATACCTGGACTTCAAGTATGAATTATGAGAAGAGATTACACAAATTAGCCTGTTTTCTCTAGAATTTAGAAGATGAGGTTTGTTTAGAAGATTAAGGTTAAGGGGTCTAACGGGAAAAGACAGGTAAATATAAATAATTTCCACTGGTTGGGGATTCTAGGGGGCATAGCCTGTGAATTAGGGCTAGACCATTTAATCAAAGAATCCCTACCATGTGGAAGCAGGCCATTTGGCCCATCGGTCCACACTAACCCTCCGAAGAGCATCCCACCCAGATCCACTCTCCTATCCTAGCTTTGTACCCCTACATTTCCCACGGCTAATCCACCTAGTCTGCATATCCCTGGACACCATGAGCAATTTAGCATGGTTAACCCATCTAACCAGCAAACCTTTGGAATCTGGGAGGAAAATCAGAGCACCCGGAGGAAACCCATGCAGACACAGACAGAATTTACAAACTCCACACAGTCACCGAGGGTGGAATCGTACCTGGTTCCCTGGCACTGTGAGGCAACAGGGCTAACCACTGAGCTACTGCGCATCCCACGTTTTGGAGAGACGTGAGGAAGCACTCACACTCACAAGAGCTGGTAGATGTTTAGAACTCCTTTCCACTGGTGGCAGTGGATGCAGGATCAGTTGTTAAATTTAAATCTGAGATTGATTAATTTTTGTTAAGCAAAGGCAAAGAGCTAACGACGAGAATATGGAATTAGGCCACATAACAGCCATGATCTCATTGAATGGTGGAAGACTTGAGAGGCTGAATGGCTTACCCATGTTCCTATGTTCCTCTGTCCGAAGTCTCTCCATCAATGTGTCAATGGGGTCTACTTCATTACTACATGTGGCAATTGGCTACATATTCTCAGACACTGAAAATATTCATCCTAAATCTAGATTTGATCTGTTGAGGCAATCTCCTCATCCGGTCGAAATAGTTTCTCCACATTAATTCTATCAAACCATTTTATAATTTTAAAATCCTCTATCTAATATGCTCTTAAACTTCTATTTTCTGGAGAAAACACCTGGAGCTGGATCAATCCAACTTGATTTTGCATCCAATCTTCTGGTGACATCCTTGGAAATCTTTCCTGCACTTTCTCCTTTGGTCACTATCCTTTCTTCTCATGGTCTGGAGTCCAGAGATCAACACTTTGCCATGGATGTATGCAAATCTAATGCTGGGCTGTATTTAACAGATCTGACAGAGTTTCTCACCCGCTGGCTGCAGAGCCGGTGAAAATCTCACATCACTTCTTTCAGGCATGTTCTGTTGAATTATGGGAACATTAGAGTGGTGCTGGAAATGCACAGCAGGTCAGGCAGCATCCGAGGAACAGGAAATTCAACGTTTCGGGCAGGAGGCCTTAACCATTCCTGATGAAGTGCTCCTGCCCAAAACATCGATTATCCTGCTCCCCGGATGCTGCCTGACCTGCTGTGCATTTCCAGTACCACTCTAATCTTGACTCTAATCTCCAGCATCTTCAGTCCTCACTTTCACCCTGTTGAATTATGTGCAATTTGAGCACTTGACTGCCCCGAGGTTGGCCTTCCCAGAATCAAGGAGGCTGGCTAGCCACTGAGAGGTTGGCAGATCAATTGAACACAGTGCCACCAGAGAGGCAATAGCTTCTGTTGGAATGACAACAATGCAAGGCCATCAACTGATCCCAGGCTCACAGACAGGGGATAGTGGGAGGGGATTCACAGGATGTGGGTAACAGCGGATAGGCGATTTATGGAGTTAGCAGTGAAAGGGGATGGCTGTCAGCAGGCCATCCCACTTCCCAATGTTTGGTCCCTTGATCAGGGACTGGTGGCTATTTTAACAACAAACTCATCCAGAAGCCTGGAAGTAAATATGCCAGGGTTTGCTTACTGTGCTCATGACATGGTGAATTCCCTGCCTGACACGGGGTTACCCAGAGACGGGATGAGACCCTGAAATGGGCAGATTGATTTAAGGGTCTCAATTGGCAATGGGGCTGGATGTTTGGGTGGAGTTGCAAAGATGGATTGGTCCCCATTTCCGACTCTCCTTCCTGATTAAATGCTTCCCCAGCCACCACCAAACCCCTGATGGGATGAAATTATGGGGATCGCATCTGCACTCATTAAATTCCACTCATTTGCTACTTGCTTTTGTAAAAGATTCCTCAATAATGAATTCCAAATGTTGTTTACATTCTTTATGGACTTATCAATGCATGTTGCTGCTCTACCCACCTCTCAAGTGATTAGTGAAGCTGTTCATGATAATAATGCGAAAGGAGAAATACTGGCCAAGGCATCGAGAGTGAAAGAAACTTTTACATTTACCTGAGCAGTCAGAACCCTGAAAGATACCTTTGGAAATATGTCTCTTCCTTCACTAAACTGTTATCCTTGTTTGTGCTCAAACCCTCGAATAGCTTCGCATCCACGATCTTCTAACCAAAAGAAATGAATGCCACCAGGGAGGCAAGCAAAGAATTGTTTCATTGTTCTTTCTTAGGACTTGCAATTAGAAGGTCAATGCCACTCAGTATTAACAAAGGAAGTGTAGGCTTTTCACTGGAAATTAGTTTATCAGATCTCGCTAATGTTCCTAATTTTATAGTACAAACAGATGCATAGGAATGTCGAGGGAAAAAGCTATATATTTAAAAAGGAATATTATATTAAAATACTATGAAGTTATTTTATAATTAAGTCAGCGTATTAAAAGTTGACAAAACAAATGTCATACGAAATGCTAGAATGCTGACTTTCAAGAACTTACATTGCATTTTGTTTCTCGTTGCTTTCATCAGCCACTTACATCTTCTGTTGAACTCAATCTAATTTTGAAAATTCATTGGCAAGCCAGCCAGAAGCAGGAGCAATTATGGAACATTTTATCCGGAATATTCCATCCAAGTAATGACGATACCTTATGGCTATAGGAAATCATTAAATGTTGAATGTTTTCCCCAGTGCCTAAGACTGTGCGGTAAAATTGCTGCTCAAAACATATATTGTACATGGGGAGATGGCATAGGAAGGATAACTAATCCTTCCAGCCTGTTAGAACTGGACAGAAAAATAGTTAAATGAAATGATGTCGCAATCGAATCCTGCTGTGGTGAAGCTGACCACCCAAAGCCAGTGGGATCTTTATACATAAAGTTTGGGTCATGTAAAAGTATCAGGTTCTGAATGCAATCTTAACTCAGGTCTCCCACCAGCTGAAGGGCTGTCAGGTGAAAATCTGGTTTCAAAGAGGTCACACAGGCTAAACTGGCCAGGAAGAGCTGACAATCAAGGGTATATACCCAACTTTTAATAAAATTACAACCATTGAGCTCAAAGTTTGAATGTTTTGGGTATCACAGAAACTGTACAACGTAAAACAGGCCATTTGGCCCAACAAGTCCACCCCACCAAGCCTCCAAAGAGAAACCCACCCAGACCCATTCCCCTACCATATTACTCTACATTTAGCCCTGACTAATGCACCTAAACTACACATCCCAGAACACTATAGGCAATTTAACATGGCCAATTCACCTAGCCTATCTTTGGACTATGGGAGGAAACCAGAGCACCTGGAGGAAACCCATGCAGACACGGAGAGTATGTGCAAACTCCACACAGGCAGTAGCTCGAGGCTGAAACCAAACCAGGCTCCCTGTGAGGCAGCAGTGCTAACCACTGAGCCACTGTACCGCCATATGAAGACCTACATTAAATAAATGTGTGAACCATTATTGGGTTCTCATTTCTGATTGGAGGTAGACTGTCCAAAGAAAAGGTCTGTACAACTTAGTTAAATTGTAAGCTATTTTAAATTCTAGGCTCCTGCAATAGTTTGACTAGAAAATATTCATTTTTCTTTTTAATTGAGCAACATTATTCATTTCCGTATCTCCGTCTATGGTGGTTCATACTGGATAAAGTTTCATCATGACTGGCAGCCCACGGAGGACTTGAATTGTTAAATATAATAATGAACTGGTGACAAACTAACCTTCTACTTTGATTTCTAGGCTGCAACTAGACATTTCGTATTTTGCTTTCCATTGTAAAAAGCCAATTTGTCAAGATGGAGGTGAAAGATGAACTAACAATTTCTGACTCTCAACAAACTGTTCAGTAAATTTGAACTGGCATTATGGGACGTTAGGGAAGAAAATCACTAGTAAAGTTGCAGGCTTGTAAAGAACAATTCATGCTCATGATCACACCGACTATGTGGTTGCTTCTTCTGGCTTTCCTTGTTCTATAAATGGAATGAATTCCAGAGCACCACTACCCCACTGAAACTCAGCATGGATCACCACAGAGGAACACAGAACATAGAACATAGAAAAGTACAGCACAGAACAGGCCCTATGGTCCACAATCTTGTGCAGAGGGAATAGATTAGATTTGATTCCCTACAGTGTGGAAACAGGCCCTTCGGCCCAACCAGTCCACACCAACCCTCTGAAGAGTAACCCACCCAGATCCATTTCCCTCTGACTAATGCACCTAACACTATGGGCAATTTACTATGGCCAATTCACCTGACCTGCACATCTTTGGACTGTGGGAGGAAACAGTAGCACCCAGAGGAAACCCACACAGACACGGGAAGAATGTGCAAACTCCACACAGACAGTCACCCTAGGCTGGAATCGAACCTGGGACCCTGGTGCTGTGAGGCAGCAGTGCTAATTACTGAACCACTGAGGAAGAAATAAAACTGAATAAAGTTGCCGAACTAAAATGAAATATGAATGGATTCCAGTCAAAACTATTGCAAGAGGCCAGAACTTGCAATTGTTAATAGTTCACTACAAGTAGCTCAGTTGGCAGTGACTGCAACAGCAGCAATTCAATTCCCATGCCATCTGAGGTCACTTCAAAGGCCTCAACTTGGCTTGAAATGTGGTGACCCTAAGGGAATACTCACCACCAGTTATCTCTCTTATACGAGAGAGCAGCATGTAATACTCTGGGACCATGACAATTTTTAGGTCGATGCCTATTCATGATTACTCATTCATGGGGAAAAAGGCACTTGTCAGAGCCACCACTAGCAACAAGTGGGTCTAACTGCAACCCCATGACTCCCGCATCTCATGATCCCAAATCACAGTCATCACTGTTAAGTTTTGCTTAGAAACTTATACAAATAATTACTTGTACATCTATAAAAACATTGCACAAAGCATTTTTTTGACATTGTGGTAGAGGCTGATATAATTATAACATTTAAAAGGCATCTGGATAAATATATGAACAGGAAAGGTTTAGAGGGATATGGGTCAAATGCTGGAAAATGGGACTTGATTAATTTAGGATATTTGGTCAGCATGGACGAGTTGGACCAAAGGATCTGTTTCTGTGCTGTACAACTCTATGATTCTACATGAATATACAACAACATATGAGAAACAGTTCTTCAAAATCACAACCCTTAGCAGGAAGCTACACTTATGAGTCATATGTAGCATGTATTCCGATATCAATTCAATCTATTTTCTGTCCATAAATGGAAGACGGTGCATCTAAATTCTTGATTTTATACTCCAGGTAGGCAACACTCTCTGTCACAAGTTGAAAGTATTCACCTCGAGTCCATTTAGCTTAAATCACACGTGTAAACATCCTCACTGTTACTCTTTAGAATATAAAACAGAGATTAAAGTTTGCATTATTTGTTATTTTTCTTATTCAATTAATTTCAATGGTTAGTACAAATGAAATATTGATTCACATTAATTCTCTCAGTTTCCTATTCAAATATGTTAAGTATTAAATCTTTAACAGTCTGCTAGTATAGTAAAAAGAATCCAAATGTCTGGTTTTCATTTACAGGAAATTAAATGTTAAGTCTGTCATAAAAAAGACCACATGAACCTTTTATAAGTTATGATTTTCTTGTTCCATTTGCTGACCAGGCTCTAAGTACAGGCACCAAAGTGCTTATCTGTCAAAAACGCCCCTTCTTTCTTACTGGGCTGCATTTCCAGCAATCCACAGATTAACCACACAAAATCTTAAAAGGAAGTGACAAGGCACCTTTAAACCATCAGGTAAAGCATGCTCCTTAAAGAAAATTAGTGCAGCTTCTCAGACAGAAGGAAGGGGAAATACATTACTGGTGAATGGTTGATAACATCAGAGGCTAAGTAGAGGAGGCAGGACTAAACCAAAACTGGAAAAAAAAGTCAATTGATCTTTCCATTGCTAGTGCACTCCCATTAATTTTCATAAGCCCGCTGTATTGGGATCACATTTTCTATGCCATCCAAGGCTTATGAATGAAGTTTGGATTCTTGTACAGTCTCAGCGTATTTTCAAACTTGTCACCAACTTGAAAAATGTGTTGAGAATCCTGGGTGCGAATCTTATAATGACAACTTTAGAATAATTATTAAATGACAATTTCATACAAACCCCACCTTCAGCTTCCTAAGGTGGGATATATAGCTTATGTTGTTTTCTTAACATCATTATTTATTTATCACTCCATAAATGCAACTGCATTGGCAAACAGCTCACAAAGAAAATAATTACACAGAAGTTGAAACATAGGTATGATAGCAACCAATATCTCATTCATATCTTCATCATCTGCCAAACCTCTAGGCCTGACAGAAATTATTTCAAAAGTCTAGTCCAAATGACATTCAACTCAGTCTGTGGAATATATAAAACATCACTTAAACTTGATGGATTATAATATTAATTTAATATTGTGCATTTAGCGTAGTTATCAAGACAAGATATATGCTCAGTTAACTTTATAATATGCAACATTTGACTCTGACAAATTTGCTTAGATAATAGAATGATCTATATTTTGACATGATACCATGAATAATGGATTGTCAGATGTAGCAGCAAGAATAAATAATTCAGCACATTCTCATTTTACAATATCGATCCTATCATAGAATCCCTACAGTGTGGAAGCAGGCCATTCAGCCCATCGAGTCCACACTGACCCACCCTATTCCTGTGACCATGCATTTCTCAAAGTTAACCTGCCAGCCTGCACACTGTAGTATGGTCAATCCACCTAACCTGCATATTTTTGGACTGTGGGAGGAAACCAGAGCACCCGAAGGATGCAGGGAGAATGTGTAAACACCACACAGACAGTCGCTCAAGGCTGGAATCGAACCTGGGTCTCTCACACTGTGAGGCAGCAGTGCTAACCACTGAGCCACCATGCTGCCCTAAGTCAGGGTTACTGTTCACCTCTGACAGAATCATTGTAATCATATAGGCATTACACCACATAAAATATAAAGTGATGATCAAGTAATAATGCTACCTATCTATTTTTGTTTTGCTCTGAGGATTTAGATATCAGCTCAGGCACTCAGTGCACAGTTGCTAATCTTAAACAAGGTGAAGAGCAAAAAGCTCAGGTGAACCAAAAAACTATGGTTGAGTTACTGGAGTATCATGGGCAGGGGCTTCAGGTCTTTTTCTGGACTTAAATCTCTTATTTGCTATTAACGCATCTTTGGAACAATCTTTATAGATGTTAAGATGGTTACTGAAAAAGCCATGTGTTACAATTGAAAGGGAAATGAATTTCCAACCAAATATGGGAATAAACCAAGAATGTACCTATCAAAGGATTTTGAGAAAGGTTATTTGTATGGTAATACTTCTAATTGTCAGCATCTTCATCTAAATCATGATTGATACCTACCCTTTTTTAATTAAACTCCATTAGAGAATAATAATAAGTTACAAATACAAGATACAGATCAGAAACCAGTGTTCTCTCCCTATAACGGTCCATTGTGTAAACGTACCATCCAGAAGTATTACAAACCACAGAGATAAACAGTACATCCCAATTATATTGCTTACCTATTGTGAGATGGTTGATCTCAGACATAGCAGTGGCATAATTAGCTTGAGCTTGGGATTAGTGTCTGAAGTTTTCACCTTCCAATACTATCCAGTGAATTCTGAAGAAGATTGTGTGTGCCTACTTTGTTTTAATATATGATAAAACCAGGGGGAAATGTGTCCTCCACCTCCCCCCTGTATCAAATTGCCTAGTGACATTCTACACTGAGGCTCAGACAAGAAGGATGACCATTGAGTTAAGGTACTGAACACCTGCTGGATGCACAGCAAAACAATTATATAATGGTAACCAATGGGTTCAAAAGGAAATGAAAGAAAGAACAAAAAATACAAATAAGAGATTACATAACATGGTCTGAGATATGCTTAAATCTTACCATTGGGCCACGTTGTCCATTTCTCCCTGGCAAACCTGGATTGCCATTTTCTCCCTGGAAGAGCGGAGAAGTATTTTAAACTCTGCTGATGGAAAAAAAATTGTTCAAAAATTGTTCAATTTCTTTTCTGACCAATTATGAGGAAACAAGTTCAATGGATTCAGATAAGACCGAATTCTACAAACATTTTTTTAAAAGCTGTATAAAATAATTCTAAACACTGATTTAGAAGTAAAATAAACCCACAAGCTGTGGGTGCTGGAAATCTGAAGCAAAAACAGAGTGCTGGAGAAACAGGCGCAGCTGGTCTTGCAGCACCTGAAGAGAGAAACCAGTGTTAATGTTCCAAATTAAATGCCAAGGCAGGCTGCTCAGATAGCCTGTCTCAGTTCTCTGGGACTTTATCCCAATTGTGTTAAAAGATTTTAGTTCATCTCACAGTCACCTAGATCTCACCCTTCAGAACCCCTTATCCATCTCCCCATGGTCCTTCAGACCCACCCCAATTCAAGCTCACCCTTTTTCCCGATCAACCCCTAACAACTGCTTACGCTCCACGCCAACTCATCAAAACTCTCCCAGTAATTTTAAAGGGCAATTTCCAAGAGTTAAGCGTTAGTTAAAAATTACAATGTTCTGAAAATATAATGCAGATTTCACTATACAGCGTGAAATTAAAAATCTCACATTGAAAGCCCATTCAAAGCTTTTATCTTAAATCTCAAGCAGTTACCTGCTCATAAAAGTAAAACAAAAGCTTTGACTCAGACCCCATATCACAGAGATAGCCAATCCTTTAGTAACCCCTTTAAACTGTCAACCCAACTGAACACAGAACCCAACTGAGATAATTGTAGCTTTTAGAAATCAACCAAACATTCATAAAAACACATTGGGGAAATGTCAACACACAGCTAATGAAATTGCTTGAACTATGCTTTTGATACTCTCACTGACATCTATATACTGTCCGTTTGCATATAGTATACTTTTTTAAAGTACTGCAGGTTTTCATAACTTCAGATCATGATAGCTAACTAGAGCATATCACCCATTTCATCTGGCCTGTAAATGTGTGACTCCTACACTGCAAGTCAAGTCCCCTGCAGGAGCCAAAATGCAGTCTGTTTGAACTCAGCACCAACTGTTTGAACATTATCCTACCAAGTCCAGGCTTTGATGATATGTGTATCATTCTCTGCTCCTGTTCCCCTCTCACCAAAAATCAATCTGTTTAAAATGGGACAGGACCTCCACATCTGGGTCCAGGCCACCATTTGGAAGTTCCATGGAGCCTTCACAAAAATCGGAATGGAACTTGAGCATGAGCACAGAAATAAAGATACATTTCAAAATATAAACATAAACATATGCAACGAATACAAGTCACTGAATGTAAAGATAATTATTTGCCTGTTGAAACTTGGCATATGAAACTAATTCTTTCCTTGTCTTCAAAACTAGAGCAGTGTGAATGAGATGAACTGTGATCAGCAGTTACCTCCGATTCTCAGTAATTTTACAATAACACCATGAAATGTTATACAACCAAATTTCACGGTTTTACCAGGTAGCAAATAATTACATGTACAGAGAGATTGGGGCTGTCAATATAATAAACACAGTTCAGAAGCACGGAAGTCTTATTTGTGGCAACATTTGTGATATTGAAGAATATTTTGCATTCAGATAGAAAATATTCAGTTATTGACCGGACTCTTTTTCCGAGGTCACATCTGAACATGGCTTAAGTTTTCATTAGATTAGATTAGATTCCCTACAGTGTGGAAACAGGCCCTTCGGCCCAACCAGTCCATACCGACCCTCCAAAGAGTAACCCATCCAGACCCATTTCCCTCTGACTAATGCACCTAGTACTATGGGCAATTTAGCATGGCCAATTCACCTGACATGCACCCGGAGGAAACCCACGCAGACACGGGAAGAATGTGCAAACTCCACACAGACAGTCGCCTGAGGCTGGAATCGAAGCTAGGACAGCATCAGGGTTTCCAGGTTTGATTCCAGCCTCAGGCGACTGTCTGTGTGGAGTTTGCACATTCTCCCCACGTGTTTTTTTGATAGAATTAGAAATGTCGTGGTTGAGGGTATGTTCACCAAGCTGGGATGTTGATTTGCAGATGATTTGTCCCCTCTCTATGTGGCATCTTCAGTGCCTTGGAGCCTCCTGTGAAGCCAGACTCCAAAGCTCTGAAGATGCCAGCGAGACAGGGGACAAAATGTCTGCAAAACAACTTCCCAGCTCGGTGAACATAACCACAGCCACGACAACTGGCACCTGAGCTACAAATCTTTACACAAACGTTGAGAATTAAAAATATTGATTTTGGCAAATTCACAATATTTTGCATTAATTCTATTTTTGAGAGTCCAATAATGATTTACTGTGTGTACAAAACAAAGAATTCTTTGTCCATTTCCTGTTGAACATCTGACCATGACAAACATCTGCTTCACATTCCTTTTAGAACAGTTCAGGCTAAATCAAACAGTCTTCAGATGTACTATTCTAATAGTCTCTGGCTACTAATTTTATATCAAGGCTTTATTAGTCAATCTATAGTTTGGTACAGCACTCAGATCAAAATCAAATAAAAGGGCAATAGATGATAATTCTTTATGTCATCACATAAAAGATAATAATTAATGCCAACATCATGAGGGGCATCGATAGGATCCTTAGTTAAGGTCTTTTCCCCATGTCAGGGGAGTCCAAAACTTGAGTTTTAAAGTGAGTAAGGAAAGGTTTAAAAGGGATTTAAAGGACAACTTTTTCACCACAGAGCATTGCTCATGTATGGAATGAGCTGCCAGAGGAGGTTGTTAGATTAGATTACTTACAGTGTGGAAACAGGCCCTTCGGCCCAACAAGTCCACACCGACCCGCCGAAGCACAACCCACCCATACCCTTACATTTACCTTAGAACTTAGCATGGCACAACCCACCCATACCCTTACATTTACCTTAGAACTTAGCATGGCCAATTCACCTGACCTGCACATCTTTGGACTGTGGGAGGAAACCGGAGCACCCAGAGGAAACCCATGCAGACACGGGGAGAATGTGCAAACTCCACACAGTCAGTCGCCTGAGGCAGGAATTGAACCCGGGTCTCTGGCGCTGTGAGGCAGCAGTGCTAACTGCTGTGCCACCGTGCCATTGTGGAAACTGGTATAATTACATTTAAAAGGCATCTGGATGTGTAAATGAATGGGAAGGGTTGAGAGGGATATGGGCCAAATGCTGGTAAATGGGACTAGAGTAATGTAGAATATCTGGTCAGCATGGAAAACTTGGACTGAAAGGTCTGTTTCCATGTTGTAAATCTCTATGACTCTGTCACTTTAACATAAATGACAAAAGAAAATCAAGCTAAATTCTGTAGTAACAATTCAGATAAGAGTACCGGATAGTGAGAAGGTAATTCACGAAACAAAGCTTAACCTACTAACACACATACTCTGAATCGTATTTTTCCAGATCTCTGCATTGCTTCACTTTACTCTAAGTGGCAAAATCAGCAATCCTGTGCCCACAGTGTGGACCAGACTCTTTGGAAATAGAGGTGGAAGCAAATCCAAAAACACTTTGTGCAGATCTTTTAATCTGTGCCACACGCTGGGACCATGAGAGCTCTGAACATACCTGAACTTCATGTTTGTTTGCGCTTGGTATCTTTTTCAGGTTTTGATGCAGAATTAAACCATAGTGCCCATTTGAGCTGATCTTCCATTGATACATCATGCCTGATCTGATTGTGGCCTCAATTCCGTTGTCTGTCTGCCCTCCAAACTCCTGGATTCTTTTGTATATCAAAAACAGTTCTAGCTCAACCTTGAATACATCCAATGGCCCAGTCTCCACTACATTGTGGACAACAGAATTTCACAGACCAAGGACCCTCAGAGAGAAAAAAACTCTTTATTGCCATGTTTAAAGATCCCTTATTCTGTGCTGTTCCCCCACCCCATACGTCACCACCTATGGCTTCTTTACTCATGTCCTTATAAAACCATGTACCATCTGATTTATTGTAATTCATAAAGGCATTTTCAGACTAGTATGGCTGCTGCACCTGATATTCCCAGATGGTCTCCCATCCACATACTAACCAGGCCTGAGTCTGCTTAGGTTCTGAGATCTGACAAGATCAGGCGAAGTCAAACTTTGAGCAGCTCCCGGGAGCAGGAAGCAATGCAGGCAGAGATCCTAATTGCTTGACAAGGTAAACATCATGGTCCCAACAATGGAATGAAAGTTTACAGTTAAGATTAGATTTAGATTAGGTTAGATTCTCTACAGTGTGGAAACAGGCCCTTCAGCCCAAGCAGTCCACACCAACCCTCCGAAGAGTAACCCACCCAGACCCATTTCCCTCTGACTAATGCACCTAACACTATGGGCAATTTACCATGGCCAATTCACCTGCCCTGCATATCTTTGGACTGTGGGAGGAAACCGGAGCACCCAGAGGAAACCCACGCAGATACGGGGAGAATGTGCAAACTCCACACGGACAGTCGCCCAAGGCTGGTTCTCAAGAATTTAAAGATGGGTCAAGCTTCCAGGAAGTTCTTCTGTATGCATTTGTAAATCATGCATACTTGTTGAAAGGTAAGCCTGTCAACATCACATTCCCACTCCCAATTAAGATCTCCACAAGTAAGAAATAAGTTCTGATATAAGAGCAATATAGTAGGCAAGGTACATAAGTCCTGGCTTTGGAGTGAGAAGCTATTGCATTGTTTTCTTTTAGGGAACTGTTATATGTGCCTTGTCGTGATTTGACATCAGTTGACAGCACATTAAGCTGCATAGGGCTCAGAGGAAAAACACTGGACTCTAATGGACATAAGTCAAGGAAGCTAGCCAAAGCTGACCAGAGGAAGGCGGAGGTTTGGGTGGGTAAAGGGTAGCAGGCTGACTGGTGTGCAAAGTCCAGAATGTCTAGCTGCAATCAACCACTCAGAAGCTGGGTGAAGTTCCTTGTTTGCAGGAAATAATCGCCTATCTGGGCGATCTTTAAATCTGGTGCAAGGACACTTGGCTGCAGAAGATAATGACAGGTATGTAAACTTACAAGACAAGATTCGCATGTTCTTCATTTGTGCATATATAATGAGGTCAGAACCAACCTTATTATCAAATGGAAATGATGATTATTGCCATTCCTGAACCCAATCTTAAGACAGAATCTTCCGCAGCATAAGATTCATAGAAAGTTCACCAGTAATAGAACAAAGGCAAATGTGATTAGTACACAAAATATTCTTCTTCCACCTATGACACAAACTTTTCAACTATCATGTAATCAAGACCTTTCCATATTGATTACAGAAACATATAGCTATAGTTAGGGTTGGGATGGGATTTAACTATAACTTTAATAAATTGCTATCTATAATCCAACTCAACTGCAACACCTTTCACTTATTTTACAGTATGCAATAACTTAAGAGTTTGCAATGTACACAGGATTGCTGGAACTTTTTTATTATTGGCTTGTTTGTGTAAAATGTTCAATTCTGCTAAAAATACTAACAAATTCTCAAAATCATTATTTGAAAATTGATCATCTCTTGCCACCACTGGACAAATACAGCAGTGTACATTTCAGAAGATATTACCTAATTTTGATAATGTTATCTAACTCAACTTTAATGTCACCTTCACAGCTACAGTTCCTGAATCATATTCTTACTTGTATTAAAGTTGCAAGCTACATCACCAACATTATCCAGTAACAATTAAATTTAAGTTTCATTGCAACACAATGCTGTTAAACCAAAGCATGTAATTCACGTAACAATAATTTTTGTTCTTTTGTATTGATGTCTTTATATTTTGTTATGTAACAAATTGACACTTCAGCAAGCAATCAAGAATATCCAAGTTCCAATTAAAAATAAGTTGACCTTTAATATCTCGAAGGTAAGGTTGACCTATAAATGCTAGCACATCATTTCCAGAGAAGCTTTAAATGTTTCAGTTTTAAATACTTGGCTTGAAAGCTGTTTCAGACAAGGTTGACCGAGCGTACTAATTATGTGCAGGCTCTTTGGTTACAATCCACATTCCGTAATTAGCACAGATTAACTGTTCTTCCAAAAGATGCACACCCATCATTCAACGTTTTGTTGAATGACAGACTCCTTTGCAATTTCCATTGGCATGGCCTCATTGTCTAACACTGCCTATTCATGTTGTCCTTCAGGTGAGACATTTGAAGAGTTATCTTTTCACAAAGTTGAGTGGTCTATTTATTCTAACGTTTGAACACTCTTATCATGTTGCAGCAATATTTTCTAAGCAGCAGCAGTTTATAATTTTTACTATAGTAAAATTAAGTACAAATCTGAAAATCTACAAATACATTGATACTGAATACTACTGGGTAAGGGGAGTCACATAAAAGATGAGATTCTGTGGGATTTCTGACTGTGTTCCACATGCTTTATGGAAGTGTTCAATTTTGCTGCAGCTGCCCCTAAGTTCAGGAAAAGGAACATCTGCTTTAAGGCTCTGATTTTCCTTGTCTATTGATGCATACAATTCCACTCTGTGGAAACAGTTCTACCCTCAGTAGTTGCACATGTGGAAAAGTACGATGACTGAAGTTGCCAAATCCCCACTCAATGAGGCACATGCTGTTTCTAGCAGGGATCTTGTGATGGACTACTCACCTGATGCAGAGTTTGGGGGGAGCTTCATTATTCATGCATAAATTCTCCTTGATATGTTAATGAAGGGCTTACTGCAGTCTTAGGGTCCCGAAGGGACATCGGTTTATTACTAAATTGAAAGCATCATCATTAAGATGCCCCATTTTAATAAATCAATTCATTTGACCAGTTCCTTAATATCTACTTGTTAAGGGCTAACTCTAAAACGCAGATGTGCTATATTTAACAAGCTAGCCAAGATTAGGATGTCAAATGGACAATGGCTTTTCATCACAACGCATACATTTCTCATCTCACCCAAAAACCTCTTTATTTTTTAAAATTCATATTTGGATGTGGGTTTGACTGGCCAGACTAGCATTATTATATTAATTCTTATCTGCAGTCCATGTAGTGTAGGTACATCCTCAGTGCTGCTAAGGGGAGAGTTCCAGGATTATGACCTTTCTTAAGTAGGTGAGTTAACAAAATGCAACTAGAGGATGAAACGACACAAAGCACTCTAGATGTGGTGCCACTGATATCTGAAATACAATTGTATCAAAACTTCCCAACTTTTTGTATTCCATTCCCCATACAAACTGACAGCATTCTATTTGACCTTTAATCACTTGAAATACCTTGATATGTTGATATTACCTCTGTGTGATTCATGTGCTGGAATATCCAGATCCCTCTGTAAAACCATGTTCTGCAATTTTTCTCTATTCAAATAAAATGTTGCATTTCTATTCTTCCTGCCAAAGTGTCCAAATTGTCATATTATACTTCACCTGCCAGATCCTTACTCACATATGTAATTTACCTACATCCCTTTGCATTCTGTTTGTGTCCTCTTCACAACTTTCCTACCTATCGTTATCAGCAAATTCAAGGCATTGTTTAATAGTTTGTAAATAGCTTAGTCTCCAGCATTAATCCTTGTTGCATTCCTCTAGTTACTCTTTGTTAACCCACAAAATGAAGCATTCTTCCCGATTCTCTGTTTCCTGTTATTTTCTGATGATACCTGTTGATAAGTAGCTTACTGTACCACAAGCTCTTACCTTATGAGTCACCTTTGATGTGGCACCATTTCAAATACCTCTCAGAAGTCTAAGTACAGAATACTTACAGTTCCCCGATATTCACATTGCTTATTACTTCCTAAAAGCACAACAATAACTCAGTCAAGCAGGATTTTCCTTTAGAACATAAAAACAAGAATCAGGAGTAGGCAATTCAGCTCCTTGAGCTTTTTCCACCATTTAATACGATTATGGCTGTTCTCATGTTGGCCTCAAATCCACTTTGCTGCCTGCTTCCCATAACCCTTCAATCCATTACTAATTAAAAATCTGTCTTTCTTCTCCTTAAGTTTATTTAAAATGTCCTGGCATCCATCACACTCTGGGATAGTGAATTCCTCAGACTCCTGATAGTAGTAGTTTCTCCTCATCTCTGTTTTAAATCTTCTACCCCAAAACCATGCATTAAGGTTTTATAAGTGTGCTGGAATCTGCTTAATAATATGTGCTGGCACTTTCCAAATGACTCCTGACTCCCCCCGTTACTCAATAGAGGAGTTACATAGGGTAATACGGTGGCTCAGTGGTTAGCACTGAGGCCTCACTGCACCATGGACCCAGGTTTGATTTCACCCTCAGATGACTGTCTGTGTGTAGTTTGCACATTTTTCCTGTGTCTGCATATGTTTCCTCCGGGTGCTCTGGTTTCCTCCCACAGATCAAAGATGTGCAAGTAGGTGGATTGGCCATGGCAAGTATCCCATAGTGTCCACAAATGAGCAGGCAAAGTGGAATAGTTATGGGAATTGCAGGGTTACAGGGATAGGGTAGGAGTATGGGTCTCGGAGGGATGCTCTTCAGAGGGTCGGTGTGGACTCGATGGGCCAAATGGCCTACGCCTGCACTGTAGGGATTCTATTTTTCCAATCTGAGATGGGACCTTTCTAGATCTTGGAAGTTTGGAAAATCATTGTGAATTCATCTATTATTTCAGCATCACTTCATTTAAAAATCGAGACTGATGGACCATCAAGGCCTGGGAACCTTTCAAGATGCAATTTTAAATATTCTCTCAATACTTTTTTTCTGGTGCTTATAATTGTTTTAAGTTCCTCCATCCTTTTCACTTTTTGATATAAAATTATTTCTGAGATGCAGTGAAAAAGACACAAATATCTGTTCAATGCATCTGTCATTTGCTTTTTTCTTCTTATTAATTCCTCAGATTCTCTCCCTGGAGGACCAACAGTAACTTTAGTTAATCTTTACCTTTTTAAATACTAATAGAACCTCTTCCCATCTGTTTCTTTATTTCTAGCTAGACTTCTCTTTTACTTTCGCTCTCACTATTTTTAAATAATTCTTTGCTGGTTTATTATTTTGTCCAATCTTCTGGCCTGCCATTAATCTTTGAGCAATTGCATGCCTTTTTTATTCTCAATTTAAAAAAAATCCATACATGGGTATCGTTGGTTAAGCAAGCATTTATTACCTGTCCCTAATTGCCCAGAAGGCATTTGAGAGTCAACCACATTACAATGAGTCTATACTTAGGTCAAACAAGATGAGGACATGAGTAAACAGACAGGTTTTTGTGACAATCAACATGGTAATGATAAGGCCAACTGTTAATTCCAGAGTTTTGCTTAATTCAAATTTCACCATTTGCTATAGTGGGATTTGAACCCATGTCCCCAGAACATTAGCCTGGGTTTCTAGATTACGAGTCTATTATGCCACTGCCTCCCCATAGTGATATTTAACTTCCTTAGTTAGCAATGAATGATGTATCTTTCTCTTAGAATCTTTCTCACTGGAATGTATGAATGTTATGAAATATCTCTGAAAAGTTTGCATCTGCAACTCTTGTGACCTATACTTTAACCAAATTTCCTGTTCACTTTAGCCAGACCTGTCTTTGAACCCTCACAACTTTAAGTTTTTCACAATTTAAGTGTTTCACACTAGTCTTGGAACAGGTCTACCCTCTCACAAATTGAATGGAACATTCAATCATTTTATGATAATTGCTATCTAATGACTCCTGCACTATGAGATCATTTGTTAAACCAAACTTATTGCACAGTACCAGATCTGGAATAGCTTGTTCCCAGGTTGGGCCTAGAACATGTTGATTTAAAATATTGTCCTGAAAACATTCTATGACCCCAGCTCAGATTACTTCTGCAAATTTGATTCATTCAATTCATATGTAGATTATGAAAGATATGTAGTATCTTTCTCACAAGCTCCCATTATTTCTTCCCAATCAACAGTGTGATTACAGTTCAGGAAATTATGTACCACTCACACATGTGCAATCATTTGCTGTTTCTTATTTCTATCTAAATTGATGCTACATCTTGATCTTTAGATAACCACCAATATCCATACAAATGCAACTCTGTGTACACCAGTCTTTGTGCATGGCTTTCAGGTAATTCGCAATCCAGCTCAATTGATTGCCACTAAGGTCTTATAGGCGAAAGTGAGTATTGCAGATGCTGGAGATCAGAGTCAAGATTAGAGTGGTGTATCAGGGAGTCTCCTTTGTGACACCTAATCCAAAGTTTTTTGAAGTTGAGTTAGATCTTCCAACAGTCATTGATTCAACAGTAATTAATTCAACAGCCATTGATTCAACAGTCGTTCATTCAACAGTCATTCATTTAACAGTCATTGATTCAACATTCATTGATTCAACAGTTGTTCATTCAACAGTCATTCATTCAAGTCATTGATTCGACAGTCATTCATTCAACAGTCATTAATTCAACAGTCATTAATTCAACAGCCATTGATTCAACAGTCGTTCATTCAACAGTCATTCATTCAACAGCCATTGATTCAACAGTTGTTCATTCAACAGTCATTGATTCAATAGTCGTTCATTCAACAGTCATTCATTTAACAGTCATTCCAACTACCAAATCGGAGATTTCAATTGCCAAATCCACAAAATCATAGTGATGCTTCAGCAGAACAGTTTCTCCATAACAGAAGAGATGGATGAGCATTTGAAGCCACAGTAAGTCTATATAGTAGATTAATGGGGGTAAGGTAAAATTGGAGGGAGAAGAGACTATACAGTACTTCAGGTATTGCTGTTTACCAGGGATTAATGTCATGTACTTTACACAGGATCAAAGTCTCACAAACCCATTTGTCCCTCTTTTCTAGTGTTACCCCATGCAAACATTTAGTACAACCTGCAACAGTCAAGATTTCTAGCAAGTTTTCAGAAATGCAAACTTAATCTGAAATCTGAACACACGGACAGTCCGAAGATCATGAAGCGGGGATTCTTTATTCCATCTGTATTAGGTACTTACAAACATGATGGGAAATTAAGGTTAAACAAGGACATTTTTGCAATACTTACATTAATTGAAGCCTGTGATATACACTATGTTCAGTCTGATTCCCATAATACCTTCTTCGCCAAAAGAGAGTCTTCTCAACTACTCCAGTTACACTCCCTCACTGTAACCAGAGATCCTGGAACAACTACACGTTTTGTTGCTTATCGCTCTCCCCTGCCATTGCCACCTACTGCTGGAAATTCCTTTACATAAAATCAATCTAAAAAAATCATAGTTGATGCAAAGAAATGTTTACCTCACACTGAAGTTATATTCACCACAAACCAGTCTCTGACTCAGTTTCAAGGTTCATCAGTCATTTCCTACTGCTAAGACGAATCCCAAAAAGTGTCCTGATTGAATTGAAGTAAGTATGTTTCTGATCCAAATGGAGATGTCATTTCTCATCAGTTTGTGCTGTTATGTTGCTTAAAGTAAAGCTCACAAATATGATTATCATATTATAATCCCAGATTATAATAATTAAAACCCAGGATAATTGCCAAAACCAATGGAAAATAAAAATATCTGTAACCAGACTTCATTAATTATAGAAGAAAACTTAGCTCATCACATAAAATTATATAAAATACAAGCACAGAAATAGCCATTCAGTCTAAATCATCAACATCAATGTTTATCTATCACATGAGCCTCACCTTCTTTGCCTTATACTATTTTTTATTAATCTATTTATTTCTCCCTCTTGAACTTCTCCAGCTGGGTCAGAATGCATTGTTACTATCTACCTCACCTACACTATGTGGTTGCAGATTCCTCAGTCCCACTACTGACATATGATTGTTTCATGTACCTACTCCAAATAAGAGTCAACACATTCAGTCTTTGAAAAAAAATTACCTTGCTGCCAAAACGCATGTGATGAAGCTCCTTCATGCAAACAAGAAGCAATCAAGTGATTCTACTACCAGCCAACAATCATATTTGGTTCTGGCTCACTTACAAAACATAAATAGCACTGATTCTGCATGAAAGCAAACATCAAAAGGTCATTGGAAGTACCAGCTGGATGCAAACAACTCAGGAGCAAATCGCTCAATCCAACACAGTAATGCTCAGTTATAAAATGATAAAAACTAGTACAAGAGGAATAATATACACTCCCCTTCAGTTTGGTGTTTGTTATTTTATTTTCACTCAGCTACACCACACAACTACAGTGTATACAAAATATCAAAAGTGCTTACCATTCAACTATGCAAAGTACCTTTTGGCATAGACCACTAGTTTCATTTATTTTAAATTGACTTTAAAGGCCTCTGTGAAAGACCAATGTGCATACTTTATTAACCAGAACACCTGTCCTGCCGCAAGGAAGGTTCCAGCTCAGTTCTCATAAACAAGCCGCTAATCTGCCAAGAAATGTTTGATTTGGAGCAGGAGTTATATATCATTGGAGCAAGTAGAAGCTGCAGATCGGAATTCTAAACTGGATCCAATTATTCATCCACAACTTTAATAACACCATATTTCAAACACATCTTACCTTTAACCCAGGTAATCCTGGAAGGCCATTAGTTCCTGGAATTCCAGGTTCTCCCTGAAAGCAAGTAAGACCAAAAAAACAACCATGGTCAAAGTGCTAAAGCAGAATGAAATATTAACTTACTTCTTTGTTCATCGCATTATCTCATTTTAGAATCCCTACAGTGTGGAAGCAGGCCATTCAGCCCATCAAGACCAGACTGACCCTTGAAGAGCATCACAGCCAGACCCACATCCCGACCCTATCCCTGTAACTCTGTATTTACCATGCCTAACCTACCTAACCTACACATTCCTGGACACCATTGGCAATTTAGTACGGCCAATCCACCTTACCTGCACATCTTTGGACTGTGGGAGGACACCAGAGCACCCAAACAAAACCCACGCAGATACAGAGAGAATGTGCAAACTCCATACAGACAGTTGCCCGAGGGTGGAATTGAACCTGAGTCTCTGGCACAGTGAGGCAGCAGTGCTAACCACTGAGCCACTGTGCCATCCATTATGTGGCTTAATGACAATCTTTTTAAGCACTGTGTAAGACCCTTAGACATTTTATTATATTAGAGGCACTGCATAAATAGAAGTTGAACTGTGATGATTAATATTCAGATTATTTTCTTTCAACTTACTCTTCATATGGTGCTTAGACCACAACACAATCACTAGTTATTTGGCCTGACATATCCATTCCAGTGTTAATGTTCTACTTGAGTGCCTGCACCTACCTTTCTTCAACAAGGCCTGACTACATTTATCTCTATTCTTTCCATCCTCAGATCTTATCTAGCATTTCCTTCAACGTTTCGATGCTAATTGACTTAGCTACTCCTTGTACTCATGATTCCCTAATTATAATTACAACACCATTTTACCACCAAAATTGTAGTACTGTAATCTACAACATAGAGTCATAGAGATGTACAGCACAGAATTGGACTCTTTGGTCCAACCCATCCATGCTGACCAGATATCTTAATACTAATCTAGTTCCATTTGCCAGCATTTAGCTCATGCCCCTCTAAACCCTTCATACTAAACATGTTTTCCTTGCACACAATAGCGACTGCCATACTTTAACTGTCGTACAAGTACAGTCCAATGGAAGCATAATGGTTTCACTCCTGTTGAAAAGAAAATACTGAATTTCTGAAAGCAAATTGTAAATAGCCAGTCAGTAGAAAATAAAAAAAATTCAAAGAGCAAACAGAATGAAATTACTAATCATTGCCAGAGTTGGAGGGTTTGAGCTATAGGGAGAGGCTGAACAAGCTGGGGCTGTTTCCCCTGGAGTGTTGGAGGCTGAGGGATGACCTTACAGAGGTTTATAAAATCATGAAGGGCATGGATAGGATAAATAGACAAAATCTTTTCCCTGGGATGGGGGAGGTTCAGAACTAGAGGGCATAGGTTTAGGGTGAGATGGGGAAAAATTTAAAAGGGACCTAAGGGACAACTTTTTCCACACAGAGGGTGGTGCGTGTGTAGTATGAGCTGCCAGAGTAAGTGGTGGAGGCTAGTGCAATTACAACATGTAAAAGGCATCTGGATGGGTTTATGAATAGGAAGGATATGGGCCAACTGCTGGCCTGGGGCTCAGGTGGTGAAGTGGGAAGAAGAGCACTTAAGTAATTGGGTTGGGAGTTAGAGCAGTGGGTGGGGAAGATCAAATCTGATGCAGTTGATGCAGAGAGGGGTACCAAGAAGGGATTGTGAAGGTTTTGCAGATCACCTACACTGAGAGGCTGAGCTTGTAACTCAGTGAAATGTAACTGCTGTTTCCTTCATCATATCCAAATTACAGAGTTCAACAGAAATAAATATGACTGCTGCCACACCCAGGAGGGTGAAGTAGTTATTTCAATTCCTGATTGGGCCTACTTTTGTGCAATATGAGGTCCATCAAAGAGTAATAGCATTAAACAACTCTAAGCTCCACACAGTACTGAGGAAAGATATCTGTAATCACATAACGTGGCATGAGGACCTCATGTGACCAACTGTGACAACTAAAAAACCCACTCACAAGCACTCTTGCCCACATCATTGAACATTACAAATTATTGGCTGTGGGGCACATGAAATGTCTTGCGGCCTGGAAAGATTAATCCTAGTTACCAAAGTAGCAATGACCTTCGAACATCCTAAAGTCTGCACAAGATACAGGAACAGCCCACTTCACACCATCGACTATTAAACATTATGCTATGTTCAATGCTGCCTTTCTTGGAAGTGTGGATGAGAGCTGAGGTTCTCATTATTGTTCAACCTGCTACTGTATGTGCACTAAAAAACTTGAACAAGGTGGAAACAATATGCATGCCCATGTAGAGGCAGCCCATTGGTTTCCTTCATAGGAGTCTCCGTATCTCAGTATTTGATGGATGATGTTATACTTGTGTGTGCTGTGACTGCTGATTGCTCACATTACTGAGGAGCTGTTTTGTTTCTGTTCTTGCCCACACAGGTTCATTGGAATGGTCCCCATTGCTTCTAGGCACACTAACTGTGGTCTCCCCCGTGGCTGCTGTACAAAGGACTGCTACATGAAGGGATGAGGAACACATGCATCTACAAGCTCAGGACCAGCACCAATCTCCAGGCAATGTGAAGCCAATTTGCTGCTGAGGAACATCCAGCCACTTGTACTGTCACCTTGCGGTGACAGTGCAGAAAAGACAGAGTCGCTCATCTTCCATGGAATATGTGCAGATGGAAGAGGGGCAGGGGCAAAGATGGAGGTCAGAACAGTACAGTGGGCTGTCTTGTGTATCTGCAACACTTTCACTGAGGCCACTGAGAGGAATTGGACAACCCCTTCATATCAGATTTCCATGTAGGTCATGTGTGAGGTGTTGTCCAGTCCAGACAGAAGATGCTGCTTAGTCCTTGGAGTTTCTGCTCTGAACAACTGGAGCACAGACTGAGGTGATGGCATGGACAATGGGAATCAATGAGAGACTCGGCATTGCAATGAAAAGGACATTCTCCCAACAGCATCTTCGGCATCCTACAGTGTAGCAGTGCTGGCCAAAGCATCACAATCATGTCTTCCTTACAAAGGTCTTTCAAAGGAGCTGAGTTGCATGAAACTATCTTTCACTGACGGTGAATGTTCTGAAGCTGCTGCTGTGTAATCCCAACCACAGATGCAGTCTAACATTTCGAACTTTCACAATATTCACAACATCTAATGCTCCATCATTCAATCCTGATGCAGTGTAGATGCTATGACAAGGACAGCTATTGTTCAGACAGGGTTGGAACATCATCTGCTGCTAAAGGTGACCAGCCTCTCTCACTTCATTCTTGCAGCTGCCACTAACATAGCATTCACTCATACAACTGATGATGAAAAGTAAACATATATTAACAAATGTGAGAATGCATTTACATTGAATTGTCACCATTCCATCTATGAGCTCTGATCACTCCCACTGAGTCCAGGTGCTTTCCCAGGGTCCCCGGCTGGGGTGGTGGAGGGCCTGTTAGCCTTGGGGTTTTGGGTGCATGACCAACCCAGGGGACAGCTGTGACTAGAAAGCCAGCACATGCTGAGTGTCGTCTGCCCAGGCACACTTTCACCTTCCTCACCTTAAATTTCCCACAGGGTTGAGGGTGGCAGGCCTGGCCATCTCAGGAGTGTTCTTAGAGGAAACCTCTGGGGGAGGGGGAGCAGTCTGTATGCAGTTCCTCCTCCGGCAGATGCCTATGGAATCACAAAGTCTCCATGAGGCAAAGGGGCACCTGTAGTGAAGGCAAAGTCTCTCAGCCCTCTGTCACCATGCCATTGGTGCTAAATACCAATGGCTAGAGTGATGGAGTGTATATCTGTGCTCATATAAAACAGTCACGGAGACTGCTAGGCCTGGCTTTCCATTGACAGCTTCCAACATCACCATGGGGGCGACTTACAAAGGCAAACAAACAGTACTGGTGAAACCCTATAACCTTTGAGTCAGTTTACCTAGTAGCTCTGTAAAAGCTGCCTGATGCTCCTGTGTCTGCCTGTGTACTTATATGAAGTCAACACCATGGGCTCCTGTCCTGTCCTGTCTGAGCAGGTGCCTGACAGCTGTGGGGACATGGCAGTGAAATGCTCACTCTGACTCTAATCTAGCTCATGTTTCCAATAAGGTTCCAGTATCAGAGATGGCGGGGGGGAGGATGCAGAAGACACCATTCCATTGTATCCTTCATGGAGGAGGAAATAACTTGCATAGCAACTCTCAGAGTTTCTCCTACTAGTGGAAGCATCTTCGAAACATCCACTATATCCAAGTAAGTTTCAATGAGATTCTCCCGTCACCATTCTAAACTCCACCTAGTATAGATCCAGAGTCCTCAACCACTTCTCATATGACATGCCCTTCATTCCTGGGATCCTTCTTGTAAACCTCCACTGGACCTTCTCCAACGCCTTCATTTGATACAAGCCAAAACTGCTCTCAATATTCCAATTCCAAATGCAGTCTGACCAGAGCCTTATACAGCTCAGCAGTACATTCTTGCTCTTACATTTTAGTCCTCTCAAAATGAATGCTAACATTGTATTTGCCTTCCTAACTGCCACAGACTCTGCATGTTAAACCGAAGAGAATCCTGAGCTAGGATGCCTGAGTCCTTTTGTGGTTCAGTCTAGCCCCTATTTTTCCGACCAAAGTGCATAATTTTCCCACATTATATTCCATCTGTTATTTCTTTGCTCACTCTCCTAGCCTGTGAAAGTCACCCCGCCTCTTCAATACGATCTGTTCCTCCCCCTATTTTTGTATCAACTGCAAATTTAGCAACAATTCCCTCAGTTCCTTCATCCTGATCATTATTATATAACATGAACAGTTGAGGTCCCAAAACTGACCCTTGCGGAAGTCCACTAGTCACCGACTGCCATCCTAAAAAAGATCCCTTTAATTCATTATTTAAACAATTAAAATTATTTTAAAATATGTGATTGATATTAAACTTGTGTATAAGACAAATACAAAATTTTACTAAATTAGTAAAATTTACTTAATTTTTTGAAAATGCTCACACATTTAAGATTGCTTACCGAAGGACCATGCTGTCCAGGAGAGCCAGGTATTCCTTTTTCACCTTTATTACCCTGCAATAGAATGATTGATAATTAACAATTAATGGGCGGCACGGTGGCACAGTGGTTAGCATTGCTGCCTCACAGCGGCAGAGACCCGGGTTCAATTCCCGCCTCAGGCAACTGTCTGTGTGGAGTTTGCACATTCTCCCCGTGTCTTCGTGGGTTTCCTCCAGGTGCTCTGGTTTCCTCCCACAGTCCAAAAACATGCAGGTTAGGTGAACTGGCCATGCTAAATTGCCTGTAGTGTTACGGGTAGGGGAATGGGTCTGGATGGATTGCTCTTCGGAGGGTCGGTGTGGACTTGTTGGGCCGAAGGGCCTGTTTCCACACTGTGAGTAATCTAAAAAAAATGCCTTGAGCCACACAAGTAAGAATTATTGAGTTATATGATTACATGAAAACATATAATCGAAATCTGTGCAATAAATAATATTAAGTTGTTTATCTCTTTGATCAAGCTTTACGGGATTTTAGCATGCAATTATTTCAAATCTTGGAGTTGCAAGTTTCCATTAAGAACATTTGCAGATTACTGCCCCTCTCCAAAAGTTGGGAGGGGGAAAAGGTGAGGTTTTTGTGCATCAACAGCCACGTCTGTAAGGCTTGATAGACTTCAGATGGGCATACAGTATTCAAATTATTTTATATAATTTCAGTGGCAATTTAACAACACTGTTATGATTCATATAAATTCTTTGGCAGTCATGTCTACTTGGTTCAAAGTAAATAGCTTAAACTATAGTAAGCAGTGTAAACCTTTATTTGTTACAAAGCTTACTGCTTCATGGTACAAAGTTAAAAATCACACAACACCAGGTTATAGTCCAACAGGTTTAATTGGAAGCACACTAGCTTTCGGAGCGATGCTCCTTCATCAGGTGGTTTAAGGAGCGGCGCTCCGAAAGCTAGTGATGTGATGACAGAACAACCTCAATTATCTGAACGAGACGGCAGGGAGTATTTTGTTCCGATAACTAGTTGTTTGGATAACTAATCTGATCGTAAACAAAGGAAGCATTCTCAAGTGCAGATGGAACCCCATGACACAAAGCCTCAGCCAGAAGCACTGACTTGTGTGTTACACCAGGCAACTTGATCAAATCAAATCGAAAGACATTCTGGGACAGGGTGGAGCCATCTTTAAGCAGATGTAAAGTGAATATTTCAGAAGCGAGACAGCTGGTCAAGCCATTCAGTTTTAAACAAAACTGAACTTATTTACACATGACCAAAAGGAAACCAAATTCAGAATAACATAACTATTTGAAAACCCAAACCGACATGAAAACACAACTTGACAAAGAGTTGTTCCAATTTCCTGCTACATCCCCTTGGCAAAAAGGTAAATTCAAACACAGGTTCTTATTAGAGAGAGATGTCAGCAAGAGTGAGGATCAGCATGAAACTGTTTCTTTGGGTCCCCAGCTAAAACTAACCCAAAACAAAAAGAAACCCTGAACTGGGAGAACAGACCACTCCCCTTTCATTGTACAAGTGTTTCTAAATAAAATAGAATCTGAAAGCTTTTTCTGATTATTGACTTAGCACAATCTGTTGGCCATTAGTAAAGTAGTCAGTTCAGACATTTCAGCACCACTGCCTTTACTACCACTCTCGGAAAAAAGTTCAAAGACAGAATAACCTTGTTCAAGGCGCAGTATTGTCATAGTGGAGGCTGCCACAATTTACCTGGCAATCTCCCGATGTAGCAACAGCTCTTCCCAACAAAATTAAAATGCTAGTGGGTGAAGGAACTGACTGGTCATTGGCTTCATAATTGGTTTAACTGGCTGCCGACTTCTAGGTTTTGCTGAACTTCCTGACAATATCCTGTGGTGAACCAGAACATCTGACTTCCCTCCCAATGCCTTCTGCTGCCACTTTACAAGGCTTCACACCTCCCATCCTGTCTCCAGATAAAATCTAGGCCACCCACCTTTGCATGCAGTGATGTTAATTTGGCAACCAATGCAACCAATATATGCAACCAATGAATGCACAAAGAAAACTTTTGTTATGGTTTTGTGTATCATAAGTTCCACAAAATCACTGTCTTTATTTAATAACCCTTTTACTTTAAGGACTCCTTTTAAGGATTACTGTTTGATTTTCAAGGCCAATGTTTTGTTTCTCAGGGGCTAATATTTTCATTTTCACTAACTGCCTTATTAAGTGATACATTGACATTATCTTCTGGATTTGAAATATGGAATATTTGGACTCTGACAGAAGCAGAAGAATTGATCAAATCCTCAACAATTATCAACCATCGATTAAAATTAAATTCGCAACATACAAGGAAAGCATTAATTTTCTGTACACAACAGTATTTAAATTTTCAGAAGGTAGCAGTCACAAGTTAAGAACATAGGTTTTTTTCAAAATAGCTGACATACATCTGTACACAAAAAGCCCTCAACACCTCCCCACCCCTCGAACACCCAACTCCTCCACAGAATGCAGTGATGCAGCCCTACCCACCACCAGATATACGCTTCTCCAGTGACACCCATCACCACTGACACTTAGCTTCCTCAAACACAGTTTCTTTCTCTCTCCTGTAGTCTTTGCTGATGGGCTCACCAATACCAATCAGCAGCGAGCACAGACTACAAGCAACCTGTCATTTCATTCTACTTACTGGGTTGAATTTTCCTGACTGGCCATGCCCAAGTATGAATTTTATTCTGGCAGTTTTGGGTGCTTATCCTCTCTGTCCATTTAGCATGCTGTTCTACAGTAATTGCTAATATACACAAAATCTATCAGTTAATCCTTGGTTTGATGTTTGAAGCTTGGCTGTCTGGCAGAAAGAAGGGAATGGGGATAAAAGGATCCTTCTCGGATGGCAGCTGGTGACAAGTGGTGTTCCACAAGACTCCGTGTTGGGACCACAACTTTCACTTTATATGTTAACAATCTAGATGAAGGTACTTAGGGTATGAAGGTACTTCGGGGCACGTTGAGTCAAGCATTTGCCAGCCATAATAGATTGCATGGATTTATGTGTAGTTATTAGTGAACATTAGGAAATGAACAGCACTATCACCCACTTGAAAAGCACAGAATGAAACCAAATTGTGCAGCCAACAACAACCAGTAGGTTCCCATTGGAATTGAAACTGTATGCAAATCTGAGATTTGTTTGTAATTGGAGTGGAACTGGATGAGAGGTCCAAGTACTATTGTACAATTTTGCTCTCGCTGTGCAGCCAATAATGACAACTTTTACATTATAATGAGCCAAGTCTTGTTGGGAAAATGGCAGGTTCATGACACACACTGACATTTATATACAAATTGGCCAGCATTAACTTCATGCAGAAAGGAGACACTCCACGAGTTGCTATTGATTTATGCTGGTCCACCATTTGCCTTGCACAAACAGCTCACCATTAACCTCCCATAATTTTAAGGAATTTGTCAAATTTGCACATTAGTTGTTCAGTAAACTCACCACAGACATTTTAGTGCTTGAATTTAACAGTGTGACACTTTTCTTAATGAGGTGATAATGGATAATGCAATGCCAATTCACCTTGCCAGCCCAGAAAGGGAACTATTTAAACTGTTGAGTCTCATTACTCAATGTAGTGCATTTGCCTCAATGATTTAAATAATTTATTTCATTCTTGCTTTATTTATTTCTTTTCACTCCCTTTTTGTTCCCTTTTCTCTCTCCTCTTTATTACTTCTTCTATCCCTTAATAGACCCTATTCTCCACTGTTCCCGCAGTTTCTTTCTGAACTTTTAGAGCTCAGTGGTTGAAGAGACAGACCAATGGGTCCAGCATTCACTGAAGTCCCAGAATAATGTGTTAGCTTTTGGCAATTTTCAGCGAAATATTTAAACTGAAGGGCACAGGAAAATGAAGGCATGTCAAAAGATGCCTTCTCTGGCAACACTTGCTTCCATAGTTTCATTCATGTTTGAGGGATGGGGTTGCCTCATGCAACCCCATGATGTTTCCTTATCTGCCCTCTCTGGAGACGGGTGGGAACGTAATGTGCTGACCATCCCTCCTTACTTTACCTTCAAATATATTGGCTGATGGAGGTTGGGAGAGGAAGGGGCAGGGATTGTTGGAGTGTAAGATTCATCCCATGATCTTAGAAGTGGTAGCAGTTTTTCTGTTTTGTAAAAGGAATCATCATAACTGGACTGTAATCTAATTATGACGACCTGCATTATTAACGCAAGGCCAAACATTGATCTGGGAATGTAAATGATACTACACACCTTTATTCCAGGTATTCCTGGTATCCCTTGTGGCCCAGTTGGTCCTTCAGGTCCCTTTAAAAAATTGTAGGAAAACAAAAACAAATATTTTACGTTTTAACACAAAAAAAAGAACTAGAAAAACCGAATGGCCTGAAGGTGGATAAATCACCTGGACCAGATGGACTATACCCCAGAGTTCTAAGGGAGATAGCTAAAGAGATAGTGGAGGAGTTAGTGGTGGCCTTTCAGGAATTGCTAGAATCAGGGAGAGTCACAGAGGACTGGAAAATTGCCAGCGTGACACACCTGTTCAAAACAGGAGTAAGGCAAAAGACTGAAAATTACAGACCTAAAAGCTTAACATCAGCTATGGGTAAGATCCTGGAATCCATTGTGAAGGATGAGATTTCTAAATACTTGGAAATATTTAGTAAATTCTGTTACAATTCTTTGAGGAAGTAACAAGCAGTTAGACCAAGGAGAGCTAATGGATGTTATCTACCTGGACTTCAAGAAAATCTTTGACAAGGTGCTGCACAGGGCCCATGGTGTGAGAGGAAAGATACTAGCATGGAGAGAAGCTTGGCTGTCTGGCAGAAAGAAGGGAATGGGGATAAAAGGATCCTTCTCGGAGGGCAGCTGGTGACAAGTGGTGTTCCACAAGACTCCGTGTTGGGACCACAACTTTCACTTTATATGTTAACAATCTAGATGAAGGTACTTAGGGCATTCTGGTTAAGTTTGAAGACAATACAAGATAGAGGGATAGGTCACATTGAGGAGGGAGGGAGTCTGCAGTAGGATTTGGACAGGTTTGAAGAAGGGACAAAGAAATGGCAGATGGAGTACAATGTGAGAAAGTATGAGGTCATGCGCTTTAATTGGAAGAATAGAGGAATGGACTATTTTCTAAATGGGGAGAAAACTCAGAAATCTGAAGTAAAAAGAGACTTCGAGGTTCTAGTCCAGGATTCTCTCAAGGCAAACTTGCAGGTTGAGTCAGTAGTTAGGAAGACAATTGCAACAATGGCATTTATTTTGAGAGGACTTGAATATAAAAGCAGGGATGTAATTCTAAGGCTTGAATAAGGCTCTGGTTAGACCACATTTGGAATATTGTGTGCAATTTTGGATCCCATATCTCAAGAAGGATGTATTAGCCTTAGAGCGTGTTCATAGAAGGTTCACGAGAATGGTCCCAGGAATGAAAAGCTTAACATATGAGGAACTTTTGAGGACTCTGGGTCTATATTCAATGGAGTTTAAAAGGATGAGGGGGGAGCTAATTGAAATGTACAGAATACTGAATGGCCTGGACAGAGTAGATGCTGGGAAAATGTTTCCATTGGTAGGAGAGACTAGGACCCAAGGGCACAGTCTTAAAGTAATGGGAAGACATTTTTGAATGGAGATAAAGAGAAATTTCCTCAGCCAGAGAGTGGTGAATCTATGAAATTCATTGCCCTAGAGGGCTGTTGAAGCTAGGTCATTGAAGACTGAGATAGATAGGTTCTTGAGTATCAAGGGGATCAAGGGTTATGGGGAGAAAGCCGGAGAATGGGGTCAAGAAACCTATCAGCCATGATTGAATGGTGGAGTGAACTCAATGGGCTGAATGGCCTAATTTCTGCTTCTATGTCGTATGGTCTTATGGTTTTAAATGAAAGATTAAATCTGTTAAAATAGTACCTGTGGACCTGAAAGCCCTTCAATACCAGGCAAACCACGTGGTCCTTTTTCACCCTGAAAGGTATAATTTGACAAAAGCATGAATTTTTGAATATTCTTTTCTTTATAAATTATTAATTCTACGAGAGGTTGACCATGAACACCCATTTTAGGTCAGGATCATCTCACTGATGTTGCCAGTCAATTGTGTCTAATTTTTACTGGTTAAATCAGAATGCTGTTGACTGATTATTTATAAAAAGTACTTCAGAATATGACTGACACATAGCTTAAGACTTTTCTTTGCCCGAATAGTTTTGAAGATTATTTTCATTTAAAAACTGGATTCTAGAACATCAAAGGTTCGAAAAGCTGTAGACTTACTTAAAGTCAGGAAACATGGTTTCTCAGGATCGTGAAAATTCATGTAAACATGCTTATCTTTTATTGTTGAGGAAACCTACACAATTGAGCTCAGTATGAAATCTCAATACAGAATGTACACTCCAGAGATTTGGATCATAGATCCAGCGATAAATCTCTGAGTGACCCAAGGGGAGCTTCAGACACTTAGGGCAAGCTTTTCAATGTGTCTAGAGGGCGAAGGTCAGGTGTGTACTTACAAAGTCATAGAGATAGAGTCATACAGTGGAGAAACAGACCCTTCAATACAACCAGTCCATGCCGAACATAATCCCAAACTAAACTAGTCCTACCAGCCTGCTCCTGGACCACATCCTTCCAAACCTTTCCTATTCATGTATCTATTCAAATGCCTTTTAAATGTTGTAATTATATCCACATCCACCATTTCCTCAGGAAGTTCATTCACACACAAACCATCCTCTGTGTAAAAAAATTGTCTCTTATATCTTTTTAAAGTCTCTCCCCTCTCACCTTACAAATGTGTTCCCTAGTCTTGACATTCCTCATCTTAGGGAAAAGATAACTACCATTAACTCTAACTATACCCCTCATTATTTTGTAAACTTCTATCAGGTCACTTCTTATCCTCCTATACGCTAGTGGAAAAAATCTCCGCCTCTGCAGCCTTTCTTTGTAACTCAAACCTTCCATACCCGGCAACATCCTGGTAAATCTCCTCTGAATCCTTTCCAGCTTAATAATATCCTTCCTATAACTGGGTGACCAGAACTGGACACAGTACACCAGAAGAGGCCTCACCAATGTCCTGTACAACCTGAACATGACTTCCCAACTCCTATACTCAAAAGACTGAGCAATGAAGGCAAGTGTGCCAAATGCCTTTTTAACCACCCTGGCCATATGTGACACAAACTTTAAAGAATTATGCACCTGCACCCCTAGGTCTCTCTGTTCTGCAATACTATCGAAGGCCCTGCCAAAAATTGTATAAGACCTACACATGTTTGCACATCTTGCATTTATCCAAACTTATTTTGAAACTGGTGCTCCTGGATGGCAACCATCTGTACCTCTGGATGGTGCTGTACTTTTCAAAGTGAGAGCAGTGATAGGAAAGAGCAACTTGCCTCCAATAAACTGCCTTTAAACTCATTGAACAGCTTGTTAATGTGCTTTAAACAGACAGAAGCACATTATATAGCTGGCAATGGGAAGAATGATGATATGGGAGCTATGTGTCAGTGGTATGTATTGCTGCTAATTTAAAGTTTTGTTAAGAAAGGGAAGTTATCAAGTTTTGACACGATTTGTTGCTCAGGTTGAGGTTCTGGATGTAGGTTTGCTTGCTGAGCTGGATGTTTTCAGATGTTTCATCACTCTACTTGGTAACATCTTCAGTAGGCCTCCAGGCAAAGCATTACTGATAATTCCTGTTTTCTATTTATATGTTTGGGTTTCTTTGGGTTGGTGATGTCATTTCCCATGGTGATGTCATTTCCTGCTCTTTTTCTCAGGGGGTAAAAGATGGGGTCTAATACGATGTATTTGTTGATAGAGCTCTAGTTGGAATGCCATGCTTCTAGGACCTTTTGTGCATGTCTCTGTTTGGCTTATCCTAGGATAGATGGGTTGTCCCAGTCGAAGTGGTGTCCTTCCTTATCTGAATGTAAGGATACTAGTGAGAGAGGGTCATGTCGTTTTGTGGCTAGTTGATGTTCATGTAACCTGGTGGCTAGTTTTCTGCCTGATTGTCCAATGTGGTGTTTGTTTCAGCTCTTGCACGGTATTTTGTAAATGTCAATTGTTTTGCTTGTTGTCTGTATAGGCTCTTTCAAGTTCATTAGCTGCTGTTTTAGTGTGGCGGTGGATTTGTGAGCTACCATGATGCCAAGGGGTCTGAGTAGTCTGGCAGTCATTTCCGAGATGTCTTTGATGTAGGGCAGAGTGGCTAGGGTTTCTGGATGTGTTTTGTCTGCTTGTTTGGGTTTGTTGTTGAGAAATCAGTGGACTGTGTTCATTGGGTACCCATTCTTTTTCAATACACAATATAGGTGATTTTTCTCTGCTCTGCAGTGTGTATTGGCTCATTGAAATAATGCTCTGAGGCAGCTTTGATTGTGGATGTTGGGATGACTGCTTCTGTAGTTCAATATTTGGTCTGTATGTGTTGTTTTCCTACAGACGCTAGTTTGAAGTTCCCCATTGACTGTTCGCTCTACTGTGACATCTAGGAACGGCAATTTGTTGTTGTTTTCCTCCTCTTTAGTGAATTTTATGCCAGTAAGGGTATTATTTACCACAGGAAATGACATCATCAACCCAAAGAAACCCAAAGAAACCCAAACATATAAATAGAAAGCAGGAATTGTCAGCAATGCTTCACCTGGAGGCCCATTGAAAATGTTACCTAGTAGGATGACAAAATGTCTGGAAATGAACCTTCCAGCTCAGCGAGCAAACCTACATCCAAAGGGAAGTTCTAACTGAGGTGAAGGCTCAGAATTAATGTTGTTTGAGCAGAATGAATCAAGAATATGACTGACTGCTTGGCACCTCGTTGGTCCATAACACTGTCATCCCCCTGCTTTCTTGTCTGCTCCATTCTATAATACAAATATATTTTCCAATCAACCTGTTTAGTGTTGTTATTGCACACTTCTGGAGTAGTTAAGACTTGAACCTTGCTCAGAAGTAGAGTTACTATCACAATGTCACAAGAACCCTTTATTCTACAAGCCCAGTCATGGCTTTCACCTCCCCCTGAGATTTGACTTCCAGCACCTGTTCCCTCCCCGAGGCTGTGTTTAGCTGGCACCAAATTATGGACATTGTGGGCAACAATAGCATCACTTCAGCAATACAGGGTCAGGAACCAGAAACGACATGGGCTTTTGGTTCCCTAATTTAGGTTGAAAATCCAACCCCAATCTTACCTCTCCCAATTAATGTAAACAGCAGAATGGCAAAATGGGCTGTGGATCAGGTTTTAAAGTTCAGATTGCAAGAGACTGACTGAAACCTATCATCCAAGATGCACAAATTCATCATTTGTATTTCCAGATTGCCCTGAAAGAAAATTGTTTCTGAAAGCATGCCAGTCCATCACAGAGACTGGAATGTATTTAATTTTTTCTTCTCATTTTCACAAAGAAGTGAAAAGTGCTTACAACTAAGGAAGTGTTTACAACTATTGGTTCAGTTGTAAAATAAAGCAGTTCAGCATTTAGTATCTGATTTTAAAGTTCTAATGCTCTATTCTCAGATCTACTAAAAGATTGGAGAACCACATGCAAACATATGGATAGAAGACAGAATCTCTCATTCATTATCATGAATGATATTATTGAATATTTAGATAGTGAGCAGCGCAGGCATATTTTGGAATTAAAGCTTATAGGAATGGCTAGAACTTTGGTACCTAAGAGAATATCTAAGTCAGACTTGAAATTTATAACAACGTCCTTCAACAAATGAGAGGTGGGAGTAACATTAACCTGAAAACATTCTGATTACTCATGTCGAATTAACACAATGACCTTAATCAGTATGAAGCATCTGCTGAGAATGCACTCTGCAAGAAAAGACACAAGAATCTTCCCCGATATCATGATTTTTCTTGAAATGTCAAAGACAAGTGGAGATGAATCAAATATATATCCAACTTTAATGACATATCTTTCCAGTAAACTCTTCCTTTAGTATCAGTGCTTTAATTTTTATTGAAGAAGACACACATTGCATGGTTGCAAACTGATTTTGATGGTGAAGGAATAAAAATAGATAGCCTACAGTGTCTCCTTTTGGTCCAGGCTCGCCAGAAGATCCAGGCACACCAGGCTGACCCTGAATTGGGAATAAGAAATTATAAATGTCAGAAAGAATTGCAAGTGTAGATTATTCAGGTCAAAAGGTACAATATCAATTACATATATCACATATTAATTTTACAAATTAAGGAGGCTATAAAGTTATATCTGGCCTTGGCAAGATTACGATGAATGTGGCAGAAACATGAAAAAGACACTGCAGAGAGAGGATAGAATACTGTATAATAGTGAATGATCCTTATAGAGGACGGTATTATAGACTTTCACATGAAGAAAAGAGATTGCAGATCCTCTCAGAGTCAGACAGCGCTCACTCATTTCAGGCTACAAAGTATTAATGAAGACAAGGATAACTACCAACACAAACCAATAATGTGTTAGATTATATTACAGAAAATTACAGTCATGGACTGTGCTTTATAGTATTAGGTTACTCCCTCACCATTGAGGACTGAATTGATTAATTGCCCTCAAACTTTCCTTTCTGCTGGAACAAAGTCATGTTTAATCAAGTTCTTTTGCACAAGCGAATAATTAGATAGTTAAAGGAAATGTTGTCATTTTATGGTTTTCTGAAGGCACTCTATATGATCTTGCAAGAAACACTTTGAGATAAAGCAGCAGCATGGAACAGAAATAAAAGCAAAACACTGAGGATGCTGGAAAGCTAAAGTAAAAACCAAAAATGCTGTAAATACTCAGCGGGTCAGTCAGCACTGAGAGTTAATTATATCAGATTAGATCAGATTCCCTACAGTGTGGAAACAGGCCCTTCGGCCCAACAAGTCCACACCGTCCCTCCGAAGGGTAACCAATCCAGACCCATTTTCCTCTGGCTAAAGCACCTAACACTATGGGCAATTTAGCATGGCCAATTCACCTAAATCTGCACATCTTTGGACTGTGGGAGGAAACCGGAGCACCCAGAGGAAACCCACGCAGACAACGGGAAAAAGTCACCCAAGGCCGGAATCGAATCTGGGACCTTTGTGCTTGAAAATGTTTTTTTCCAGAACTTCCCAGTTCTGAGGAGAGTCATGACTTAACCATTAAGTCTTCCTCTCTCTTTCCACAGAAACTGCCAAGCCTGCTGAGTATTTCCATGTTTTTATTGTGAAACAGAAGTTGGTTGGTGAAGCTTAAACAGAATTAGGCTAAATAAATATCCAATCAATTGAAAGGATTAGAACTGGTATTCCCCAGACTAGCGTCGTCCAATGGAGATCATTCTAATTATGGATATGATAATGCTACATTAGCTCCAGGGAATAAGTTTCATAGAAAATATCTTCCACACAATACAAGTCAATGTACTTCACTTGTATAGTTACTTAACAAACACACCACCATTTAATGCAAAACTTTGCAGTCCTTCATCTTCAATTACATTTGGAATTCTGACCTGAATTTATCAGACACATCTCATCCTCGTGCAGCTTTTAGGTAATTTTCTCGGAAGATTAGTCCCCTGGCTGGGGAGAGAGGGTAGGGATACCATCTCAGAGTGTATTTAAGACTGAGGTGAGGAGGAATTCCTTTAATCAGAGGATGGTAAATCTTTGGGAATTTTTCTACTCGAGAAGGCTGTGGAAAGCTCAGCCATAGCAGTATATTCATGACACAGATTTATAGGTTTCTAGATCATAAAGCTATCGACAGATGTAAGGTAATGCAGGAAAATGTATGGAGGTAGAAGGTCAGCCACAATCTAACTGAATGGTAGTGTGGGGTCGAGGCCTGTAGTATAGGATTGGATGGGAAAGTGATGGGTTGCATACCTGCTCTATTTTTCCTGTCCCCACCACGTCCACATATGCGACTGAGCAGCTGTAAAACTCACCCATATAAATTTGTAAAACCTTTGGCTTGGCCAGTTGGAAGGCTGTGTGCATTTTCCAGTGCTCCATTTCAGACAGAGAACTGAAAATCTAGAGAGTTCAGTGTATAAGTTCACCAGGATAAATGTCTGGGAATTGAAGTTCCGATTATGAGGGGAAATGGAAGGTACTCAGACTACTTCCGTTGAAGAACTGAAAATTATGAAAGGTTTTGAGTCAGTAAATGCATAAAAATGTCTTTGGTTGGGAATCCATAATGAGGAGATATCACTTTCATATTGCTATTTAGAAATTGAAGTGAAGAAAAACCTCCACTGGAAAATGAATGATTGGAGCACCGAATGATTAAATATGAAGCATTTAGAAACTGTTATTGTTTAAAGGAAACATAGATAAGTATTGGTGGAAAATCGGTGGAAAGGTGGGAAAAGAGATTATCAGATTGAGGGTTATGGATTGCACTATGATACATCCTGAACGGAGATCATAAGCTAAACAGTTCCTATTAATGACACAATTTTCTGTAGGCTTGAGTTAAGTATGTCAAAAGAAATTTTAAAACTTAAGTGGAAATGTTTGCATTCGAAACTAGTCAGATTTGGTTTTAACTATTTTTCAGGTCTCAACTGGACTGGATGAATTTATTTAGTAAATAGAGTGAGGGTCTTTAGTTTTTAGAATTGTGGCATGGAAACGATGGATGATGTGCAAGCACAAGGCAAGAATATGTTACAGTAAGATTACTTCATCAAAAAGACAAAAAATAGATGTAATGCCCTACCTGCATGCCTTGAGAGCCAGGAATACCTGGAACACCTTGGTCACCAGGTCGTCCCTTAGAAATGAAATATAAATTAAAGGTACAGTACATCTTACCGATTATCAGCACTATGTTAACATGTATGTCATTGGTGGCTCGAAGCAGAGAACATCCTGAAATTCAAGGTTCTGCATTTAAATTCCACCTCACAGCTTAAGCATAAAATAAAAGGCTGTTACTCCCGTACAATATTTAGGAAGCAGAACAGTGTCAAGGGTTCTGTCTTTTTAAGATGTTAAACAGAGGCCACATCTGGGCAGAGGCAAAAGATTCCAGGGCCTTATTTCGAAATAGAGCAGTGGAAACCTCCCCAATGCACTGGCTATGACTTATCCATCAATAAGCATCACAGAAACAAAAAATAGATCATATGGTCGTTATCGCATTGTTGTTTGTGGGCATTTGCTCTGAACAAGTTAGCTGTCGCATTTTCTACAGTAAACAGTGACAACATTTTGAAAAAAGTACTTCTTTATGTGTAAAATGCTTTGGGGTAACCCGTGGCTGTGAAAATCACTGCATCAATGCAAGCCTTTCATCTTTTTATTCCCAATATAAAGGAGTTGAAATTCAGCCGGAGTGATATCTCAATGAAAGTGTAACCCCATGCTGATTGAGAATTTCTTACACTGACATCTCGAAGAGTTGTGAGGTCAGGGAGGGAAATTCATTAATTATTACTTGAATTGAAACGGTTAAAGGTGGATAAATCCCCAGGACCTGATCAGGCGTAGCCGAGAACTCTGTGGGAAGCAATAGAAGTGATTGCTGGGCCTCTTGCTGAGATATTTGTATCATCGATAGTCACAGGTGAAGTGCCGGAAGACTGGAGGTTGGCAAACGTGGTGCCACTGTTTAAGAAGGGTGGTAAGGACAAGCAAGGGAACTATAGACCAGTGAGCCTGACCTCGGTGGTGGGCAAGTTGTTGGAGGGAATCCTGAGGGACAGGATGTACATGTATTTGGAAATATATTCAGGATAGTCATCATGGCTTTGTGCGTGGGAAATCATGTCTCACAAACTTGATTGAGTTTTTTGAAGAAGTAACAAAGAAGATTGATGAGGGCAGAGCAGTAGATGTGATCTATATGGACTTCAGTAAGGCGTTCGACAAGGTTCCCCATGGGAGACTGATGAGCAAGGTTAGATCTCATGGAATACAGGGAGAACTAGCCATTTGGATACAGAACTGGCTCAAAGGTAGAAGACAGAGGGTGGTGGTGGAGGGTTGTTTTTCAGACTGGAGGTCTGTGACCAGTGGAGTGAAGGATCGGTGCTAGGCCCTCTACTTTTTGTCATTTACATAAATGATTTGGATGCGAGCATAAAAGGAACAGTTAGTAAGTTTTGCAGATGACACCAAAATTGGAGGTGTAGTGGACAGCAAAGAGGGTTACCTCAGATTACAACAGGATCTGGACCAGATGGACCAATGGGCTGAGAAGTGGCAGATGGACTTTAATTCAGATAAATTCGAGGTGCTGCATTTTGGGAAAGCAAATCTTAGCAGGACTTATACATTTAATGGTAAGGTCCTAGGGAGTATTGCTGAACAAAGAGACCTTGGAGTGCAGGTTCATAGCTCCTTCAAAGTGGAGTCGCAGGTAAATAGGATAGTGAAGAAGGTGTTTGGTATGCTTTCCTTTATTGGTCAGAGTATTGAATACAGGAGTTGGGAGGTCATGTTGCGGCTGTACAGGACATTGGTCAGGCCACTGTTGGAATATTGCGTGCAATTCTGATCTCCTTCCTATCGGAAAGATGTTGTGAAACTTGAAAGTGTTCAGAAAAGATTTACAAGGATGTTGCCAGGGTTGGAGGATCTGAGCTACAGGGAGAGGCTGAACAGGCTGGGGCTGTTTTCCCTGGAGCGTCGGAGGCTGAGGGGTGACCTTATAGAGGTTTACAAAATTATGGAGGGCATGGATAGGATAAATAGGCAAAGTCTTTTCCCTCGGGTCGGGGAGTCCAGAACTAGAGGGTATAGGTTTAGGGTGAGAGGGGAAAGATATAAAAGAAACCTAAGGGGCAACGTTTTCACGCAGAGGGTAGTACGTGTATGGAATGAGCTGCCGGAGGATGTGGTGGAGGCTGGTAAAATTGCAACATTTAAGAGGCATTTGGATGGGTATATGCATAGGAAGGGTTTGGAGGGATATGGGCCGGGTGCTGGCAGGTGGGACTAGATTGGGTTGGGATATGTGGTCGGCATGGGTGGGTTGGACTGAAGGGTCTGTTTCCATGCTGTACATCACTATGACTCTATAATTGGGAGACCCTTGTTGCTCGGGGCTGTATCTAGGATGCTCACCTGTCCAAAAAGGTTAGATACAGCAGCATGGAGTCATAGAGATGTACAGCATAGAAACAGATCCTTCGGTCCAACCTGTCCATGCCGACCACATATCCCAACCCAATCTAGTCCCACCTGCCAGCACCCGGCCCATATCCCTCCAAACCCCTCCTATTCATATACCCAAACAAATGCCTCTTAAATGTTGCAATTGCACCAGCCTCCACCACTTCCTCTGGCAGCTCATTCCATACACGTACCACCCTTGATTGAAGACGTTGCCGTTGAAACTTTATTGCTGGAACAGCACAGCAGGTCAGGCAGCATCCAGGGAACAGGAGATTCGACGTTTCGGGCACAGGCATTCCTGAAGAAGGGCCTGTGCCCGAAACGTCGAATCTCCTGTTCCCTGGATGCTGCCTGACCTGCTGTGCTGTTCCAGCAATAAAGTTTCAACTTTGATCTCCAGCATCTGCAGACCTCACTTTCTCCTTGAAGACGTTGCCCCTTAGGTCTCTTTTATATCTTTCCTCTTTCACCCTAACCCTATGCCCTCTAGCTCTGGACTCACCCACCTCAGGGAAAAGACTTTGCCTATTTATCCTATCCATACCCCTCATGTCTTTGAAAACCTCTATAAGGTCACCCCTCAGCCTCCGACGCTCCCGGGAAAACAACCCCAGCCTATTCAACCTCTCCCTATAGCTCAGATCCTTCAACCCTCGCAACATCCTTGTAAATCTTTTCTGAACCCTTTCAAGTTTCACAACATCTTTTCGGTAGGAAGGAGACCAGAATTGCATGGAATATTCCAACAGTGGCCTAACCAATCTCCTGCACAGCCGCAACATGACTTCTCACTTCCTGTACTCAATACTCTGACCAATAAAGGAAAGCATACCAAACACCTTCTTCACTATCCTATCTACCTGCGAATCCACTTTCAAGGAGCTATGAACTTACACTCCAAGGTCTCTTTGTTCAGCAACACTCTCTAGGACCTTACCGTTAAGTGTATAAGTCCTGCTAAGATTTGCTTTCCCAAAATGCAGCACCTCGCAATTATCTGAATTAAACTCCATCTGCCATGTCTTAGCCCATTGGCCCATCTGATCAAGATTCCATTGTAGTCTGAGGTAACCTTCTTCGCTGTCCAGGACATCTCCAATTTTGTTGTCATCTGCAAACTTACTAACACTACCTCTTATGCTCACATCTAAAATTAGTAATCGGATTAGTGAGGGATGCAGGGAACTAGTTCAGAAGCGTTCAGCAAATGGTTCCATCAGTTCTCTTCATAAAGGGGGCAAATAGCTTTATTAAATAGTTATTTCAAACTTCTGGGGAGTTGGCACTCTTCTACTGGCCTATGCCCCACTTCCACTAGCTAAACATGTTCAGACAGCAGTCGTTTTCCAGCCATGTTTCACGAGCCATATCAATAGCTGATGATCCAACTGCCAGTTCAGGCATCAAGGACACAGGGCTGAATTTCCCCAGTCCCTGAATGATGTGGACACTGTGTCGTCAATAGGGAAATTATGACAAGATTTGAAAAATTTGGTTCTTGATGTCAAGAAAGAAAGTCCAATTTTGCACCCAAACTTTGAACAATACGATGAGACTCTCACTAGTGAGTGCCGAGAGACCGATTTGCATGCATTAACATCGCATCATTATTTATTCAAACCTCATTTCCACGTAGTTTGCTATTCTCTCATGTACCTGGCAACAATTCCTAAAGTCACAGCAGATACCTGGTGACTCCAGCTCACTGCTTGCTTCCCTATGCCTGCAATTTTTTTTATCCATACAGGTTAGGATCAGCCACCTGCCAGCCTCATATTATCATCATGGCATGTCTTCAACTCATTTAAAATATAGTCTCCATTTCAATAATACACTTTCATTGTAATGCAGCTGCCAGGCTGTTGTCAGATAGATATAAAGAAGTGGCTTCCCCTTGTGGGAGAATCTAGGACAACAGGGCATAACCTCAACATAAAGGGTCATCGATTTAAGACAGAGTTGAAGGTGAATTTCTTCTCTCAGACTGTACAGAATCCATGGAATTCTTTATCACTGGAGCTGTACAGGCTGGGCCGTTAAGGATATTCAAGGCTGAGAAAGGTTTTTAATCAGTAAGGGAATCAAGATGAATGAGGGATAAAGCAGGAAAGTGGAGTTGAGGATTATCAGATGAACCATGATCTCAGTGAAAGGCAAAGGAGACTCAATGGGCTGAACAGCCTACTTCAGCTCCAATGTCTTATGCCTGCTTTCCTTCTTCATGGCTGACCTGTTGTGTATTTTAGTTTTCTAATACTAACTTGTGCATTGTATTACATTATCCATTCAGAGAATGAAGGCTTTGCTGACTGGACCAGTATTTATTGCCTATCCCCAACTGCCCTTAAGAAGGTGGTGGTAACCTTTTGATACAGAGCCTTTAATGCTCTTTTCCATCAGAAATGCATCAAATCTCTCGTAATCTAAGAAGACTTTTATGACACAAGCAGTGAACTGCATAATGTCAAAGCTGAATACTTTGAAATGAACTTGGCTGAAACCACTTCACATAGAACATTACTTGTGGCACATTCTTTCTATAGTCATTTGGGCATTTATTATGTGAGCATATTAGTGTTTTATATTTTATATTTCATTAATGGAAGTAAGTATTGAAGAGTTGAGCACGTTGGCAGTGACTCAGTCAGTGGCGCTCTTATTTCTGAGTCTGAACTGTGCGCATTCAAGGCTACTCAGGGTTGAGCACAAAGATCTGGGCTGACATTTCAATACAGCAGGAGTCCTGTTAGGGACAGGAACAGAAATCAAGGGCACCACTGCTGCTCCTGGCCTAGGCCCCCCCATCTGAGCATAAAAGCCCATCCCTACAGTGGGCCACCTAGAGTGCTGGACCTCAATTATTCGGCCTTTGACCTTGTTGAAGTGCTTCTTATGAATGAGATGTGAAACATCCACTGTCTCTTGCAGATATAAAAGATTCAATGATATTTTTTGGAAGAAGCGTCTAGGCAGTTAGCCCTGCAGTCCTGGCTGACCATTTATCTTGTAACCAACATCACAAAACCTGACTCTGATCAATATCAGCTCTGGGCTTTGAAGAGGCTCCTGTGGACAAATTGGCATTTGTGTCTCTTGTATTATGTTATATTATTAATATTATATATTAAATGACTTCAAATACAATGTGATTGCTTGGCTATGAAGCAATTAGAGAGATGTATTGAAAAGCATTGTAAAAGTCTTTGTATTTCCTTTGAAACTTACTCCACTTGTTAAAAAAAAGTATCCATCCAGAGAATCAGACATTGAACTGTGACTGCCTTACTCTTTATATAATGAAAAGTGAATTTGCACCACAAATGAATTAACTTTTCTTGGACATGCAGTGTTGAGGTTGTGGCTGCATTCAAGACAAAATAATCAACGTGTTCTAAATGTTTGAACTGCCATGAACAATGGGCACTCACACGAGACATTGGAAAATACTTGTTGGCCCTGGAATTATGCCACTGTGTAAGTCACCAACAGGAAGAAAGGAGAGGAAAGAACTGAAGGTAAATAGTCCCAATCATTTATCATTCTATATTCTGGTGCTTATTCAATGTTCTTTTTGAATGGAATGGTTTCTCTTGTTTTCAGCAAAACAACAGTTGACTCATAATTAATGTTGCTCAATCAAAGAATTAATTTGTTTGCATTCTTGTGTCATAAACTTAATTATTTTCAGAGGACGGGACTCTTTCAGCACTCCTGCATGACCAACTAAGAAGGAAAAATAAATCACAATATAGCCATTCATTGTGAAATACAAGACTTTTCTTTCAGTACTGCTTAATTTAGATGCAAGGGCATAATTCCTTTTCTAGCTTACTGTGCTGTGGATACACACCAAGTAATCAGTAATGCCATTCATCAACATCAAAATGCACTTGGTGGGCACACTGGCAGATAATGTTTCACAATGTAAGGAGATGAGTCATTGTGACCACAAAACCATTACAGTGGGATGTATTTCAATTGAATGCAAGCAATTGGGTGAAAATTACTACTTTGCCTTGTGCACAGAAAGAAAAGGAAAGTTTTTTTAAAAATAATGTATACAGGGCAAAGACAACAGGCACAGCATTTCAAAACAGTTTCATTAAACCTTATGTCACTACCTTATTAAAACAACATTTTAAATGATACAGGACTTTAGAAGACAAAAGTAGATTAGATTAGATTAGACTGCCTATAGTATGGAAACAGGCCATTTAACCCAACAAGTCCACACTGACTCTCCAAAGAGTAACCCACCCAGACCCATTCCTGCACCTTATATTTACCCTGACTAATGCACCTAACACTTTGGGCAATTTAGCATAGCCAATTCTCCTAACCTGCACATCTTTGGATTGTGGGAGGAAACTGGAGCACCTGGAGGAAACCTACACAGACACGGGGAGAATGTGCAAACTCCACACAGACAATCGCACAAGGTGGGAATCGAACCCTGTCGGAGCAGCAGGGTCCTGGGTTCGATTCCCACCTTGGGTGACTGCCTGTGTGGAGTTTGCATAGTCCAAAGATGTGCAGGGGCTAGGTGAATTGGCCATGCTAAATTGTCCATAGTGTTCATGGATTTGTAGATTGGGTGCATTGGTCCGGGGTAAATATAGGGTAATAGGGTAGGGGAATGAGTCTAGGTGGGTTACTCTTTGGAGGATCGGTGTGGACTTGTTGGGCCGAAGGGCCTGTTTCCACACTGTAGGGATTCTATATTTTAAAAAGTACTATATTAAAATTATCAGTGCTTACTGTTAACTGAATTTGAAATTCATGTCACCCTATTTTTCATGGGTACTTTGGTTGTGTGAATTGTGCAGCTGTACACTTAGATTTTCATCAATTCAATTGCCCTTTTATTTTGTCAGTGCACAGCAGTTCCTGTCTTCATTCTGCCTAGACTGTATATCATCAGCACAATTGTGATTTTTAAAATGAATTTTGTTCAACATGTTTTGTTGCTGTTTTGAATTACTGATATTTTTGTTTCATTCCAACAGGTGAACTTCTGACCCCAATGTGGAAATATGCTATATATGCAGAGAAATGAGTTCACAACTGCTAGAGATGACTAGGAGATCATTTTATTAATGTATGCAGGTGAGATGATAAACTATGGCAGTAAATTACAAGTATGTTGCACTTTTGTGTGATTGCTAGAACAACAGCATTAATAAACCCATTCAGTTGTGCCAGTAATAAGAGGTTACCTTTCTTTTCTTATCGTCTCTTACACTGTCTCACATTTTTATCTTCACCGTGATGATACGCAGCCAAAAATGTATAGCACTTCCCTCACATTCCTGCTCATTACCAAAGTAGGAGCGGACTAGGACAACTACATAATTGCTTGGTGATATACTAAGTTCATATCCATTTTGGGAATTGCACGGTCTATAAGCATCAGTAATTTCAGTTTGAGTGCACAATTTTTAGTCCCCTCCCACCCCCCACCACACATTTAAACAAAATCTGACTGGCACTCAAATTAGAACCAAAGTGACTAAAATGCCCATGCTCAAATGAACAGCTAATATCGTATGCTAGTGAAAGACAATCCTTCCCATCCATTCTCTCAGCCCTTAATTAATGGTATTTCCACATTGAACCCATTTATCAATATGTAGCATCACAAACTTCTCCTGCCATCTTTACACATTTGAAATTCACAGATTTTTATAATTAATTACTAAACAGGAACAAGTGGAATTTTCCATTGACAGGATGTTGCCATCAAGCTACAGAGCCATTCTGCCAATCATATAAATCAGTTATGGGGTGTATGGATTTCAGATCTGGCACAATCTCAGATACTTAGCCCATATGTTCTAAACACTGACAGATCATATCAAACAGTATGTTTTTTGGCTGTTCATAGCAGGCACAACATACTCAACCAATCCGTACCTGCAAAATTCAGAAAATAATGTTTAACTTGGTATAATTTCATTTTTGCACCCTGGCAGACATTTTCAAGTGTTCTCTGGCCACAAGAGAGGTGCCGGAGTCCGGAGGACAGGCAATGTAGTACTGTCATTCAAGAAGGGAGCAAGGAATAAACCGGGAAACTGCATGCCAGTCAGTCTAACCTCAGAGAGCAAAGATGCTGGAAATCTGATACAAAACCAGAAATTGTTGGAGAATCTCAGCAGGTCTGGCAACATCTCTGGAGAGAAAATAAAGTTAACATTTCAACTTCAGTGACCCTGAAGGATAGAAGAACAGGAATTCTGAAGAAGGATTTGAAATGTTAACTTTGCTTTGTCTCCACAGATGCTGCCAGACTATTGAGTTTCTCCAGCAATTTCTGTTTTTGTTTCCGTCTAACCCCAATGGTGGGGTAACTAGTGGAAGTAATTCTGAAAGACAGAATTAATCTGCATTTGGAGAGGCAGAGATTGATCAAGAACAGTCAGTACAGTTTTGTTAATGGGAGACCAACTTAACTGCTTCTTTCGAAGAAGTGACCAAGCGTGTTGATGAGAGCAATGTATTCAATGTAGTTTACTTGAACTTCAAGGCTTTTGATAAGATGCTGTCTGTGAGACTGATAGCAACATTAAGAGCCTTTGGGATCCAAGGAAATTTGGCTAATTAGATCCAGAATTGGCTGAGTGGCAGGAATTAAAAAGGTGACGGTTGAGGGTTTTTTTATGACTGAAAACCTATGACCAGTGGGGTTCTGCAGGGACCCTTGTTGGGGCCTTTGCTGTTTGTGGTATATATAAGTCATTTAGACGTGAAAGTGGGAGAATTGATCAGTCAGTTCACAAATGATTTTAAAAAATGGCAATGTAATAAATAGTGAGGAGGATAGCTTTAGATTATGGGAGAATTTCGATGGGCTAGTCAAATGGGCTGATCAGCGGTAAGTGGAATTTGAACCAGATAAGTGTGGACGGCACGGTGGCACAGTGGTTAGCACTGCTGCCTCACAGCGCCAGAGACCTGGGTTCAATTCCCGCCTCAGGTGACTCTCTGTGTGGAGTTTGCACGTTCTCCCCGTGTCTGCATGGGTTTCCTCTGGGTGCTCCGGTTTCCTCCCACAATCCAAAAGTGTGCAGGTTAGGTGAATGGGCCATGCTAAATTGCCCATAGTGTTAGGTGAAGGGGTAAATGTAGGAGAATAGGTCTGGGTGGGCTACGCTTCGGCGGGTCGGTGTGGACTTGTTTGGCCGAAGGGCCTGTTTCCATACTATAAGTAATCTAATCTAATAAGTGTGAGGTGATGCACTTAGGTAGTACATACAGGCAAGGGAATACATGATGAAATGGTAGGAGCCTGGGAAGCATCAAGGATCCAAGGGATCTTGGTATGCATGTCCACTGATCCCTTAGGCTAGCAAGACAAGTAGATAAACTGATTAACAAGGCTTGTGGAATATTTGCCTTTATTAGCCGAGGCATGGAGTTTAGAGCAGGGAGGTTATGCTGGAAGGTATATAAAATAATTAAGCCATAGCTAGAATAATGTGTGCAGTTCTGGCATCTATATTAAAGTAGAATGCGGCAGCATTAAAGAGCTTGCAGTGGAAATTTATCAGGAAGTTGACTGGGCTGGAGAGTTTTCGTTATGAAGAGAGATTGGACAGCCTGGGGTTATTTTCCTTGGAACAGAGGAAACTGAGAGGGACATGATCGAGATGTCCTCCTCAATTCAGTCCTAAATCTGCTCCCCCTAAATTTAAGGCTATGCCCTCTTGTCCTAGTTTCACCCGCTAGTGGAAACATCCCCTCTACTTCTATCTTATCTATTCTCTTCATAATTTTATATGTTTCTATAAGATGCCCCTCATACTTCTAAATTCCAATGAATATAATCCCAGCCTACACAGTCTCTCCTTATAAGCCAACCCCCTCAACTCCGGAAACAACCTAGTGAACCTCCTCTGCACCCCCTCTAGTGCCAAAACATCCTTTTTCAAGTAAGGAGACCAAAACTCCACACAGTACTCCAGATGTGACTTCACCAGCACCCTATACAGCTGCAACATAACCTCGCTGCTTTTAAATTCAATCCCTTTGGCAATGAAGGACAAAATTCCATTTGCCTTCTTAATTACTTGTTGCACCTACAGACCAACCTTCTGTGATTCATGCACAAGGACACCCAGGTCCCTCTGCACAGCAGCATACTGCAACTTTTTACCATTCAAATAATAATCCTTTTTATTGTTATTCCTACCGAAATGGATGACTTGACATTTATTAACATTGTACTCCATCTGCCAGACCTTGTCCACTCACTTGAACTATCTCTGCCCCTCTGCAAAGTTTCACAGTCCTCTGTACACTTTGCTCTACCACTCATCTTAGTGTCATTTGCAAACTTTGACACACTACACATGATCCCCAACTCCAAATCATCTATGTAAATTGTGAGTAATTGTCCCAACACTTATCCCTGAGGCACACCATTACTCACTGATCGCCAATCAGAAAAGCCTTAATTTATTTCCATTCTTTGCTTCCTGTTAGCTTCCATTCTATCCACTCTAATACATTACCCATAACGCCATGCACCTTTATCTTATGCAGCAGCCTATTATGTAGCACCTTCTTAAATACCTTTTGAAAATTTAGATACACCACATCCACTGGGTCCCTGTTGTCCACTGTGCTCGTAATGTCTTCATAGACTTCCACTAGGTTATTTAAGCATGACCTGCCTTCCATGAACCCATGCTGCATCTGCGAAACCCTCATAACAATTAAGAAATATTTAAGTGTACACTTGTGAGGCCAAGCGCTGGAAATTGGGATTAGAATAGTCAAATGGTTGTTTCTGCCTGTGCAGACTTGATGTGCTGAAGGATCTATTTCTGTGCCTCTATGATCAATCCAGAGTGTGCTACCAATTATACTAATAACCAATTTCAGATTATCATTTGGTTCACAATGTGGATTATTTATCCTTGCTAGAAGCTTTTCCTCTGCAGAAGATACAATCCAGGTTTTGCACTTTATTGAATTAAACAAGGTCATGGGGTAAGATAGTTCCCTGGTGTATTTCCTATGACAACAGTTTAACCAATCAGTCAGCTTGATAGCCAGTGTGCAGTCTTTCTTATCCAGTATAAATCCTTACTCCTTCTAAATGTTTGACATATTTACAGTCCTGATAACTGCAAGATGTAAATATTTGACAGCAGATCTTTTTTTTCAGCAAAATTGATGTATTTCATGAAACATTTTACTCTGCATTGAGTATTGAGATTGGGGTCGGGTTTAAGAGACCAGGGAAAAGGTTAGAGAGTGGGTACATAGCCCTCTGATGGGCCCAGGAGACTGATGTAGGAGGTGTTTCCAGACAATCAACCCTCACAGCTAAAGTTGCCAGGCCTCCTTCATGATATCGGCCTCCCTCCCCCCACCCTGGGTAGAATAGTAACGGGTGTGGTGGTGGGGGGGGTTGAGATGAGGACCTTAAGTGGACATTAACTAGCCACTTAGGATGACAGTGGGCCCCAGGTCCAGTCTTCACCATGCCCTTCAAAATTTCAGTCAGGTTGGAAGGGATCAGGGATCATGTAGGTAGCTTGATGGCCATCTACTGGGTTTTACATGCCCCTTCACCCACTGCTCACAAGCCTAAAATTGAGGCTTAAAATCAGCCATATGAGTATGATCACTTCTTATAGCAATGTAGAAATATGTAGAAAATGGAATAATACTCACAGGTAGACCATTCATTCCTGATTTTCCTGGTTTACCAGATTCTCCCTTAGATCCCTGGTTAAAAGAAAAATAATAATTATTGGACTCCAATACATTGTGCTATAAACCTGATAGGTCTTGCTTCTTAACATAGACAGAATTGTGGGACAAGGGATTAAAGTTGAGGCCATTTCATTTCCACTACATTTCCATCAAAATCATCGATGAGGAATTGAAGTAGTTTTCCCATACATTTGTTTTAAAGGTATAAAGTATAAGGTACCTTTTTTGGTGTTTGCTTTTAAAAAAAAGTGGCAGATGGATTTGGCATCAGTTTCATGAAACTTTTTTGAAAAAAAGATCAGAAATTCATTTGGAACAGTGACCTAAATAATAATTCCCAATAAAGCATGTCATTTAGACATGCGTCTATCAGGAAAGATGTGGTGTTAATTGATGAAATGTTTATGCAGCTGATTTTTTGACAGATTGAGGAAACAGAGCAGGGGCCATTGGTTTAGCTTTTGACTTCAGTTCAGAAGAGTGTTTCCATTGTAACAGAAGGGTTTTAGTTTGTGAAGTTGCTGAGCTGTGAGAGGTTGTGTAGAAATGTTCAAGTTGTCAGAACTGAGAGAGATTTATGGCAGAAGAACTGGCAAAAACTGGTAGAGTTATCTCAGTCCCAGAATGAGAATTTGAGTCAGTTTAGTAAGAAATTAAAAGGTTGAGAAAAGAGTGATATTACTCTAGGATTTGAGTATCTTTGATGGACAATGCTGGGAAACAAGTTGAAAGTTTTTTCTGATTTATGTTAACAACTTTCTAAACTATCATTTATACATATCTTTATTTTACTTCACTTTCGTGTTTCAAACTTTTGTTCTGTCGTTAAGGAACATCTGCAGACTTGCCTGATTATGTTCAGTGACTAAATCAACCTCAGAATTAAACATTATCTATCAAGTCAAGTCTCTCTCTGGGAGTTGGCTTATCAACTTCCACCATCAGCTAGAGATCATAACATATTTAACTCCTTGTTAACCTCAAGTTTCCAGAAAGAATAATCAAAAACTCACACTCTAAATGTAGTTTGATGGCAACTTCCTTCCAACTGCCCTGAATGTAAAAGATAGCACCATGTTCAAGATAGTAGCAGTAAAGGTACTCAAGTCTGTTGGTGAAGGAATTCAGACCCTGATTCTAATTCAGACTCTGCACTTAACTACTGTGATATTATAGACCTCAGAACTTTTCTAACTGTTCATAGATTGAATGAATCAGCAAAAGATAAGCTGTTATACTCAAAAGAAACAACAATAAACTTTATCTGGAATAAACTACTAAAGACTACTAAAGACAATAAACTTTATCTGGAATAAACTACTAAAGACTATTAAAAACTATTAAACCTAAACAGGAATGGAAAGGAATTAGCCATATCTTGGAGAGAAGAGAGTTGACATTAGATAGACAAAACTGCTTTGACACCTGCTTGATAAACTCAAAACTTTATTACCACAAGGACAACTGATTAGCCTGAGGAAAACATTAAGGAGTTAACTACAAGAAAGCTGTGTCTCTGAACAGAGTGTGGTGTTGGAAAAGTATAGCCAGTCAGGCAGCATCCGAGGAGCAGGAGGATCAATGTTTCTACCATAAGCCCTTCATCATGGATGAGCTTGTGGCTCAAGGGGGCTGAGAGATAAATTGGGGGGGGGGGGGGGTGATGGTGGTGGGATGTGGGGCTGGAGGAATGTAGCTGGGAATACAATAAGTGGATGAAGGTGGGGGTGAAGGTGATAGGTCGGAGCGGAGGGTGGGGGTGAAGGTGATAGGTCGGAGCGGAGGGTGGAGACAGTTGACCTCAATGTAACAAGGGACAAAGAAGCTACTTCTGATAAGAAGGCATGCGGCAGATTTGTAGTAATTTGAATGAAAAGACTTTAAGAAATCATCAATATATTACCTCATAGACCTAAAGGACAAAAATTTGTATAAAAATCAAACATTAGAATTTTCCTTTAACATAAATTTGAAGAATAACACTGACAATGATCAAACAGTGACCCTGGGCAGACTACCATTGGTTGAAATCCTGGCCAAATTCCCCAATAATCGGGTAATAGTCAAGTTGGGTTGTGAGACTTAACTTGCTTGCTTGAGGGGTCTTATTTTGTTTGGTACATGCAATAGAGCTTAAATCAGTATTGTGTCAGTATCTGATTGTTTGTAAGTCACAAATTAAAGATAACTACTGGTGGTGATTTACCCACAACACTATCCAAGCCCAATGGATTAAGTGTAGCTTTCTTTGGGGTAAAGGGAATTACTCAGTCTTAGTGCTACCTCTGGCCTCTTAAAAGTCCCTTGTTGCCTCATTCATATTCCAGCAATATGCCTAGTGCACTGCTGTTGGAATATTTCTCTTCACATGGTCCTGCTTACTCTCAGCAGCATGAATTCTGCCAGGAATCCTACACCAACAAAAAAACCCAGGGAAATGGGTCAGTATTAGGACAGATTAAATGAGTCAAACTTTTGGAACTTTAGTTTAAAATATACTAGTCAGGAAGTCAAATAAAAGCAAGGTTACATTATAGTGCTACACTATCGTTGATGAGGACTCAAACGCTCAAAATTTGTTTTATTGAGTTGAAAATACAAATGAAGCCCAGAATAAGTGCTAAGGAAAATATGAGCTAGCGAGTCACTGATTCCTACAGTAATCTTTACATGGCTCTGGAAAAAAGGATGAAAGTGCAATTTTTCAAATACATCAAGTATCTATGTTTTGTATAAACTCCAGAGCTAATACTGCTAATGTTACCCTGGACATGTGTTAATTATTGAGTAGGTTGCAATAATTTCAAGCCGTCCGTTGTAGAATAGATTGCTAAAACCACAAATTTAACCAGTTTTGAAATCAACAATATGTGGAATGTTGTGAATTGTTACCCTTATCAGATATAGATACTCAATTGTGAACTTACTTTTCGTCCAGGAATGCCACGTAATCCTGGTGGGCCTGGTGGACACGCACAGACTGTCTTGGGCTCCATTCTGTCAGGAGGGCACTTGTCAAAATTAAATAAAAGAGTTTTAGAACAGGTCACATTTTGGTCAAGCGATAAAATTTGAATTGAAAAATTGCTAGGACTTGGTTCTCCTTCTGCACACAAAAATATTACTCACCCTCTCGTCATCCTAAGTAAGAGAAAATATGAAAGAAATTAGTTAAATATGATAAAGCATTTTTTATATATGTATATACAATATACACACATAAATATATGTATAAAATAGTTATTACACTTTGGTAGTTCTCCATTTGCTGTAAGGCATTCTGGGAAACCATGGCGTCACATAAAGAAGTACTTTTGTTTACATCTTAAAATATTAAACTCTAGTTGCCAGCTCATTAATTTCTAGGAAATCATTGCACTGTATAAACACATTTTTGTTAATTAATGAATCTATTATGGCCGTTTAATGCTTCTTCTCCTTTTCTTTCAATGCAGCTAGAAATTTACTAGAAATCCATTATTAGTAGTTCTGATTTACAGCATCTTCAAATAAACTTTTCTGATTTGGGAAAAATACCACAAACAGAACAATATTTTCCAATTTAATTTCACAACAGACATTATCTAGCACAGTCTAGCTGATCTTATAAAGAATGTCATGCAGGTTTGAAAACAAAAACAAAGCACCTCAAAAAATGTTACTGACAAAAAGAAAATTGAAATGATTTTAAAGTTCACAATGTATGAACTTATCAGTAAATTTGGAGCACTCAGCTTTTAAGTCCGAGGATTTTCAATTGATCCAATGTAATGTTTGTGCTGAGACAGGCAAATTTTCACCAAGTCATAAGGAACAGAGAAAGAATCACAGAAATGGAATTCAGAAGAGGTGAACTTTACTGCTGGGGAAGAGTTGAGAATGTCAGAAAAATGATTGAAAACAAGTGAGACTTGAACACAGCGAATCATAAAATGTTACAATGGCTCTCTCCAAAATGATATGCACCATTTGCATATGTTGTCCAGGAATGTGCTGGCTAGATGGATTATCTATGGGTAATGCAGGGTTACAGGGATAGGTGGGTCTGGATAGGATGATCTTCAGAGGGTCAGTGTGGACTCAATCGGCTAAATGGCCTGCTTCTACACTGTGAGGATTCTATGATTTAAGTGAGTAGCAACCCTTCAATTCAATTGTGCTCCAGCAAGGATGACAACCGAAACCTTTAGTATAATACTCTTGATCTCATTCTGCTAAAGAATATTTAAGAATCCACTAAAGTAAGTAAAACAATTAATTTAAGAAGCATCTTGTTGAGTCTGCAAGAAACAACAAAATAAGGTGAAACTACATCACTTCCTGTGTGCTGTCTCATTAGCATATCATACAGTCAGAATTAACCCTTTATACTACATTTAATGCAAGCATTAAGGCAGTTTTCAGGATATTTTCCATTTCCTGGTTATCATTTTGTCACTCCAGCAGAGACCTCTTTGCTGGAATTGCCAGGATTCTCCTCATGCTTCCCTTTGGAGACAAGAATTCTGCCATGCATTGTAGTGGTCAAGTATCAGATTTTCCTATTAGGAGACAAGATTTGATTCTGGGTCAAGCATGGAAGAGCTGTATATCAAATCCACAGTGGAGGAGCTTGGCAAAGCTATTCATTTGCTGTTATGTCAAGTTCAAGGAATAAAAGCAATCTGATTGAGAAGACCAAATTGCACGTTTACCAAACTTCAAGTCCTCAGCTCACTCCTCTACAATAGTGAACATAAGCTTGGCAAAAGAAAAGGCTGAATAGTTTGTTCCTTCACTGTCTCAGCCATATCTGTAGTATCTCTTAGTAGGACTCGGTCACCAGCTCAAAGGTCCTGAAGTGTGTTAATTCCATCAGCATACAATTATTGTCAAGCCAATGCCACCTATTCTGAATTGACATGTTCATCAGATGGATGATGGCCCTTCTGTATGGTGAACTGGCCAGGGGGTCACAGTACCCTGCATGTCTATACTTCCACTAGTCCACTATAATTAAACTTGGAAGTGAGGTCTGATGATGGATTTTCATTCTGATGACTAAGAGATGTTCATGAACGACAGGGAGCTCTGGTGACTAACTGTTTAGAAGAACATTGAAAGAAATGAGGAGAAACAAATACCTCAACTGACTGAAGAGGGCTCAGAGAAAATAAAGGCCAGCAAATTGTGCACATTCTCAGCCTTGGTCTTTCTTTGCAGTGTCTATCATGCCTGAATGGGAAGTCTGAGCCACACCAATGCATAAAACAGGGTTGATCATGTTGTAAGGTATTATCGTACAGGATGCAAGGCTGCCGCACAACGACACAATGATCCAATGCATGGTTTTCTGATTCATAGGATGATGTGTTCTGAATTTTTGTGCTAATGTATAGCACCTAAATACTATAGAAATTATAAAGGAAGTTGAGCGATACCAAATATATTTCAAATCTACAAATAATTAGCTAGCACTTTCTACTGTTTATTTTGAATGCTTGGGCCAGGTGAAGATTTTATCATTCCTCATTTATTTTCTCTCCATGGTTCTGAAATAATGTTGTGAGATAGATCTGATATTCTCACAGCTTTATTCATATTGTTTTGACTGGCTATGAAAATTAGCAATTTAAAATTTGAGATCAGCAAAGTGCAATAATCTTTAACTGAAATTGAAAATCAAAAGATTAAGGTGAAGTCTGATCGTTGTTTCAAAATGTCATACACAGCCTTGTATAGCTTTGATCTTGCTAAGAGTAGTTCATTGTGCTTAAAGTACTCCTCTTCTGGTTAAATGTGGAGAATTATTGGTAAGGTAATGGAAATAGGTGTTTTTCCCTTAAATCTTCAAATAGATATTTTAATTTGTTCATGGGATGTGAACGGCAATAACAAGGCCAAAATTATTATCCATTCTTAATTGCTCTTGAGAATCAGCTACTAGATCACACTGCTGCAGTCAGTGTGATGTAATGATAATTTTGTTCCAATGGTGATGAAGAAATGGCAATATAATTGCAATGTGTACACAACAGCATTAAGATTATGAGACTTTAATATTAAATTCCAGTTAGTAACCCACTCACTGGAAGATATGGCTTCCACATTATCGGAGAGCTTTACTGATGAAGGTGCAAATATATTTTGGTCAAGATTAGATTAGACTATCTGCAGTGTGGAAATAGGCCATTCAACCCAACAAGTCCACACTGAAAAATTACACTGAAATTGCAGCTGCAATGACTGACCAACAATGATGAAATAAACAGAACAGACAATTCTGCTTTGATTAAGTATTTTCTTAAAACCTGATTGTAAATTGATATCAGATCATTCATCGATCAGGATGAAACTAGTCTACTGCAAAGTATGCCCATCAAGAGAACACCTGAGCCAGTATGTCTGAGTACCAACTGTGAGACTGGCACCAAATTATTTCTAGAATTTGATTCCAAACAGTCTGTTATTAGAAGTGATTAATTCCAATAGTTTGGATTTTGCAGTTGCAACAAAGTTACATTGTTTTATGGCACAGAGAGCAGCATGGTGACTCAATGGTTAGCACTGGTGCCTCACAGCACCAGAGACGAGGGTTCGATTCCAACCTTGGGTGACTGTCTGTGCAGAGTTTGCATATTCTCCCCATGTCTGCATGGGTTTCCTCCCACAATCCAAAGATGTGTAGGTTTGGTGAACTGGCCATGCTAAATTGCCCATTGTGTTCAGTGATGTGTAGGTCAAGGATAAATATTAGGATAATAGGCTAGGGGAATGGGTCTGGGTGGGTTACTCTTCGGAAGGTGGATGTGGTTGTTGGGCCCAATTGGCCTGTTTCCACACTTCAGGGATTCTAATTCCAATTAAGCAAACATTGCTTACCACTGATCTCAATGAAATTCCACAAAGATCTTCTGATCTCTGTCACCTTTCTTGATGTTAATTTGACCGTGGATCCGACAATAGAGGATCTCAGGCAACAGGGATAAATGATATCATTAAGCAGGCCAAATAGCTAATGGCAAATGAAGAATTATTGTCAGCAGCAAAGAGAAATCAAGATGGATTGATAATCTTTCAATTGTTAATAATTTCACAAGAGCAAAATAAGGATTGGAATATATACATGGAATTAAAGGTAGAAACTGAAATATGAAATATTTATTATGAAAAGAATTCTGGGTAATCCAATATAAAAGCAAATTACCGCGGATGCTGGAATCTGAAACCAAAAAAGAAAATGCTGGAAAATTTCAGCAGGTCTGGCAGCATCTGTAAGGAGAGAAAAGAGCTGACGTTTCGAGTCTAACTGACCCTTTGTCAAAGCTAAAACAAGGGAGAAATAGGGAGGTCACACCTAACACCTCTCCCATCACACACGGCACCTTCCCATGCAATCGCAGAAGGTGCAACACCTGCCCCTTTATCTCTTCCATGCTCACCATCCTAGGCCCCAAACACTCATTTCAGATTAAGCAGCGTTTCACTTGTACCTCTTTCAATTTGGTCTATTGCATTCGTTACTCCCAATGTGGTGTCCTCTATATCGGAGAGACAAAACGCAGACTGGGTGATCACTTTGCTGAGCACCTTCAGTCTGCATGCAATCAGTTCCTGGACCTTCCCGTGGCTTGTCACTTCAACACACAATCCTGCTCCCATGCCCACATGTCTGTCCTTGGCCTGCTGCAATGTTCCAATGAAGCTCAACGCAAACTGGAGGAACAGCATCTCATCTTCCGACTAGGCACGTTACAGCCTGCCGGTCTCAACATTGAACTCAACAACTTCAGATGATTATCCCATCTCGACCCCTCTGTTTTCATTCTGCTCCGTAATTTTATTTAATTTATTTAATTTATCTTTTTTTTTCACTGTTCTGTACCTCTTATTTCTTGATTGTCTCTCTTTCTCTCGCTCCCCAATCTCTCACCTTTTTCCTCTCCTCTTCCCACTTTGCTACCCTTCTCCCCTGTTTTCCATTTTGCCTCTGCTTCACCCATCCCCCCCATCCCCCACATATTTTGTCACATAGCACTGGCTTCAGCCTTGGTCATCCACAGCTCCTAATCTCCCTATAATCTCTCTATGTACTGTCATTATCACCTCTTTATTGCTACCTTTGCTTCTGGAGCCATAACTCACCTTCGCTCAGCCTATTATAAATACCTCCCTATTTCTTCCTCTTTTTAGCTTTGACAAAGGGTCAGTTAGACTCGAGACATCAGCTCTTTTCTCTCCTTACAGATGCTGCTAGACCTGCTGAGATTTTCCAGCATTTTCTCTTTTGGTTTCTGGGTAATCCAAGATGGAGGATGGGAAAAAGTTGTGGCTATAAGAGATGTTCCTTTTTTGAGGTATTTTAGGTATTGGAGTTCATTTCCTCAAATTCCAAGAGAGTAATTACTGTTTATGGAACTTTGGGGACAAAAGATCAAAACAATAGCATTTTAAAAAGGAGGAACAGAAATAAAGGCAAGGACCACATGGTCAGTGAGAGAGAGAGAGAGCGAGAGTTAAAGAAATCTAAACTAGTGTTTGACCTAGCAGTGAAAATGCACAGCTACTGCCTTTGCTGTTTGAGTTCAAGTATCTCTGGACATTGGAGCGCACATAAGAAAAATTAACAGACAGCAAAAATCACAGGCGACCTTGGAGGAACCTGTGTGGGAGAGCTCACAGCAGAGGAGCAGATAAGTGCATGGTTTTTAAGTGTAAACTTGCTGGGTTTTTTTATGAATCTACAATAGTGAGTTCTTTTTGGTTATATGTTTTTTTCAGATCTGTCTCTTGATTAAAATTTAAAATTAAAACCATAGGTACTAAGTTAGCCTGGAGCAGTGAGTCATAGAGATGTACAGCACGGAAACAGACCCTTCGGTCCAACGCCTCTATGCCAACCAGATATTCCAACCCAATCTAGTCCCACCTGTCAGCACCTGGCCCATATCCCTCCAAGCCCTTCCTATTCATATACCCATCCAGGTGCCTTTTAAATGTTGCAATTGTACCAGCCTCCACCACTTCCTTTGGCAGCTCATTCCATACACACACACCACCCTCTGAGTGAAAACATTGCCCCGTAGGTCACTTTTATATCTTTCCCCTCTCACCCTAAACCTATGCCCTCTAGTTCTGGACTCACCCACTTTGTCTATTTATCCTATCCATGCCCCTCATGATTTTATAAACCTCTATAATGTCACCCCTCAGCCTCCGACGTTCCAGGGAAACAGTCCTAGCCTATTCAACCTCTCCCTATAGCTCAAATCCTCCAACCCTGGCAACATTCTTAAAAATCTTTTCTGAATCCTTTCAAGTTTCACAACATCTTTCTGATAGAATTGCATGACCTCCCAACTCCTGTACTCAACAAAGGAAAGCATACCAAACACCTTCTTCACTATCCTATTTACCTGCAACTCCACTTTTGAGGAGCTATGAACCTGCACTCCAAGGTCTCTTTGTTCAGCAACATTCCCTAGGACCTTACCATTAAGTGTATAAGTCCTGCTAAGATTTGCTTTCCCAAAATGCAGCACTTCACATTTATCTAAATTAAACTCCATCTTCCACTTCTCAGCCCATTGGCCCATCACATAAAGATCCCATTGTAATCTGAGGTAACCTTCTTCGCTGTGCACTACATCTCCAATTTTGGTGTCATCAGCAAACTTACTAACTATACCTCTAATGCTCTCCTCCAAATCATTTATATAAATGATGAAAAGTAGTGGACCCCAACACCAAAACTTATGGCACTCCACTGGTCACAAGCCTCCAGTCTGAAAAACAACCTTCCACCACCACCCTCTGTCTTCTACCTTTGAGCCAGTTCTGTATCCAAATGGCGAGTTTTCCCTGTATTCCATGAGATGTAACCTTGCTATTCAGTCTCCCATGGGGAACCTTGTCGAACACCTTACTGAAGTCCACATAGACCACATCTACTGCTCTGCCCTCATCAATCCTCTTTGTTACTTCTTCAAAAAACTCCATCAAGTTTGTGAGACATGATTTCCCACGCATAAAGCCATGTTGACTATCCCTAATAAGTCCTTGCCTTTCCAAATGCATGTACATCCTTAGGATGCCCTCCAACAACTTGTCAGGCTCACTGGTCTATAGTTTCCTGGCTTGTCCTTACCACCTGTCTTAAACACCGGCACCATGTTTGCCAAACCTCCAGTCTTCTGGCCCCTCAACTGTGACTATCGATGATACAAATATCTCAGTAAGACACCCAGCAATCACTTCTCTAGCTTCCCACAGAGTTCTCGGGTACATCTGATCAGGTCCTGGGGATTTCTCCACTTTTATGCATTTAAAGATATCAAACACTTCGTCCTCTGTAATATGGACATTTTTCAAGGTGTCACCATCTATTTTTCCTACATTCTATTATTCTCGTGCTTTTTAGAGCAGTAACACTCTGCTATTTTCTGGGGTCTGCAGATTGTTAAGGTCAAAGATGGCCTTTAGTAGAGTGATGTGCTCTTCCTGTCGGATGTGGGAGATTAAGGAGAGTTTCCATGTTCCTAATGATTATGCCTGCAGAGAGTGTATTTGGTTGCGAATCCTATCTGGTCATATAGATCAGTTAGAGCGGCAGTTAGAGACAATGAGGAATTTACAGGAGCTCAGGGGTGTAATGGATGGCAGTTATAGGGAGAAAAACCATAGATACAATCAAGTAGATAGGCTACCTCGAAATGTAGGAGAGGGAGGCAGGTAGTGCTACCTCCATCTCAATCAAGTATGCTGTTATGGAAAATGTAGGGGGTGACAGACTCTCAGGGGAGTGTAGCACAAACAGCCAAGTTTCTGGTATTGAGACTTGCTCTAACGTAATGAGTGGTACATCAGGTTCCAAGCGATCGATTGTGATAAGGGACTCTCCAATCAGAGGCACAGACAGACGTTTCTGTGGACGGCAGCAAGAAATCAGAATGGTGTGTTGCCTTCCTGGTGCCAGGATCAAGGCTATCTCAGAGAGGCTGCAGAATGTTCTCAAAGGGGAGAGGTACCAGCAAACTGTTGTTGTACACATAGGGAGGAGAAAGGATGAGATTCTGAAGGGAGAATATAGACGTTAGGCAGAAAGTTAGAAAGTAATATCTGGATTACTCTCGCTGCCATGAGCGAGTGACAATAGGAATAGGAAGATAGAGCAGATGAATAAATGGCTAAGCAGCTGGTGAGGGGAGAAGGGTTCATAATTTTAGATAATTGGAATCTCTTCTGGGGTAGAAGGGACCTGTATGAGAAGGATGGATTGTGCCTGTATTGGAAGGGGACTAATATACTGCCAGGGAGATTTGCTAGAGCTGCTCAGGAGGATTTAAACTAGTAAGGTTTAGTGGTGGTAGTGGTGGGGAGGGGGGTGGGGGGGAGAGGTTGGAAACCAGGGAGATAGTGAGGAAAGAGATCAATCTGAGACTGGTACACTTGGCAAAGGGAAGAAGTCAAACTGCCAGGGCAAGTAGGAACAAAGCAGAGACAAGGTAGGACTATAAATTAAACTGCATTTACTACAATACAAGAGGCCTAACAGGGAAGGCACACGAACTCAGGGCATGGTTAGGAACATGGGACTGGGATATCATAGCAATTACAGAAACATGGCTCAGGGAAGGACAGGACTGGCAGCTTAATGTTCCAGGATACAAATGCTATAGGAAGGATAGAAAGGGAGACAAGAGAGGAGGGGAAGTGGCATTTTTATAAGGGATAGCATTACAGCTGTACTGAGGGAGGATATTCCCCGAAAAACATCCAGTTTTTTGGAAGTTTTTTTGGGTGGAACTGAGAAATAAGAAAGGGATGATCACCTTATTGCAATTGTAGTATAGACCCCCCAATAGTCAGCAGGAAATTGAGAAACAAATTTGTAAGAAGATCTCAGTCATCTGTAAGAATAATAGGGTGGTTATGGTAGGGGATTTTAACTTTCCAAACAGAGACTGGAAATGCCATAGTTTTAAAGGTTTAGATGGTGAGGAATTTGTTAAGGCTGTACAAGAAAAGTTTCTGATTCAGTACATGGCTGTACCCACTAGAGAAGGTGCAAAAATTGACCTACACTTGGGAAATAAGGCAGGGCAAGCAGCTGAGGTGTCAGTGAGGGAGCACTTTGGGGCCAGTGACGACAATTCTGTTAGTTTTAAGTTAGTGATGAAAAAGAAACAAAGAAAATTTACAGCCCATGAACAGGCCCTTCAGCCCTCCAAGCCTGTGCCGATCCAAATCCACTGTCTAAACCTATCGGCCAATTTCTAAGGATCTGTATTCCTCTGCTCCCCACCTACTCATGCATCTGTCCAGACGCACCTTAAATGAACCTACTGTGCCTGCCTCTCCTACTGCTGCTGGCAACATGTTCCAGGCACTTACCACCCTCTGTGTAAAGTACTTTCCGCGTGTATCCCCCTTAAATGTTTCTCCTCTCAGCTTGAACACATGACCTCTTGTTATTGAATCCCGCACACTGGGAAAAAGCTTATCTCTATCCACTCTATCTAAACCCTTCATGATTTTGTAGACCACAATCAGGTCCCTCCCAATCTCCTTTTTTCTAATGAAAACAATCCTAACCTACTCAACCTCTCTTCATAGCTAGCACCTTCCATACAACATTCCTCGTAAACCTTCTCTGCACCCTCTCCAAAGTGTCTACATCCTTTTGGAACTGTACACATCCAATGGAGGCAAGCATACCATATGCCTTCTTGACCACTCTATCCACCTGTGCAGCCACCTTCAGGCGACAGTGGATTTGAACTTCCAGATCTCTCTGCTCATCAACTTTTCCCAAGGCTCTTCGTTTTACAGTATAGTTCACTCTAGAATTAGACTTCCGAAAATGCATCAGCTCACATTTGCCCAGATTAAACTCCATCTGCCACTTCTCCACCCAACTCTCCAGTCTATCTAGCTTTGACAAAGGGTCAGTTAGACTCGAGACGTCAGCTCTTTTCTCTCCTTACAGATGCTGCCAGACCTGCTGAGATTTTCCAGTATTTTCTTTTTGGTTTCAGATTCCAGCATCTGCAGTAATTTGCTTTTAGTATTATTACAAATTTGTTGGCAATTTATCACTCAGCAAATGTATGAAAAAATATTTAAAAGTTTATATTTACATTCATCTGCTGTTTGAACAAATTTTCCCTGAGCATAGGGGACTGTCAAAGAATACAGGAGAATATAGATGAAAAGAGCCCACCAATTCGACTGGGACAACACATCTATCCTGGGACAGGCTAAGCAAAGACATGCCAGAGAATTCCTGGCACTCCAACCACAACGCCATAAACAAACACATAGATCTAGATACCATCTATCATTTTGGGACGGCACGGTGGCACAGTGGTTAGCACTGCTGCCTCACAGCGTCAGAGTACCCGGGCTCAATTCCAGCCTCGGGCGACTGTCTGTGTGGAGTTTGCACATTCTCCCCGTGTCTGCATGGGTTTCCTCCGGGTGCTCCGGTTTCCTTCCACAATCCAAAAATGTGCAGGTTAGGTGAATGGGCTATGCTAAATTGCCCATAATGTTAGGTGAAGGGGTAAATGTAGGGGAATAGGTCTGGGTGGGTTGCGCTTCGGCGGGTCGGTGTGGACTTGTTGGGCCGAAGGCCTGTTTCCATACTGTAAGTAATCTAATCTAATCTAATCTAATCATTCTCACTCCAGAAGCATTAAGGAGAATTGGCAAAAGCTCAATGTCTGGATATGAGCAAGCAAAATAATACTGTTTTTGATGTTGCTGCTAGGCCAAAAAAAAACAAGGAACAACATCCAGAAAAGGCAAGCGGGCATAATCCTTGATGTCATGGAATTCATATTTTATATTAAAAAAACACAAATGGAGATACTGAGAAGATACCTGTTAGTAAAAGAGATGTTACAGAGATTGTGTCAATTGCAGCACAGTTGTATGCAGTTTTTTTAATTGGAAAATGATTTATAAATTGTAGAGTTAAATATTCGTGGAATATACTCAACATGCAAATATTATGTACAAATTAAAAGAGTTTCCCAGGCTGAGACGTTAAGTGGACTATTTTGTTCATCACAGCAGGGGTTTGATTAGCTCAGTTGACCAGATAGCTACAATATGATGCAGAATGATGGCAAAAGTATTAGTTCAGTCCCAGACCTGATTCATGGAGGTCTGTCTCCTCGACTTGCCTCATGCTTGCAGACTTGTGTCCCTCAAGCCAAATAAGCATATACTGTATATGGTTTTCTCTCGTGTGGTCCTTTGTGGGTTATGGCTAATTATCTAAATTACTCACCACTGAAGGGATTTCACAGGCAGTTTCCCGATCACTTTGCTGTGGATCACAGTAGAGTCGAAGCTTCTGTATTTCTAACTAATTAATGAAAATAAAGGAAGTATCAGTCATAAAGAAAACGAAGTAAACGGTCACTGCATAAATGGTTTCTGTTATCTAACTTATGACGTGGAGGTGCCGGTGTAGGACTCGGGTGGACACTAGGTTATAATCCAATAGGTTTATTTGAAAGTACAAGCTTTTGGAGCACTGCTCCTTCATCAGGTAGATTGTGGGGAAAGATACATAGAACACAGAATTTATAAACGATCAGTGTCATAAAACTGATGCAATATATTAGACAAACCTAGATGTAATCACTCAGAATTGTGAGGCAGGTTTTGATTGATTAATATGCAAATCCCAGAATTTACTGCCCCAAGATAATTTAAGGTTTTATCAGTATTTGTAAGATAAATATAAGGAGACAGCCCAGCTCAGACAATGCATTAAAGGTGTGAAGTTAGAGTCTGTTTTGTCCCCAACCTGGAATCACACTGTTGTTATTTCCAAAGTAGGAATTTAAAATTGTCACATTGACTGACTGTCGATAGATTGTGTGCTTTTTGAACAAAGTATAATGTATCTGCAAACTCAAATCCGCAAATTTAAATTCACCCCGTGTGTGTGTTTGTGTGTGTGTGAGGGAGAAGGACGTGTGTGTGTTTGTGTGCACGCTTGAGAGAGTGTGTAAGTTAGTGATGAAGTATTTCTCTGTGACAGTAGGTGGGTGTGTGAGTGTGTTTGTGTGAGAGTGTGTGTATATGTCTGTATATATGTGCTTGTGTGTGTATGTGTGCTTGTATGTGAGTGTGAGTGTGTGTGTGAGTGTATAGTGTGGTGGGGTCACCTGTAGTATGACATGAACCCAAGATCCTGGTTGAGACTGTCCTCATGGATACTGAGCTTGGCTATCAGTCTCTGCTCAGCGATTCTGCATTGTCGTCTATCCCAAAGTTCACCTTGGAGGATGGTCACCCGAAGATCCGAGGCCAAATGTCTTTGGCTGCTGAAGTCTTCCCCGACAGGGAGAGAACATCCCTGTCTGGCGATCGTTGCGCGGTGTCCATTCAAGTGTTGTCGTAGCGTCTGCATGGTCTCGCCAATATACCATGTCTTGGAATATCTTATATGCCTGGGAGTATCTTATACGAGAGAGACAATGCTGGCCAAGTCACACGAGTACCTGCCGCATACATGGTGGGTGATGTCCCGATGTGAAATGGTAGTATCCATGTCAATGATCTGACACATCTTACAGTGGTTGCCAATGACAGGGTTGTGTGGTGTTATGGTTGAGGTAAAAACAATGACTGCAGATGCTGGAAACCAGATTCTGGATCAGTGGTGCTGGAAGAGCACAGCAATTCAGGCAGCATCCGAGGACAGGCAAAATCGACGTTTCGGGCAAAAGCCCTTCATCAGGAATAAAGGCAGAGAGCCTGAAGCATGGAGAGATAAGCTAGAGGAGGGTGGGGGTGGGAGAGAGTGGCATAGAGTACAATAGGTCAGTGGGGAAGGAGATGAAGGTGATAGGTCAGGGAGGAGAGGGTGGAGTGGATAGGTGGAAAAGGAGCTGGGCAGGTCGGACAAGTCCGGACAGGTCAGGGGATCGAGTTTCTGGAGGTTAGAAGCTAGGATGAGGTGGGGGAAGGGGAAATGAGGAAACTGTTAAAATCCACATTGATGCCCTGGGGTTGAAGTGTTCCGAGGCGGAAGATGAGGCGTTCTTCCTCCAGGCGTCTGGTGGTGAGGGAGCGGCGGTGGAGGAGGCCCAGCACCTCCATATCCTCGGCAGAGTGGGAGGGGGAGTTGAAATGTTGAGCCACTGGGCGATGTGGTTGATTGGTGCGGGTGTCTCGGAGATGTTCCCTAAAGCGCTCTGCTAGGAGGCGTCCAGTCTCCCCAATGTAGAGGAGACCGCATCGGGAGCAACGGATACAATAGATGATATTAGTGGATGTGCAGGTAAAACTTTGATGGATGTGGAAAGCTCCTTTGGGGCCTTGGATGGAGGTGAGGGAGGAGGTGTGGGCGCAGGTTTTACAGTTCCTGCGGTGGCAGGGGAAAGTGCCAGGATGGGAGGGTGGGTCGTAGGGGGGCGTGGACCTGACCAGGTAGTCACGGAGGGAACGGTCTTTGCGGAAGGCGGAGAGGGGTGGGGAGGGAAATATATCCCTGGTGGTGGGGTCTGTTTGGAGGTGGCGGAAATGTCGGCGGATGATTTGGTTTATGCGAAGGTTGGTAGGGTGGAAGGTGAGCACCAGGGGCGTTCTGTCCTTGTTGCGGTTGGAGGGGTTGGGTCTGAGGGCGGAGGTGCGGGATGTGGATGAGATGCGTTGGAGGGCATCTTTAACCACGTGGGAAGGGAAATTGCGGTCTCTAAAGAAGGAGGCCATCTGGTGTGTTCTATGGTGGAACCGCTCCTCCTGGGAGCAGATACGGCGGAGGCGGAGGAATTGGGAATACGGGATGGCATTTTTGCAAGAGGTAGGGTGGGAAGAGGTGTAATCCAGGTAGCTGTGGGAGTCGGTGGGTTTGTAGAAGATGTCAGTGTCAAGTCGGTCGTCACTGATGGAGATGGAGAGGTCCAGGAAGGGGAGGGAGGTGTCAGAGATGGTCCAGGTAAATTTAAGGTCAGGGTGGAATGTGTTGGTGAAGTTGATGAATTGCTCAACCTCCTCGCGGGAGCACGAGGTGGCGCCAATGCAGTCATCAATGTAGCGGAGGAAGAGGTGGGGAGTGGTGCCGGTGTAATTACGGAAGATCAACTGCTCTACGTAGCCAACAAAGAGACAGGCATAGCTGGGGCCCATACGTGTGCCCATGGCTACCCCTTTGGTCTGGAGGAAGTGGGAGGATTCAAAGGAGAAATTGTTAAGGGTGAGGACCAGTTCGGCCAAACGAATGAGAGTGTCGGTGGAGGGGTACTGTTGGGAACGTCTGGAGAGGAAAAAACGGAGGGCTTGGAGGCCCTGGTCATGGCGGATGGAGGTGTAGAGGGATTGGATATCCATGGTGAAGATGAGGTGTTGGGGGCCGGGGAAACGGAAGTCTTGGAGGAGGTGGAGGGCGTGGGTGGTGTCTCGAACGTATGTGGGGAGTTCCTGGACTAGGGGGGATAGGACAGTGTCGAGGTAGGTAGAGATGAGTTCAGTGGGGCAGGAGCATGCTGAGACAATGGGTCGGCCAGGGTGGTCAGGCTTGTGGATCTTGGGAAGGAGGTAGAACCGGGCAGTGCGGGGTTCCCGGACTATGAGGTTGGAAGCTGTGGGTGGGAGATCTCCTGAGGTGATGAGGTTCTGTATGGTCTGGGAGATGATGGTTTGGTGATGGGGGGTGGGGTCATGGTCAAGGGGGCGGTAGGAAGAGGTGTCCTCGAGTTGGCGTTTGGCTTCAGCGATGTAGAGGTCAGTGCGCCAGACTACCACTGCGCCCCCTTTGTCCGCTGGCTTGATGGTGAGGTCAGGATTGGAGCAGAGGGATTGGAGGGCTGCGCGTTGTGAGGGTGAGAGGTTGGAGTGGGGGAGGGGGGTCGACAGGTTGAGGCGGTTAATGTCCCGGCGGCAGTTGGAAATGAAGAGGTCGAGGGCAGGTAATAGGCCAGCGCGGGGTGTCCAGGTGGATGCAGTGTGTTGGAGGTGGGCGAAGGGGTCCTCAGAAGGTGGGCGGGAGTCCTGATTATGAAAGTAAGCTCGGAGGCGGAGGCGACGGAAGAATTGTTCGATGTCACGGCGGCGACGGTGTTATGGTTGATGTTGTCCTGAAGGCTGGATAGTTTACTGCGAGCAATGGTATGTTTAAGGTTTGCCAGTTGTTTAAAGGCAAGAAGGGGAGGCGTAGGGAAGATCTTAGCGAGGTGCTCATCCTCATTGATAATGTGTTGCAGGCTGTGAAGAACATGCCATAGTTTCTCTGCTCCTGGGATGTAGTGGATGATGAAAGGTACCCTATTGGTTGTATCCTGTGTCTGTCTCCTGAGAAGGTCATGACAGTTTCTTGCTGTGGCACATTGGAACTGGATCTAATGAGTTGAGCATTGTATCCCATTCTTATGAGGGCATCCTTCAACACTTAAGATATCTGCTGCATTCCTCCGCATCTGAACAGATGGGACAAGACAGACTCTAGCCTCACACCTTTAATGCATTTTCTGAGCTGAGATGTCACCTTTTTCTTATATACTGATAAAACCTTAAATTATCTCAGGGCAGTAAATTCTGGGATTTACATACTAATCAACCAAAACCTGCATCACCATTCTAAGTGATTACAGACTTAACAGTCATCTAGGTTTGTCTGATACTTTGATCTTTTTCTTATAAATTCTGTGTCCTACGTAACCTGCCCCACTAGCTACCTGACGAAGAAGCAGCACTCTGAAAGCTTGTAATTTCAAATAAACCTGTTGGACTATAACCTGGTGTCATGTGATTTTTGATTTTATCCAACTTAGTGCAAAACCAGGTGATTGCAGCTAACATTTAAAAGGATTTTACAATGTCAACTTAAGTATCATTTAAAAAAAAAAGATTCATAGGATGTGGGTATCACTGGCAAGGCTAACAATTATTTCCCATCCTAAAGTGCCCTTGAGAAGGTAGTGGCAAGCTGTCTCTTGAATCACTGTAAGTAAAGAAGAAACCTGGGATCCAAATCCTAGAAACCCTTCCTGAACAGCACTCTGGATGTATCTATATCACATTGACTGCAGCAGTTCAAGATATGAGCTCACAATCACCACCTTCTTGATAGCATTTAGAGAGTGGTGACACATGATGGCCCAGCCAGCAACACCCCCATGATGTGAATAAACAAATAACATTCTGAAGGTTTCCTGAGATGTCATATACGCTCATATATTACGATTACACAAATATCATTAGTTTATGCTAATTGCTGCAATAGGTGGAGAATATTCACTTACCTGAGTCATAAGTGTTTTTGAATCTGGAACATTTTTAAAGTTCTTGCACTCTGATCCACTCCCATATCAAAATTATTTTATTTCTGAATGTGAAGTGCCGTTATTTTTAATTATTAAACATCAACTCCATAACAAATTTGGCACTGCCACTTCCCACTCAAGCTATTTATATAATCCAACCAGTGAAGACTGATTTTGGAACAGTTTACATTATGGACACATTCTTAGCAATAAGAACACTTGGTCTTTCCAAACTCACTTAGCTCCTTTACAAGCAGCACAGTGGGGAGAATTATTGTTGTATTACTCTTGTTTGGCTCCAGCCTCTGATCCACGAGGAAACAGGACATTATTCTAATCTACTTCACAACATGGTGTTTGCATAATTAACTTCTGACATGGTTGTGTGGGTCACAATTGTGTTTTAAATCACCCTTTCCAATGAACAGAACACCATATCATTGGCTCCTGAATCTACTGGAAAGACAAGTCAAGAGCCAAAAGACATTGCCTGCTTATGGGACATTATGATGAAGTAAAGTACCATTATTTATTTGTATACCATTATTTACTTACGAACTGTCTATTTTCTTTAAAAAAATTGACAACTTTATACAGAGTCATATTGAGAGCATATTAAGAAAATAACCATTAAGGAACAATTCACAGTTAAATTATTAGCTACATGTTACGAAGAGAATGTACTCCTACAGGTTCGGCCTCTGCACGAGGAGGAGGACCAAGAAGCTGTGCCTCGCAGAGTGGATGTAGCGATGTGACTGCCAGCAACATTAAATCAGTCACAATTAAACAGTAAACAACAGGAATTGCACAAACAAGGAAAACCTTGCTGACTACTCTAGTATATGAGAAAAGCCAGTTGACTGAAACAGCAGTAAGCTCTTATGAAATAAGAGGAGAAAACATTGCTGTTGGCCATTAATAAAGTGCCTATAATTGGGGGAGGTTTTGGATGGAGTGTGGATAGTGGGTTTGCAAGCCTAAAGCTGGCAACACCAGGCAGGATCTCACTGATTCATGTGCAGGGTCCTGGCATGACACTATGCAGGGTCCAAGGAGGTCCAGAGCTGGCAAAATCTCAGCAGCCAGGCTGCAGTCTGCCACTGTACTTGACTTTTACACTCAATAATCGCAGAGAAACATTGATAAATTCTGTGTCACATGTCCAAAACAGAAATACTGTAAGACCATAAGACTTAAGATCAGAATTAGGCCATTTGACTCATCGAGTTTTCTTCACCTTTCAATCATGCCTGATACGTTTCTCAACGCCATTCTCTTGCCTTCTCCCCACAACCCTTGATCCCCTTACTGATCAAAAACCTACCTAAATCTGTCATCAATACACTCAATGACTTGCCCTCCACAACCTTCTGTGGCGATGAGTTCCACAGATTAGCCAGCCTCTGGCCGAAGAAATTCCTCCTCATCTAGTTCTAAAGAATTGTCCCTTCAGTCTGATGCTGTGCACTTGTGTCCTGCTCTCTCCTACTAATGAAAATATATTCTCCAGGTCTACTCTATCCAGGCGTCTCAGTATTCTGTAAGTTTCAATTAGACTCCCCTCCTCCCCACCCCGACTTCATCACTTTAAACTCTATCGAGAGTCCTCAACCACTCCAAAACTGCTCACAATATTCCTTGTGTCCTTGTATACCTGAGTCTTATAAGGCCTCAGCAGTACACCTTTGGTCTTGTACTCTAGCTCTCCTGAAATAAATGGCATTATTTGGCTGCCTGACTACCCATTGAACCTGCATGTTAACCTTAAGAGAATTCTGAACTAGGACTCTCAAGTCCCTTTGTGCTTCAGATTTCCAAAGATTATTTTCTAGATGGGGAAAGGTTATGCTTCTATTCTTCCTACCAAAGTGCATAACCTCACACTTGACCACAATGTATTCCATCTGCCAGTTCTTTGCCCACTTGCCTAGTAATGTCCAAGTCCTTCTGTTTCCTCAGCACCACTGCCCCTACACCTATCTTTGTGCTATCTGCAAGTGTCGTAGTCATGCCCTAACCAGTAATAATTTCTACAGAGCCAGCACTAGTTTTTCCCCCAAATGTACATGCTCTGTTTAGAATGATTTTGTGATTACACTTAAAAAAAGCACATTTATGGTGGCTGTATGTCAATGTAAAGATCCTGGTCTGACGCTGTTTACATCATCCTCCTTCAATGTTTTTACTCCTTTGTGAAGAAAAGTAATGGAAGTTTAAGCACACATTGATGACCTAGTGTGAGCGGGTGTATGGAGATTGAATTGTATGGTTTGTTTGATCAAGTCATATAAATCCCTGCTTCCAAATCAGCAATCATTTTGCTATTTTCCGGACATAAATATTGTAGGTGCTCTACTTACGTCTGTTCTTTGTTCAAAAATGTCGCTAAAGAAGGTAACTTTAGTCTCCCAAGAGCATTTCTTGCATTTTAACCTCACCAACAAATAATGACCTGGAGGTGCCAGAGTTTGACTAGGATGGACAAAGTTAAAAATCACACAACATCAGGCTATGGTCCAACAAGTTTATTTAGAAGCACTAGCTTTCAAAGTGCTGCTCCTTCATCAAGTGGTTGTGGAGAATAAGACCATAATGGGTATATAAATCATTTCAAAATTAATAAAAGATTGGCTTGTAGGGAAATAACCAATGACCTATATTATCCAATTCTAGAATAATCACAAGCCCTAGAGATTCATTGACAACTCCTTTTCTATTCATGCAAACTACATCAATTACCTGCTGTACAGGTCATTCTGTAATAACGCATGTTTCGTTAACACGAATTTGCTGTAATGCAATTGACGAGTTAAGGACACTGTTTCTAAACCTACAGCCTACAGCCTGGAGGACTCAACATTGACTTCTCCAATTTCAAATAACCTCCCCTCCCATCCTCTGACTTCCTTTCCAGCCCATCCTCCTCCCTTCCATTCCACTTACTGACCCTTCCTTCCAGCCACCAACCAGATTCGTTCCTCCCATCAACCAACCTGGTCGTACCCACCATCTGTGCTCACCTATCACTACCTCACCATTCTGCCCCTCTCCCCACCCAAAACTCTCCCCCACTCCCTCTTTATCTGCAGCTCCCCTCACGCCCACACCAGTCCTGAAGAAGGGTTATACTCAAAACATTGACTTCTCCACTTCCTGATGTTGCCCAGCTTGCTGTGTACTTCCAGCCTTCTGCTTGTCTACATATAGAGTCGGCAAATCATCAGGCACAGAACACATCATCTCGGTCTCAATGAATCTGTTCCATTTATGATGCTCACATTGGTCTGGCCAAGAGAGATATGAAGCTACTGACTCAAATCTTGATTGAAATCACATCTTGAAAAATCTAATCCATAGCACATAGCGCACTTCAGAGGAAACAAAGAAAAACCTCAGGAATAAGGAAGGAAGATACACACAGTTCTCCATTGCCCTTGATTGATATCAGTCTCATTGAAACCAAAACATTATGGTGAAGCACAGAACCATTGATGAGAAATAGAAAAGATTCAAAGAAAAATGTTACAAGTCTGCTGTTCTCTAATGAAAGTCATTTCCAATTTTGAAAAATACAGACCAAATACAAACATGGGTGATCACTTTACACAACGGTTCTGTTGTGGCGTGTCAGAAAGTAGACTCTCTCAGTGCTCGTTAGAGGTAACAAATGTTTCTCTACCAGTTTAGAAGTTGATTACAATGTAAAAGATAACAAAGTGCCTGCAAAATTCCCCATAATTTTCCCATTTGCCCCAAAAACAATTTAATGGTAGCTGCCCCCAACGAACTACCTTAACTGGACAATTACTGGACAATTAAGGGCCACTTCCTACACAGCCTCTATTTTGGTGACTCCAGCAGGTAAATGCTCAGGCAGAAGGAGCATATCCAGCACTCCCTCTCTTTCCAGATCAGGGACCATCAGCCCCCGCTCCAAGATCTGTACCTTCTTAGTTTAAATTAGTTATTTGTATAATTCTGTCCATGAGAAACTTAACTTCAATGGAATGACCCCTAACCTCCTACTTTTTCCATATTGTCTATTGTCCTATTTGAATAAACAGCTGTATTTAAGTATTTCCTACGACACCATAATGAGCTCCATTCTATGTTCAAAAAAATGGAGTAATCTAACAAGCTCTCTTTCTGTAAAATTCAACTGAAGGATCTTGGGTTCCTGCTACTGCCTGCTGCAAAACGATCTTCATGAGACAACTTATACAATGAGATTCTTCCATTTCCATACTCTATAAGATTGGTCTCAGCAACAACCACATTAAAAAGGGCACATGTCATTTGCTCACTATTCAATCCTGACACCGAAATAGAGCGCATCATGCTAATCTGCTGTTTCAATCAGATTATTGGTTATTGTGCATCCCACAAATTCATCAATAGGCCTAAGGGCACTATTTCTGGTTGAAAAAAGCACATTCTACCAAAAGGGCAAGATGTCTCAACAATTTGAGCAATAGGTGAAACTGTTTCATGTTTCTGGGAGAAAGTGAGGACTGCAGAGGCTGGAGAGTCAGTCACAAAGGTTGGCGCTTGAAAAGCACAGCAGATAAGGCAACATCCAAAGAACAGGAGAGTCGACATTCTTGATGAAGAGCTTCTGCCAGAAACGTCGATTCTCCTGCTCCTTTGATGCTGCCTGACCTGCTGTGCTTTCCCAGTGCCACCCTTTTCGACTCTGTTTCAAGTTGCTACCATTAAGTAACAGAGCAAATAGTGCTCGCCACTAACAGGAAGCTATCATCAAACCAAAAGTATTCTCTCCCTACCGCACAAATGATTAATGTAGTAAATGAATTTCAGTCCTAGTGCGATATCAACCATATGTCTCAACTGGAAGGTCATATTTAGCAGCATGTCCATTCAACTGATGACACTAGGCACAGTATTGACCATGCTCAATTAACCTGTATGAGCAAAACTCAGAACATATTGTCCAACATTAAATGTGATTCTGCAATTGGATAATACTTGCTAAATAATACTGATTGTGTTCAGAATTACACTAACAATCAATTTATGACTAGCAGTCAAGATTGCAGCGTGGTTCCCTTACACATAGTAAAAGCCATATATATTCAGATGCAGAACCCTGCCCTATGCACACAGAAAGAACATGGCCATGCATTAAAACATTTTCAACAAAATCTTGAGGGATTGTCATTCCCTGGTGCATTCCTCTTGGCAATTCAAAAACCAATCAGAGTCAACTTGCCTTCGTTTGAATTTAAACAACTTGGCAGTTAACTGTTCTTTGTTTGCTATTGCACTGCCTGTACTAATTTGAGTTCACTTGCCAACCTTCTTTCTCCTGTAGCATAAAGTTGTTCACTTTAAGATTTGGAATTCTTGAGATTCTTCTCTGATGATTGCAAGATTTATGACTCTATGAAAATGTTCACCAATATACCCTTTTAAACAGTAATCCTCAAGTTCTGTATTACTAAGCAACTATTGGTAAAACAAGTAATCCAAATAAGAACTCAAAGTGTTCTAATCCTCCTTGACAAAATATACTGCGCAACTGTGTTTATATACATAATTCTCTTAAATAATGAAAAGAACTGTTTCTAAAACACATGAAGACAATCGTGTCTGAAAAGAAAACCTCTACTAAGTTCATGTAGTCATGTAAGGAGCACTTATATCTTTTACTTACAGGTATAGACGTCTCTCTTTTCACATGTTTGGCCACCTGGGTTTTCCCATTTATAAATATAGGAATGACTTGCTCAAGGTTTCTGCTCTGAATCTTTACGTCATCCAAAAAACAGGTGACCTCCACTTCTATTACCAGTAACTTTAACTGATGCCAGTCTTCATCAAACAATTCCTATTGAATGAAATAAAAGCATATTTAAGTTATTTTGAAATTGGTGATACTCTTTCAGTAATCTATCACTCTTTTATGTGTTTACTGTCAGGTCTGAGTTGGGCTTCAGAGCTGCATATTTATTTCCTACACTGTGCAATGCTACATCAATTGCTCTTGATTGTCCTCCAATACGCCCTAAGAAAAGATCTTCTTCCCCCACCATTTCCCTTCCCTCCCCTTCCAATGATTTACATAGAACATAACAGCGCAGTACAGGCCCTTCGGCCTTCGATGTTGTACCAACCTATGAAACCAATCTGAAGCCCACCTAATCTACCTTATTCCATTCTTGTCCATATGCTTATCCAATGACTATTTAAATGCCCTTAAAGTTGGCGAGTCTATTACTGTTGTAGGCAATGTGTTCCATGCTCCTACTACTCTCTTTACCTTGTTCCATTTTGTTATGGGAGTAGAGACTTGAAAGACAATATTCTGATCATTCAGATTTTTCATAATTTCACAAAAAATTATATTTATCTTAATGCACTAGTTAATGGCCACAAGTACTTCGTGGGTGAACAAGAGCAGGAAAAAAACGCCTGTAGCAAATGGCAGAGTGTGGAGTTTGGAGTCAGCTATCAAGGTGATAGCGTTTTCTGGAAAGGCTTTTCTTTTTACTTTCACCACCTACAGAAGATGGTGCAAAGATGACCATCTTCGCAAAGCCATCAGGGACACCAAGAGACCAGACTAAACTAGAGTTCTAGTTTAACTACATGAACACACATTGACTGTGGCAAAGCGTACACTATATTATGGGTTGCAAAGCAAAGTCAAGTAGAATTGTTGACAGCAATGCATCCCTCCTGAGTGAGCTCAATACATTCTATGCTCATTTTGAACATAAGGTCAGTGAAAGTATGTCACCTTCCCCGACAGCCTCAGGTGCACCTGTACCCACAGTCACCGCCACAGGTGTCTGATCGGCCTTCTTGAACGTGAACACATGGAAAGTGACTGGCCCAGATGAAGTCCTCAGCTCGATCCTACTTGACAAGTTGGCCAGAGTACTTGCAGACATCCTTAACCTCACCTTACTACAATGTGAGGTTCCCACCTGTTTCAAAAGATCATTATCATCCCAGTGCTAAAGGAAAATCAGATAGTATGCCTTAATAACTATCCCCGGTGGCTCTGACATCCATCATTATGAAGTGCTTTGAGAGGTTAGTAATGGCACGCATCCACTCCAGCCTCCCAGATTGCCTTGATCCATTATAATTCACCGAGCATCACTATAGATCTACAGCAGACACTTATCCCTGGAAAATCTGGATAACAAGGACACCTGCATCAGACTCCAGGTTATTGACTTTAATTCCGCCTTCAGTACCATAATTCCAACAGAAGTCATCAAGTTCCAAAACCCAGGACTCTGCTCCCTCTTCTGCAACTGGATCCTTGAATTCCTGACCCGCAGATCATCACCAGTAAGGACAGGCAACAACACCTCCTCCATAATAATCAACACCGTGCCTGCAAGGCTGCATACTAGGCCCTAACTATACTCCTTATACACTCACAACTGTTAGGCCAAATTCTGTTCTAACTCTATCCACAAGTTTGCTGATGACACCACTGTGGTGGGTTGAATCTCAAACAACAAAACAAAGTACAGGAAAGAGATGAAAGCTTGGTGTAAAGACAATAATCTCACCCTCCATGTCTTCAAAATTAAGGAGCTAGTCATTGACTTCAGGAAGCTCAGTGGAGTACATGCCAATGTCTGTCAATGGTACCAAGGTTGAGGTGTTCGAGAGTTTCAAGTTCCTGGGAGTAAGTATCACCAACAATCTATCTTGGTCCATCCATGTCAATGCTACAGTCAAGAAACCACACCAACGCCTCTACTTCCTCAGAAGGCTAAGCAAATTCGGCATTCCCACAAAGACTCTAATCAATTTTTATAGATGCAGCATAGAAAGCATCCTATCCAGATGCACTACAGTTTAGTATGGCAACTGCTCTTCCAAGTCCTCAAGAAATTACAGAGAGCAGTGAAGGCAGCTCATTCCATCACAAAAACCAGTCTTCTTCCATTGACTCCATCTATACTTCTCGCTACCTCAGGGAAGCAACCAACATAATCAAAAACCTCTCCCAACCATGTAATACTCTCTTCAACCCTCTTCCATCAGTCAGAAGATACAAAAGTTTGAAAACACATACCAGATTTAATAACAGCTTCTTCCCCACTGTTATCAGACTTATGAACGTACCTCTCATACATTAGAGTTGACCTTTCTCTGCACCTTCTTGTAGCTGTATCACTATATTCTGCATTCTGTTCTATTACCCTGTTGTACTTATATAAGGTATGATATGTCTGTTTAGCACACAAAACAAACCTTTTCATTTTAACTCAGTACATGCGACAATAATAAATCAAATCAAATCTGTGCTGTCATTTGTCCCAGTCATTAGTTTTCAAGGAAACTACTGTCAGAGTCAACTGCGAAGAACTTTGGCTTTAGCTCCCAAATCCTCTTTCAGCTAAATGAGGGTTGTGCTTACTGGTGGAAGCACCTCATCTGAGGAGGAGGATAGGACAAGGAGGGAGAGGAGGGAGCTGACTCAGTCAGCAGCAACATGCCTGCCATCAAGTGTGGCCTGAAGACACTGGAGGCCAGCAAGGGATGTGAGGGAGACAGGGCCAGCGGGGAATCATGAACCTATCAAGAGTGTTCAAACTAATGAGACACGACAGGGACACAGTGTAGGAGGAAGCTGCTCATTTCAAGCACAGTCATTGTAATATAAGGGGATATGAATCTGTTAATGATGATGCATAACTGATGATATGAGCCTGACAAAATAAAAACAAGATGCTGTGGATGTTGGAAAGCTATAACAAACAAAGAAAGATGTTGGAGAAACTCAGCAGATCTGCCAGCATCTGTGGATGAGATACAGAAATACTGTTTCAACCCAGTCTGGTTCTTCTTCAGAATCCTGCATTCAGCATTTTCTGTGATATGACTCTGATGTTAGCACAGTAGATGAGAAGAACAGACCAGACAGAAGCATGAAAGGAGCTGGAATATACACTATTCTGGAGAGGTGTATTCAGTAATACGCACATATTTAGATGTAACTAAAGAGTGTCACAGTATAGGAGAGAGTGAAAGAGCCTTACTTGCACATAGGAGTGTACTAGGATGCTAGAGACCAAGGATAATGGCAATCTAGTAAAAAAAGGAAGGCGAGTGGATGGGTAGTAGACATCCAATTCCCAGAGAAACATAAGATAGTAAAATTGTGCTCTGAAGATAATGACCACCTAAAGTTTGATTGTAGTGGCACAAGCATGTTAAACTTTGATGCCAGCATGGGATACTTCAAACCTGCAGGATTTTAGGCAGGTCACAGTCCATGAGGCATGAGAGAAAAAGTGGAAAGATCCCAAAGTACTTCTGAACAATTTGCAGACTTTGCAGCAAAATGGGAAGACTCTGGACAACAATTATTTGCATTATTTTGAGTGAAGAAAGGGGAACAAAATTAATCATTTGCCCAGGTCAGTATGGTTCAGTAAAAAATCGTGATTCAGAAAGACATTGCCATTGATCTAATAATATATTTATTTGACTTCAAAGGGAAGACACCTTTAATCCTGTTACATTGCTATTCAAGATAATTCAAGACTTCATATAAATACAGCAGAGCTGGTGATCATAGCACTTAAATGATGCTTTGCAACACAAAGTTTACTATAAATAGTTTTATATAACAGTCCTAGATTTGTGAACAAGGAATTTAATTTAGAAAGTTCACTACAGATGCAGGTTACAAACAGGTTACAAGTTCTTCATTTCATCCTCAGTCATACAGAGAGGGTGGTCAAGGCCAGAAAGTTACTCATGTCCAATAATGCAGACTGGACATCAGCATTATTCAGCAACTGGTTAAACAAAATTCACCAGCAGAACTGCTTCTGGAAGAAAGATTAAAAACAGAAAAACTACCGTGGAGGTGTAATCTCTGTTTGAACATAATGTTTCATGACCATTAAAAGATCAAGGAGGTAGACAAATATAGAAGAAAGCAGTAGAATTGGTATAAAACAGGTAAAAAAAATCTGTTAATTTTGACAGCAGTCAAAAAATCTGATTAAGGGTCAGAGAATTAGACATTTCTAAGGGGCGCAGATTAACTGAGATCATACATAGTCAATACACCTGAAAAAATGTCCAGCAGAAATGGGAATGCATCTTACTTAAGCCCAAAAATGATACCGTGTATCATTACTACAGGATGAATGACAGAGACGATTGTACCCCATCTTGGGGTGGCACGGTAGCACAGTGGTTAGCACTGCTGCCTCACAGCACTAGGGATCCAGGTTCAATTCCAGCCTCGGGTGACTGTCTATGTGGAGTTTGCACATTCTCCCAGTGTCTGCATGGGTTTCCTCCCACAACCCAAAGATGTGCAGGTTAGGTGAATTGGCCATGCTAAATTGTCCATAGTGATAGGTGCATTAGTCAGAGGGAAATGGGTCTGGCTGGGTTACTCTTCAGAGTATTGGTGTGGACTTGATGGCCCAAAGGGCCTGTTTCCACTCTGTAGCGAATCTAATCTAATACCATTACAGAATGGTACAACAGTTGTAGGAATTCTGGAGAATTATCCTCATGTGGAAATTAAGCAAATCAAAGCGGGGCGACTACTCAAGAGTTCAAAATCATATTGACTGTGAGATAGACTTTGTGGAGGGTAGGGGTGGCGATAATGATGTTAATGATAAGAATGGCAGTATACATAATTATAACCTTGAAGGTAGTGAGGACTGCAGATGTCAGAAAGTCAGAATCGATAAAATGCGGAGCTGGAAAAAGCACAGCAGGTCAAGCAGCATCAGAGCAGTAGGAAAGTCGACGTTTTGAGCAGGGCACTTCAGCAGGGCAGATTTGCATTTTCTTGATAGAATTATAAACTAATTGCTAGAATTATACAAGCCAAATAAGAAAGAAATGTGGACTGTGTTGTAGTATAATGGGAAGTATAATATATAAATGAATACAATAATGTGTTAATGATGGCGATGTAACTGATTACTCTGACATCAGCAGACCAGAGGAAAGTGGAAAAACAGAACAGAGGAAAGCGCAGAAATGGAAGGTGAGTTACGCGCATTAACACATACGTGGAAATTTTGCATGAAAGGTTAAAATGACCTATTGCTTTTAACTACCGTCATCTGATTTTAATACAAAGACATTCAAGTCACCAAAATTGGATTTACAAAATAAACAAACAATGACTTAAAATGGCTGCACTGATCACCTGACTAGGTTGAGCCAAGCTCATGAAAACATCAATAAACCAGATCTGAAATTAATGTCATGAAAATGACTGAAACCAGATAGTCGGACCTATATCTTCCATCATGTTTTATTATTTTTCTTGAGGTTAGTAAGTAATAAAACTCCTCTTTCTTTCACCCAAAAAATCCTGTAATTGGCTCCTTAATTCTGATCTGATGAATTTTGCTTTAAATGAAATGTGACATAGCTGCATGGTAAATATTTCTGCCGCTGACCTAGCAGGTTAAAAAATGGGAGCTGATTCACCTGGTCATAACAAAATGAAGAGTAATACAGTATTTAAGAGAGCAAGAGAACCTTATTGTAAGATAAGGAAAGAGAAATGGCAGCCCGGAATAAAGGAGCAGCCTCAAAGACAATGTTTGTAAAGATTGCCAACACTCAGAGAATTGTGAGATGGTGCAGAGGTGGCTGATGTTACCAGTCAGACATTCATAAACCTCTGCTGAGGATAGTTATAGTACAAATCCTGTCTTCAAAACAGTCACTGTCAAATAAATGATTGTTCTACTGAAGATTTGGTTCTTCCATTGGGATGTTCTGGTGGCTCTGTGATATCCTCTGGATTGACTTTCATTGACTATTCCCTTCTGCTGTGCTCTGCACAATCTTGTTCTTCCTCAGGTTGAGGAGAATGGAAGGGACACCATTAAATATCAGAGTATGAGTCCATGAGCAATTCAGATGAGAACCCTATGGAGCCACAATGGAACAGTAAGCAAAGCAGCAGGGATCTCAATGCCTGGAAGAGAAGGAAAGCCCTGAACCCAAGGTACTTCCAACAGGATGTCTCAGGACTCATGAAACATCATTAAGAAGTGACATCTAGGGACTTTGCTAAACCATCAGTACACTTTCTGCAGTCACTGACATTACAAAATCTGCTTTAATGGCATCTGAGGCTCAGAAAGACCATTGCATTGCAGCCCCATAGCCATCCTCCCAGTGCTCGCATCACACAGTACCCAGTGAAAATAACAAATACATCTGACCAACACCACACACAAAACAGACAGCTACATATTGCCTACTAAAAATTTGTTGATGCTGTCAATCAGAAACAAAAACTGAAATTAATAGAAAAGCCTAGCAGTCTGGCAGCATCTGTGAAGAGAAATCAGAGTTAACAATTTCAGGTCCAGTGACTCTTCCTCAGAACTGATGGGAGCTGGGAAATGTCAGTTTTTATGCAGAAGGTAGGGTAGGGGAGGGGGTAAAGAGTAAACAATAGATAGGTATAGAACCCAAAGAAAGAAAGAAGAACAGTTGGACAAAGGAGTGGATAACGATCTGGCTAGGAGGGTGAATGAAAACTGTTAGTGGCTAACAATGGGTTGTGTGTAATAGCAAACAATATGATCACAAGGCCTGGTGTGTTTGGATGGGAGCTAGGACAAAGCAGAGTTCAAGCTCTGAAGTTATTGAACTTGATATTGAGTCCAGAAGGCCGCCAAGTCTCCGGGCAGAAAACGAGGTGTTGTTCTTCCAGCTTCCAGCTGAGCTTCACTGGAGCATCGCAGCAAGCCTGAGACACAGATGTTGACCACGCAATAGGGTGGTGTGCTGAAGTGTCAGGCAACTGGAAGCTCTGCTTCTTCCTGGAGCAAAGGCCTGAACCATTCCAACTCACCACCACCGTCCTCTGCTTGGCAGGTTCCTCCTCACCCTAAACAACTTCTCATTTAACTCCTCCCATTTTCTTCAGGTCAGGAGGTAGCCATGGGCATCTGCATAGGCCCTGTTATGCCTGTCTCTTTGTGGGGTACATGGAACATTCCTTGTTCCAGTCCTATTCTGACACCTATCCACAACTCTTTCTTTGATATATTGATGCTATCACCAGTGCTGCTTCCCTCACTCATCCAGAATTGGGAAGGATTATCGATTTCACTTCCAATTTCCACTCTGCCTTCACTTTCACCTGGTTCAACTCTGACTCCGCCCCTCCCTTCTTCGACATCTCTGTTTCCATTTTGGAGGATAGACTGGCCACTAATTTCCACTATAAACCCACCGATTCCCACAATAACCTGGGCTATACATCTTCACACTCCACTTCCTATAAAAACTCTATTCCATTCTCCCAGTTCCTCTATCTCTGTCACATATGATGATGCCAATTTCAACAAGGGAGCCTCCGAAATGTTCACCTTTTTCCTCAACTGAGAATTCCCCAGCACTGTTGTCTACAGGATCACCAGCCGGGTCTGACTGATCTCCCGTGCTTCAGCCCTCACCCCCTCTCTTCCCTCCCACAACAGTGATTAGGGTTCCCCTTATCCTTACCAGCATCCACATCCAGAATATCATTAGCTGCCACTTCCGCCACCTCCACAATATGCCCTCCCCTCCCTTGTCCACCTTCCATAGAGTATTGTCCCTCCAGGACACCCTAGTCCACTCTTCCTTCACACCTGCACCCACCAATCCCCCACTCACAGCATTTTTCCCTGCAATCATAAAAGGTGTAACACTTGCCCATTTACTCCCCTCTCCTCAGTATCTAATGGCCCAAACATATCTTCCAGATGAAGTAGTGCTTTACTTGCATTTCACACAATCTAGTCTACAGCATCTGCTGCTCACAATGTGGTCTCCTCTACACTGAGGAAATGAAGCATAGACTGGGTGCACACTTCACAGAACACCTTCATTCTGTCTGCAAAAATGACCCTGAGCTTCCAGTTGCCTGCCACTCCAACACCCTGTTTCATGGCCAATATCTCTGTCTCAGGTTTGCTGCAGTGCTCCAGCGAAGCCCAGCATAAACTAGAAGAACACCACCTCATTTTCCGTGTGGGGACCCAGCAGCCCTCTGGACTTAATATCGAGTTAAATAATTTTAGAGCTTGAACTCTGCTATGTCTTAGCTCCCACCCCTACACACTAGACCTTGTTATCACATAGTCTGCTATTACAAGCAACCCATTGTTAGCCACTAAAAGTCTCCATTAGTAGCTATTCACCCTCCTAGCCAGATTGTTATCTACTCCTTTGTCTGTCCAACTGCTCTTCACTCCCTTTGGGATCTATTCCCAACTATTGTTTACTCCTTACCCCCACCCACTACCCTATCTTCTGCATAAAAACTGACATTTTCCTCATTAACATCAGTTTTGAGGAAGGGTCATCAGACCCGAAACATTAACTCTGATTTCTCTTCACAGTTGCTGGCAGATCTGCTGAGCATCTACATATTGCTCATGACTACCCTTGAGTTTCTCATTTTGACCCAGCTGTTGAACAAGTGTTACCCTGTTACTGTCAGCTATAATGAGGGTAGGCCATGACCCTGATGGTCCCTCGGTCTGGATGACCCTGGCAGCTGCCATCTGTCTGCCTGAACCTGTGAGGCCCCAAACTGTGTGAAAGGGCAGACACTTCAGCCAATATGCAAGTGTATAATCATCACTTTATCTTAATTGACAAATTAATCTTGAAATAAATAAGAATATTGTCAAAAAAATAAATTTTCGCCACTATATTTTAAGATACATTCTTATTTTCTTGATGCCAAAATACACAAGTCTGTATTTTCACATTTTCCTCACAGTATGTTTAGTTTTAGTCAAAAACTTGGAAGCTATTCCACTGTTTCTTTTCACAGCTGAAATGGTCCATTATTGATATTACCTGAGGGTGGACGGGTTAGAGAAAGGGACATCAAGCTGGTGAATGGAACATTTTCCCTCTTTGGGCACCCAGCCATAGCCCATACTCCAACTCAGGTTACCAGGGGAGGTGCAAAGAAAAACTCAATGCAACTGTATTATTAAACAATACATTAAAATGTCAAAATTCGCTATGACTTAAATGATGAAAAATAATGCGCAGTTGTAGTTGATACATCAATGCACATCAAATGAAGGGCAACAGCATTCTATTTATCTCTATGATGCAACATCAAATACACTCACATAGAAACATTACTTTGAGCTGAAAAAAGATACTTGATTAATTAGGCTGAGTGATATTTAAAACAAACTGCATTAGCCCAATACATGAATTAATCCTTGACAATGCAATGGCATTGACAAAGCTAGAAAACAAATGGGTGTGATACACTGAATGCCCTTATAACATGCAGTTGGAACAACATTCCTGTAACTGTCATAGCTTACTACTCAGCTGAAGTTCTTGATCCATATTGGGCCTTGTGCTAAAACCTTGTTGACAAGTGAGTGGAAATTGGGAAATTAAGAAGCATTGCAAAAATATAAAATTATTGCAGTTAAAACTAGCCACATAAACATTGTCAATGCACTGATAGTTATACAAAAGACTCAGGCAGCTTTAACGCTCTTTCATTGTTAATCATTCATTCCCACATTCCAACAAACAAATATTCATGCTCCAAATTACAATCAAAAGTCTTGACATATTCATATATTAAAATGTCTTTACAGACAAAGCCACTGTGCAGAATACAACACACAAATCAGACTGTAGATTAAACATATGTTACTCTTTTCACTTAAGACAACAGCGAGACCTGTATGAGTAGATGGTACAATATACCAGAAAGTAGACAAAATGTGCAAGAGGTTCTAAAAATTATAACCCTTGCGCTCCTTTGGAACAAGTTGATCTGAACATCATTGCATCAAAAAGGAACAGGCAAGGTAAAGCCACTAGCTTCCATCAAGCACAGGATTAGCACCTTCTAGTTCTTCCATTTGGAGTGATATCAGGAATATTCAGGCAGCTGGGTAAGGCCTACAACGTCACTAAATGAAACTAAACAAAGCATGAGGCTGGTACATTTGCAACATTTAAAAGGCATCTTGAATAAGAAGAATTTAGAGGGATATGGGCCAAGTGCTGGCAAATGGGACTAGATTAGGTTGGGATATCTGGTCGGCATGGACGACTTGGACCGAAGGGTCTGTTTCCGTGCTGTACATCTCTATGTCTCTATGTGGCCGTTGATTTAATATATGCTAATATATATCTGTAAATATGATTTAAAAAATCTTTTTAAATTGAAGTAGTGGCAATAATGCATCTTAAAATTTTCAAATGCTTAAGGGATAGAAGTTCAACCATGGACATATCCCTAAAGAGGTGGTACCCCATTAGCTATCTCAATCAATATTCATCACCAATGGAACTGAACATAGGTGAGGGGCTTTAACAAGTAGGTTAAGACTACCCATTAATTAATCTCCAAATTAATCCAGATAAGCATTCAAACTCCAAAACTGAAAAAAAGATGCAATTGATCAGTTTATAGAATTTACTCAGCCTATTCCATTGATCATGAATTTGAAGAAAAATATAATAACAAGCACACTGACCTGTAGTTTACCATCTTTAAAAGTCACTGTCTGGATTTCATTGACCAGACTTGTAGTAGTAAAGAACACAGCCTGTTGTTCACCATCAATTGTGACAGCTGCTTGAATAATTCCTTCTTTAGATAAGATTCGCCATAAGTCAAATCTCTGTTTGTTAGCTGGACTTTGCAAACGTAGTGTAGCAACAAATACGTAAGAAGGAGGCAAGCCTTCTGGAAATATGTCTCTGAAAATATATAAACATGACATTTTGCAAACAAACATTCAATTACTCATACAAACAGAGGTGGATGTCGGCTCTGATTTCATAATTATAAATCTGTATTTTTCATGGGTACCTGCCACTTTATCAAAGTTTTCCTGTTATAGAAATGCATTCTTTAAATCTTCCTTTGACTTTACTTGGAAACACTGCGATCATAAATCTGCTGTGGCAAAACGCCAATCATAAATTAGACTTGCCTTTACACATTTAGGTTTTTATTATTTTATTTGAATGGCAAGCTGGTGGATATTTATGTTAATAGCATTGCAGTGAGGGAATTATGACTTCTGGGACCTGGTGAACACGGCAAACATTGAAGGCGAACATGGCCTTCGCCAATTAGAATAAAGGATTTTGAAATTCACAGAATAACTTCGGAGAAGGAATAGCTGAGCTCAATGTCAATTTTTTTCACTAACGCCTCGGGTCTGGATGTCACTGGCTTGGCCAGCATTTATTGTCCATCACAGTTGCTCTTGAAAAGGTGGTGATGAGCAGCTTTCTTGAACTGCTACAGTTAATATGATGTAGGTACATCCACAGTGCTGCTGAGGAGTTCCAGAGTTTTGATCCAGTCACAGCGAAAGAGCAGAAATGTAGTTCCAAGCCAAGACAGTGTGTGGATTAGAGGGAAACTTGCAGGTGATAACACTGCCATCCCTTTTGGGTGCTGAGGTTTGGAAGATCCTGGGTGAATTGCTGCAGTGGATGCTGCAGATGGTACAAATTTCTAGCTCTGTGTGTCAGTGGTAAAAGGATTGAAAGTTGAAAGCGGTGGACATGGTGCTAATCAAGCAGTCTGCTTTGTCCTGGATATATGTCGAGCTTCTTGAATGTTTTGGAACTGCACTCGTTCAGGCAAATAGGAAGTATTCCATCACACTCCTGACTTATGCTTTGTTGGTGATGGACAGGCTTTAGATGGTCGCAGTCTGGAATTTATGTGACATGGATGTATACTTGCCACTTATCAGCCCAAGCCTGCTTGCTGCCCAGGTATTGCTACATGTGGACATGGGCAGTAACTGAGAACTGGTGAATGGCACTGAACATTGTGCAGTCATCAGAGAACATTCTGAATTTGACCTTAGGTTTGGGTGCAGATAATTAAGTGGTGAAAGAGAAATAAACAACAGAATATTGGAGTCAGAAAGATGACAAAGAAAAAGCACGTTTTGAACCACAAAGATTGATATTTGTGATAGTTAATTTCAGAGTCAGAGAAACTACCCAATGGAACCTAACACATAGGAGAGGAGACACAGGGTATTTAGGCTAAAATGGACAGGACATAACAGTCTGTGGCTAGTTTAATTCGTATATTGTCAACCAATAAAACAACATCAATTTATTCGATGATTTTCAATGGTGAAGGAGACATTGTGGGGCAGGATAACTTGTAAAGCAACCAGGGATACTTGCACTTAACTGGGCATCTGCCACTCCTCCGAACTTGGTGTACCATTTGTATACAAGCAACAGGAACAGCACTGACACACTGTTATCTTGAAGGGAAAATTTGTAGTGCTGGTATCAAAATGTCAATTCAGAAAAAAGTTTAACGCTTAAAAGGTTCCTAATCTAGTGGAAGGATACATATTAATAAAAGGAAAGGACAGGAAAAAAAAAAATCAACTCTACCCTATTGAGTTAAGGACCATTCTCATGCACCATTTACCCAACTGTTTTCCATGCTATTCCATGTGAGAAACAATGAAAACATAATCTTTTGTCAATTTAGAAAGAAAAACTGAGAAATCCCTCTCCAACCAGTGGAGACAATCTACTCAGCATTAGTTACACAATGAATCATCGCAAATTACAATTAATGAGCAACTTGTCATCTGTAACTGGAGATTACGTCTTATCTCAGTAATCTAACAAATTCTTTTTTTATTTGCTCGTGGGATATGGACATCACTGGTTGTCCAGCATTTTATTGTCTGACCCTTGCTGTCCTGGAGAAGGTGGTGGTGAGCTACATTCTTGAACCGCTGCAGTTTACATGCTGTAGGTTAACCCACAATGCCCTTAGAGAGGGACTTCCAAGATCTCATTTAAAGAAATATAGCATCACCATGCCCACCAAATGTCTCAGTGGCGTATGTTCTAAAGAACTTCCTCTAAAGAAATACTAGCGTCTAGCTCGATTTGGGGTGACTTCTAACCCCACCTTCACTATCTACTCTAAACAATGTGGTGGTTGGGGAGGTCTTGAAGAGCATTGCAAAAAGGGTAATGAAGAAGGAAACTCGGTGGGGTGCAAATCCACTCAAAACTAATTTTACCCTTTCTAATTTTTAATGAATAAAAGGGAAGGTGTATTTTACGTAGAGACTCTCTAATTGTCCACAGAACTCAGATACTCAGGTTAATAGTGGTAAAGGGCATGACTTTTCTCCCAAGCCACACTAAAAGCCATGTTATGATGAAGTGAAATTATGTACGGACACATTATTTAGCACCAAGATGCAAATAGCCAAAATTGTGGTTCAGATAGGAAGTTACAAGGTTGCAAGCATAAACATCACCAATGGCTCCAGATAATCTAGTAATCAAATATTCTGACTGATGTACTGGATTTCAATAACATAAACCATTTAGCACTTGTTTCTAGTACGAATGATTCCTAAGGAAATATTACCAATGATAATATCTCAACCTGGCTGGTAGGGCACAACAAGGAATCAGAACTTGGTCATTTCTTTTATAATTGGCCTGATTTCCTTATACACAACCAAAAAAGCAAATCAAGAAGGAAACATAACATTGGCTAAATGTTATACTTAAGTGCAACATCATGATCCAAAATACAGTTTGCATTTATCTTTTCTTAAATGATGTAACTGTTTAACCTTATCTGTTGCCAATGCTGTCAAAGTGTTAGTACAAATTACTTTGCCAGTAGATGCTTAATTTAGTTTTATTATGTCAGTTCAGCTTAAACTATTATACTAATGGATATAAAAGTATGTGATTAAATTTCCTGTATGAGATCGCTACAAATATTAATCTAAGAATAATATTTCTTGGCAGGATACCAATGCTTTTCAAAGGATGCACCTTATATGAACATTTTCTAACTCTCATCACAATATTCAGGACTTCCCATGGAATCTACAGCTAATGAAACATATAACACAATTTCTTTTTTAATTATTTGTACAGATAATGCCTTCCAAGAGAACGCCTCCATTTTAGCATTAGAAATCCTGCAAAATTACCACTAGTCTAATCTGAAATAAATGCTGTTGTTTTAAAATCATGAACTCATGATTTTACTGGCTTTCAAAGCAAACATTTTGGTCAAATTGGATTTGCAAGGACAAAAGATGGGGACTTCCTCAGGATCAAGCAGTTCTAATATACAGATAATATTGTGGTTAATTCCATTAAAGAAAAGTACAGCCCAAAATGTATCTCCTTTGTTAGCTCCACCAGTCGAAAACCTTGACCTTAGATGTGCTTTTGACATGTTACAGTATGGACTTGATTTATTTTCCTACCATTTATTTTGTGAATTAGAATATGTTAAGGCATCTGGCTGGGTGTATGAATAGGAAGGGCTTAGAGGGATATGGGCCAAGCGCTGGCAAATGAGACAAAATGAGGTTCGACATTTTATTAGCATTTCAATTGTAAGCCATACCTAGTGTTCTCCGTTATGTCTGTTTGAGATGTCAATAAGAAACCTGCTTCTGTCGTCAATGATCCAGATATTTCCCGAGCTTTCTGTGGTATTTTAAAGCCCACAATTAATTCAAAACCTTTCTCATCACGCGCAGCTACAGGGATTCTTGTAGGACATACCGATTCTGAAGAACAAATGAGACAGAATGAGGTCAATATTACTGTGTACAGGAACCTGCTTCATATTGTTTAGTGTACACAAGATTCAATTAAGTTAGATTAGATTCAAGTGTACCTTGCTTTCCCTAAGCCTTATTTATGTTATCTTGTTTTCAGTTACAATCACATTGCAAGAACATTGTAGCAATACCAAAACCAGCAGGTCTTTGACAAAAAAGATCACTTTGCTGCAAAAGCTGTGTCCAGAGATCATGACAACTGAACGTAGGTGAAGAATGATTTTAACTCTTAAACCATGCAGTTGATTTCCAACCTGTCTGCTCAGTTGAAACCAGGTAGCTTAGCAGTTAAAATAGACCACATCACTTCCCCACCAATGCCCCACATGCTCTTCAACTTTAGCCTGGTGATCAAAAATTCCAGTGAGTTCCTTTATTCTACACTATATGTTTGAGTTCTCATGACATCATACAACAAAGGCCACAGCTTTCATTTCAAAGTCAAGTGAGTTTATCTCTAGAAGTTTGTCATTCAAAATCTGTGTTCATTTTTCCTTTCTGATCCACTACGCCACACAGTTAAAGTTAGATCACCAACTCTCAAACTCTTTCCTGCTTTTACACCAGGAGAACTCGCCGGAAACCACAGTAAGTATTGGTGTCTGTTGTGATTCTAGGTTCTTCATCCAAACTCACTAATTAACTCCATAAGATGGGTAAATTATAAGCAATTTTAATTTATTTCAAAACTCCATCTAATATATACATTATGTATAATACGTAATGTACACATGTTACAGGATAGCTCACAAACGGGTATAAATCTAAAGATTCAGCAACCACAGTATCTCCTAGTAATAGCTGTAACCACTCACATGTATAATTAAGTGTCTGCTGGTTACTTCTTCGTTGATATTCTGGTCTCTTGATTGTTTACATCTTCTCTTATCGCGACGTGCCCTTTTTTTCATAACTTAAGAGTGAAAAGACACAGTAGGGTGGTTGCAAAACTGTTTACATAAAAGATAAGTTGGGAAACATGGTGGACCAGTGGTTAGCACTGCTGCCTCATGGCACCAGGAACCTGGTTATGATTCCAGCCTCGGGCATCTACCAGTGTGGAGTTTGCACGCTCCTCCCATATCTGCGTGGGTTTCTGCCGGCTGCTGCCCATAGTGTCCATGGATGTGTAGGCTAGGTGGATTAGTCATCGTAAGAATAAGAGGGTGGGGTTATGAAGTTTGGATGCGCCGCTCTTTGGAGGGTTGGTGTAGACATGATGGCCTGAGGGCCTCCTTCTGCACTGTAGAGATTTTAAGGATTCTATGATCTCTGGATAATCCATTTGTAGTGCATTTCTCCCTTTTAATCTCCCTTGACACCTTCAGGCATGACATTCCAGAGCAGCTAAGTAACTAGCTTGCCACCCACTTTGTAATGGATTTCATAGATGATATCTCTTCATCTTTATTTCAAGTCACTGTAATCTGGGTATACACTTATCAGTGGCTTATGCCAAATTATTTCCAAGTGTTTGCCGTCAATTTCCATAACAAATCATCTACTAAATAGGTATATGTGGAATCTTGAGATTCCAGAATGAGTTCTCACTCTCCATGTTTGAATAGTCGGATTGCTGTTGCAAAACATGTTTGGAGGCAAATGCTGTTGGCTTTCCATCTTGCATAAGGTATGCTTGTAAGCCTTTTGGAGATGCACTGACCTCCAAAACTACATCCTTTCTTAGTTGTAATACCATAGAACATGTTTCTTCTGACAATACTTGTTTACATAACTTAAACAAGTGCTGATTGTCCTCCTGACTGCAACCAGAATCATGTTCCTGCACTGCCGACTCTGATATCCTCCTACTCAGCATACCATGCAGTAGTCTTGGCCTACAAGTTACCTAGCTCTCATCCAGTAAAAATGACTCTTATTTTAGAACATAGAAAATAGAAAAGTACAGCACAGAACAGGCCCTTTGGCCCACGATGTTGTGCCAAGGTTTAATCCCAATGTTAAACACGATAACTTAACCTACGCACCCCTCAATTCACCGCTGTCCAAGTGCATGTCCAGCAGTCGCTTAAATGTCCCTAATGACTCTGCTTCCACCACGACCGCTGGCAACGCATTCCTTGCATTCACAACTGTCTGCATAAAGAACCTTCCTCTGACGTCCTCTCTATACCTTTCTCCTAATATCTTAAAACTATGACCCCTCATACCAATTGATCCTGCCCTGGGGAAAAGTCTCTGGCTATTGACCCTATCTATTCCTCTCATTATCTTGTATACCTCGATCAGGTCTCCTCTCTTCCTACTTCTCTCCAGAAAGAAATGTCCGAGCTTATTCAATCTCTCTTCGTAAGGCAAGCCCTCCAGTCCAGGCAGCATCCTGGTAAACCTTCTTTGCACCCTCTTCAAAATCTCTGTATCTTTTCTATAATAGGGCAACCAGAACTGGACACAATATTCCAAATGTGGTCTCACCAGAGACTTGTAGAGCTGTAGCAAAACCTCGTGCCTCTTAAACTCGATTCCCCTGTTAATGAAAGCCAAAATACCATATGCTTTCTTAACAACCCTATCCACTTGGGTGGCAACTTTGAGGGATCTATGTACTCCCACACCCAGACCCCTCTGTTCCTCCACACAGCCAAGAATCCTGTCTTTAGTCCTATATTCAGCATTCGAGTTCGACCTTCCAAAATGCATCACTTCGCATTTGTCCAGGTTAAACTCCATCTGCCATTTCTCAACCCAGCTCTGCATCCTGTCTGTGTCACGCTGCAGCCTGCAATAGCCCTCGATACTATCGACAGCACCTCCAACGTTTGTGTCATCTGCAAATTTACGAACCCACCCCTCAACTTCCACATCCAAGTCAATTATAAAAACTACAAAGGCCCAAGAACAGAACCCTGCGAGACCCCACTCAACAATGACCTCAAGGCAGAATACCTTCCATCTACTACCATTCTCAGCCAACCAATTCTGAATCCAGATAGCCAAATCTTCCTGTATCCAATACTTCCTGACTTTATGAATGAGTCTACCATGGGGAACTATATCAAATGCCTTGCTGAAGTCCATATACAGCACATCCACTGCTCGACCTTCGTCGACCTGTCTTGTCACCTCCTCAAAGAACTCAATAAGATTTTTGCGGCATGACTTTATTTTCTGACATCTTTTAGCAGTGAGTCAATATCATAATTATTCCTCTTCTCCAGAAGACTACTTTCGGAAGACTTTGATCAGAATTGAAGCAACGTTTAGCCCTATTACCCTTTCAAACATTTGAGCTTCCAAAACTTGCAGTTCCTGCCTTGTCATAGTTGATCCTTGTGGCAGTTACCTGTCAACCTTCAGCTCCAACTGGTGCATTCTGAAGTTCAATTTTATATAAAGCTAATGCTCTAGCATGTTTTAACATTTAATAGAGACTAGCTGGTCTTCCTCAGATAAATTGATTCCATGCAGCTGCTTGCTTTCAAAACTGACAATTTCAGCAATTGTTGTTCGGTGATAGATAATTCTGAATGGCATAATTCAATCCTTCGTTTAAAATGCCTACATTTTGGTAGGGTCTTTCATTTCATAATCTAAACTTTCAAACTCCCGACCACAGGGTATTTGTAACCCCTGTATACTGTGGAGAGATTCAGCAATGAAGTTTCATTTAAAAAAAACTCCTTCTTTTCCAACTGCATTTCAGCATTTGACCACACTCATTGTTTTTCAATTTCACACTTTTTTTTGTCACTTGTGCAGGCATGGTGCCCAAGAACAGTTCAATGGTCCTTCAGTTTTTCTACTCATTTCAAAACTGACTGCACAGTGCAACTCTAAATTAACTAGGAGAAAGTAAGGACTGCAGATGCTGGAGATCAGAGCTGAAAAATGTGTTGCTGGAAAAGCACAGCAGGTCAGGCAGCATCCAAGGAGTAGGAGAATCGACGTTTCGGGCATACGCCCATCTTCAGGCCTGAAGAAGGGCTTATGCCCGAAACGTCGAATCTCCTACTCCTTGGATGCTGCCTGACCTGCTGTGCTTTTCCAGCAACACATTTTTCAGCAACTCTAAATTAATCCAACTGTCCCTCCAGTTAAGGTACTCACCATTGAGGAAAGTATTATCTATTAAGGGGTGATTTTTGCTGAATTCAAGTTTCACCATCTGCTGTAGTGGGATTCGAATCCATGTCCCCAGAACATTAGCCTGGGTTTCTGGATTATGAATCCTGTGATGATTTGGATATGCCGGTGTTGAACTGGGGTGGACAAACTTAAAAATCACACAACACCAGGTTATAGTCCATCAGGTTTATTTGGAAGCACTAGCTTTTGGAGCACTGCTCCTGCACAACTACCTGAAGAAGGAGCAGCGCTCCGAAATCTAGTGCTTCCAAGTAAACCTATTGGACTATAACCTGGTGTTGTGTGATTATTAACCTATTAAGGGACATTTCCTCCTAAGGCTTACACACAGCCTCTTTAAAGCAACAATTTTGTCTGTCGCTCCTTCTGTAGTCGACAAACTTACGATACCACTGCCAAGTTGTATTTCTGGGTTCCTTAATGCAAACTTACCAATCATCCACACGTGATTGGTAAACTATACATAGGTCCAATTTGTTTGAAGACTGCAGCTGACAAACATGACACAATAGCTCGACAAAGAGGTCAACTTGAGGGCTTCAGCAACTATCATTACTTCCAGCAATAGCTACAATTACTCATACACTCCATTGATGACATACTGTTTTACATCCTCATTCCTTGATCATTTGTGTGATAGCACAACAGTGGACTGTCAACGGTCACCTTCATTTCCGCAGTCCAGCAGTTGCTTTCCTTTTTCAATGGACAGGCAGTTGACCTGCAAGAATGTAAATAAGGCACAACACTTCCTATTGCCTAGCAGTTTCATCTTTTAATCCCAGAGAAGACTGGACATTCCGTGAGATTTGGCAATCCTAGCCATTCATGTTTTCATTTCTGATATTTTCTGCTCTACATTCTTTGACCTTTTAGCAGTTTGCCAATTTTTTTTTGGTTGAACTTTAAGAGTTCTGTGAGGCTTTTCAAAGAACTGGCAAATGCTCCTGGCATTTTGACTAGCACTTATTCCTCAAGATCATGAAAAAGAAGGGATTATCTGGTCATTTGTTTCAGTGATATTTGTGGAACCTTGCTGCAAATAAAATGGCTTCTGCATTTTTCAATATACTACCATGACTATAATTCAAAAGTACCCAATTGGCTGCAAGTATTTTTAGGTGTCCCAGAGTTATGAAAGTTCTATATGGAAGTATTGTTTGTCCACCCTTGATCGAAAATTTTCTACTTCATAGTGAAGATAAGATACCATGGAATCTAAGGAAATTTGGCTAATTGAATCCAGAATTGGCTTAGTGGCAGGAAACAGAGGATGATGGCCAAAGGATGTTTTTGTGATTGGATGCCTATGGCCAGTTGGGGTTCTACTGGGGTCAGAGTTGCTGCCCTCGATGTTTGTGGCATAAATAAACCACATAGACTTGAATGTAAGAGAGTCAGTCAGTAAGTTTGTGGGATTTACGAAAGTTCTTGGGGTGCTAAATAACGAGGAGGGAACCCTCAAAATAATATGGATGGCTGGTCAGATGGGTAATAGGTGGCAAATAGAATTCAACTCAGCTAATTATAAGGTGATGCACTTAGGCAGTACAAACAACGCAAAGAAATACGTGATGAATTGTAGGACTCTGAGATCGACTGAGGCTCAGAGGAACCTTGGTGTGCCCATACACAGGTCCCTTAAGGTAAAGGAACAGGTAAATTTAGCTGGTTAAGAAAGCCTATGGAATTCCTGCTTTTATTAGCCGAGACATATATTTCAAGATCAGAAAGTTTATGGTGGAACTGTAAACATTGGTCAGGCCACAGCTAGAGTATTGGGTGCAATTCTGGAGGGATTGGCATTCTAGGAGGAATAAAATAACTAGGTGAAAGTGAGGACTGCAGAGGCTGGAGATCAGAGTCGAGAGTGTGATGCTGGAAAAGCACAGCAGGTCAGGCAGCATCCGAGGAGCAGGAGAGTTGATGATTCAGGGAAAAGCCCTTCATCAGGAATTATAGGAGGGATGTCAATGCACTAAAGAGGATGCAAAGGAGATTTACCAGGTCGTTGCTTAGTGTGGGGAGTTTCACTTATAAGAAGAGATTAGAGAGAATGAGATTGCTTTCCTTTGAGCAGAAGAGGCTAAGGGGGGAGGAGGGGGTGTGTGTGGGGAGGGGGTATGATGAGATGTGTAAAATTATGAGGGCCATAGATAGGGTAGATAGAAAAGAACATTTTCCATTTGATATAGGGATCAATGACTAGGGAGCATAGATATAAGATCATAGGTAGGAAGCTTGGAGGGGATATGAGGAATCTATTTTTTCACCCAGAAGATGGTGAGAATCTGGAACTCACTGGCTAGAGGGTGGTAAAGACAGAAACCCGTATAATATTTAAGAAGTATTTACATGTACACCAGATATATGGCAAGGTGTAAAAGCAATGGGCTGAGTGCTGGAAAATGGGATTATAATAGTAATGTGGTTGGTTTGACCAGTACAATCTCAGTTAGTCAAAGTGTCTTTGTTTTTGGTGCTGTAGACCTCCATGACTATAGCACAGTTAATTGTAAGGATGAATGAGTAAGTGACTTTGAGGAGTCAGCAGAGCATAAGAGCAGCACAAACAAAACGGTAAGTCAACTACCACCATCTAATCTGAAAAGGTAAATGAGTGGGTTGGTGGGAAACATGTTAGAGAAGTGGAGAAGGAAGTACAGAGGCACAAAGCTCCAGCTCTTTCTCAGGTTTCTAGTAATAGTATCCAGATGATTCAGCTTTGGCCTCCAGAGGCACACAGATATTTTGAGAGTGTTTACAACCTTAAATGGTGGGTGAAAAATAGGAAGCAATTATTCCTGTCTATCCTATCTATGGCCCTCATAATTTTATGCGTCTGAATCTTCTATTTGGGATCGTATCCTTAAAAATGTACCTTTTGGATTTTTCCTCATGCACAAAAATCTTCAAAATGAATAAAGGTCTTCAGCTTACAAGGCATATATCCCACCATCATAATGTACCAAAACACTTGACAGCTACTGAGGTACTTTTCAAATCTAATGTACTTTGCAATGTAAGAAACACAGGAGACAATTTGCACACCGCAAGGTGGATGGCATGATTGCTCAATGGTTAGAACTGCTGCCTTCACAATGCCAGGGACCTGGGTTAGATTCCAGCCTTGGGCAACTGCCTGTGTGGAGTTTGCATGTGCTTTCTGTTTCTGTTGGGTGCTCCAGTCTCTTCCACAGTCTAAAGATGTTTTGGTTAGGTGGATTGGCCATGTATTGTGTCTAAGGAGGTGTAGGCTAGGTGGATTAGTAAATTGGGAAGACGGGTCTGGGTGGGATGCTCTTTGGAGGGTTGGTGCAGACTTGATGGGTCAAATGGTCTCTTTCTGCACTGTAGGGATTCTAATATCTCAACACAGAAATGTGATTAAAAACAAATCATCTGTTTTTGGGTGTTTATTGATAGCTAAATATTGACCAGGAAGACCTCTATTTAGAAGTAGTGCCATGGGAATGTTTTCATCCACTTCAAAAGGTAGACAGGGCCCTGGTTTAACATCTCATCAAAATGACAGCACTTCCACCAGCGTAGCACTCCCTCAGTAGTGCACTGGCAATGTAAGCCTACATCAAGAAGTAAGGTTGAATAAATGTCCATATTAGATATGATTATGATTTTTTTTTTCTTTTATGTCATATACTTAATGGGACAGACTTTAGAACAGTTTTTTGTCAGCAGGCCTTTTGCTGCATTGGAATTAGAAAAATTGACTGACACAACATATGGGTTAGCATACTAAAGTAAATCAGCTGGCTGTTGAGAACTCATCCCATTGATTTCAATTATCCCTATTATGTCTATGAAGAAAAGTATTTACATGCCCATGCCTATCCATATTCAGTGGCACTCCTTTCATTATTTTCCCATTTATGAAGGGGATTGTTTTTAACTGTATTTGATATTGGCTGAGAACAGCAGAATCCCAGGAACAGAACAGCAACTGAACCCCAGACAAATTAACTATGTCCAATACAGTCCAACAAAATTGAAGGTAAATATATTATTATTTTGCCTGGGTGTTTCTTTCATAAATGGGTGAATTATTTTTGCATGTTTCTTTCAATAGCAGTAAGGGTGGCTCTATGCAGTTGTGGTTTCCGTGTAGATTCAGAATATTATCGCAATTTCCTTCTGTAATGTCTGGCACCATTCACTTGTACAGGATATTCCGCAATCGAGCATTTAACGAAATCTATCACACAGATACTATATGTTTCCTATCCACCCAACAACCTTGACATCAGTCAGAAGGCTGGGATATTCAACAAAAGAGCCCTTACAAATCAAGCCAAGTTTATTTTAAGCACTATTTCGACATGCCAAATTCGATTGTAGGACAACATTATACTCCAGATTACCTGATTTCACTGTGCAAGTGAGAAAACAGGCAATAATTTATTATAGGAATAACAACAGGCCATTCAGGCCTGTGGACCTCTTCTGTCTGTTTACCTAAGCCCTGCCTCCTCTCTGGAGCACTGGAATGACCATCAAGTCCTGTTGTGACCAACTCAAGATTTTCTTTCGGACTGGTCAGAACAGCCCCAGCACATCTATCTTAAATTCTGAGAGACCCCTTAAAAAATCCCAGAAGGTTGGCAACCCTTGTACAAAAATGTTCAAGGGACAGTGAGAGATCCTATTTGGAAGGATGAAGTAGAATTATAATACTTATGCATAAACCCATACTTGCAAACTTATATTTGTTGGTGAATCCGCTGTTATAGATATGCAAAATTGCAAGCATTATAATCTCTGGCTGCAATATCTTTTAAAGTATTTGGGGAACTTCCTGTCTTAAATGAAGAAGGATAGCAGGTATGGGAGTAATAAGAGAAAGATAGCTGTGTTCTCCTGAGATACTCATTTGGGCTCGGAATGAATAGTAATGGCTGCATTCACAAGCATAGACTGTCCAATGTGGTAAACACTGAGAAATGCCAGTCAATATTATTTTCACATGAAAGGGAGGAATTATTGTGGAACTATAAAAAGAGAGGGTGGCATAGTGGCTCAGTGGTTAGCACTGCTGCCAGGGACCCGGGTTTGATTCCTCAGGTATGTGGAGTTTGCACATTCTCCCCGTGTCTGAGTGGGTTTCCTCTGGGTGCTTTGCTTTCCTCCCACAGTCCAAAGATATGCAGGTTAGGGTGAATTGGCCATGGTAAATTGCCCAGAGTGTCCAGGGATGTGTCGGTTAGTTACATTAGTCAGGGGAAATGTGGGTGGATTACTCTTTGGATGGTCGGTTTGGACTTGTTGAGCCAAATGGCCTGTTTCCACACTGTAAGGATTCTATGAACTTGCCAAGACATTGCATCAACCTTCTTTCAGCAGATTTCCAATGCAGTTTTCAGAGTTACAAAGTAGTCCTTTGCTGGACTGAGGGTAGGTGAAGATTGTCAGATTCAATAAAAAGTGTAACGGTGTCTCTTTGGTTCAAATTGTGAATTTGGCAGAGGTTATGGGTTCAAGTCTTGGTGCATTCATTGAACACAATATAAACTGACACATCAGCGTAATATTGGGGCAGTGCTGCCTTGTCAGAGTTGGTTTCTTTCGGATGTGATGTTAAACCAACGACTTAGCAGTCAGTTCATATGGATACGTTACAGTAACTAGATCTATTAACCATAAATAATTTCAGTTGAATTTACCGATTAATAAATATCTTTACAGCAGATGTGTATCTAGAAAGAAAATCCCTGTGGATGTTTCTATATTAAGTTGTAGCCCGCTGAAGTTTCTATTTTTTGTTGTGTACCGTATATGACTTGGATATCCTGTTTGGATGAAAACCAAGAAGCTTTCATACTGCAAAGAGATATGACATTGGAAGTGAAATGCTAATTATCTGCAAAAGCTATCAAGTACTCCACGAAAGACTCAATAATATAACACCACCTGACTGAGGTAAACCCAGGAGAAATGGGAGAGGATGCAGCAATAAAAAGGGAGACACTAAACGGTAATTTATAATAAACTTTTTTCTGCATATGAACAGGAGGAAGAAATTCAGTCATTTCATTGTCATAACTTCTTCGTGATAAAGTGAAACTATATTAACTACGATTGTGGTTGCAGCTAATGATTAAAAGGATCAAAGGATTTGCTGGAATTTCTGAAGGAACAGTGGATAGATCCCCACATATTTTTATCACTGGTTTCAATGCTTTGTTGACAAGTGCATTAATTGTTTATATTTCAACGTTCAGCTCTTCCAATCTTGCCTTGTAAACACTTTAACAACACACATCTTCCTCCATCCAAGAGGGTAGGACATTCTTTACTGTGGATGTCTCTAGCCTTCCCCGTCATTTCATGACTATCTCATGGATGGTAAAATGTTAATAAATGACTAGATAAACCAGATAATCTCTGAAGCAATTACTGAAGCAATTGCTTCTGAACTGCATTATCAAGCTTTGCAGAAGTGGAACAGCTCTGGGATTTGTGGTAAATTGCAACCATGAAAACTCAAAAGCAAAATGTTTCATCAGAATGTGGTTAAATTGCTACAATGTCAACAAGTAATTCTGGTAAGTCAACACTTACCTTCACATATCTTCTGCTGCATTGCTTCCTTAATTCTGTCTATAGTTCCATAATCGTCAGCAAATATAACATAAGTTGTTGACGGCTTGTTGCCAATCATTTTAAGCTCTGATTCGGTTATTTCCGATCCGACTCCGACAGCAAACAGGATAATTTTGTCAGCACGTGCTTCAACAGAAGCATCAACAACATCATCCTGAGACTTTCCATCCGTGACAACAACAGCTATTTTGTTTTTAGCTGTCTTATTTCTTTGTGAAGATGGAAAAACAATTTCTGTTGCAAACTTGATAGCACGACCTGTTTGAGTATTTCCACCAAGGTATTGGATATTTTCTATTCCAGCAATTAGTTCTTTATTGGTCAGGAATTGGCCAAACGAAATCTCCAGACGTGGAGTGTCGCTGTACTGGATAACTGCTACTTGAGTGTATTCTGGTCCAATATCAAAGCCACTCGTGACATTAACAAGCCATGTTTTTGCTGTTTCAAAGTTGTTAAATCCCACACTCCAAGATCCATCCATGATGAAAACCAAATCATTCACTGCTGTTCTGCATCCTGTTGACAGATCAGAAATAACCAGTAGAAAAAAACCCTAAATATTTAAGTGCAAGCCAAAATGCTATTTCTGCTCTTGGCAAATTTTCCCACCAAGTTTACTGTTAAATCCATAGCACAATGCCACCAAAGTTTTGTGGAGTTGAAAGCATGAATATTGCTCAAAGGCCTGCAATGAGACGTTATTAAGGTACAAACAACAAGAACAACATTTGATACTTGCATGGTTCCTCTGGTTCCATTGGTCTCCATTTGATCAAAACATCCAGTTCAAATGTTAATCATGTCCTCCAAAAAGGTGAAGAAGTATGGGAATCTAAGGTCCATGCTATCATTAAATACAACAGAAATACAGAACATTCATAATTTAAGGATTTTTTTTCAATAAATCAACAACTTATATGGGAATGGAGCTGCCAATGCCACATCAGGATGTGGATAAAATCCAACTTTGCACTTTCCAGGAACAAGTAAGATGGAAATCAGAAATGATGATCTCAAAAAAGGCAAAATCTGTCTGCTCACACACCATTCCTGATCATGAAATTCACACAATGATCTACTTCTCTGCCACAAACATCCCGGACTTACCACTGGCTGGAAGCTTAATCTTATCAATTCCACAATGTAGTCAGACTGCAGATACTCTGTAATGAATGTCACAGCTCCTAACATCACTCCATCATCTACAAGGCTCAATTTAGGAATACCATAAAGTACTCACCACTTGTGTAACTGGCTTTGGTTGAACTATTCATGAATTTCATCACCACCTGGTTTACCACACTTTGTTTGATGGTACCCCTGCTGTTAAACAATATATTCTTCCCTTTCATCATCAGCAACATTCACCACTTACAGGATGTGTCGCTAAGTTTATTTGAACGCCAGAAGGAAAGAGTAAGATGGTAGCAGAGTAGGGTTCCTGAGCCCTGACTGATTTTCATTTCTTTTTGTTTTTTTTCCTCTCTTTTCTTGTGTTTTTCTATCTATACCTTTGCTTACCTCTTGTCCTGAGCTCAGAGGGCATTTGTGACAGCGATAGCTCAGTGCGGACCTCGAGTGAACCTAGCGCAGAAGTGAATGGGCCCAGTGCAGACCTCAAGAGAACCCTTACTGACTTTTCCGGGGCAAGCACAGAACCTCGCATCGGAATCAGTGGCTGCTACATCGGCGGTGGCAACGTCAGTGAAGTAAGCCCAAAGGCAAAAGATAGCAACTGAGGATTGATGACTTCATTGTTGGTTGGGTCAGGAACTGGTAGTGACTAAGCGGTGGTGGAAGGGCATCACAGTGACATCGAGGAGATGGGCCCAGCAGCAAGAGACACAATTCTGATGTTGGTTGGTCCGGCACAGGTGGCAGCGAGGTGGAGACATATTGGCCCAACAGCGAAAGATGACACCTGAGGGTAGGCAACTTGGTTGGGTCCAGTTTGGCGATGAAGCGATGGAGGAAGCATGGCTGCATAGGCGTTGCTGATAGTAATAAGCTGGTTCAAGACTGATGGACTCCCTTCAACCATATCATTTGTTTTATTTGTATTTGTAATATTACTCAAAATGGTGCCAAATTGTGGCAACAAATGAAAACTTTTCATAGTATTTCATTTTTCTAACTGTAAAATGCACCTGACAATAAAATCATTCATTCATAACTCCTAGCATTACAAACATCATGGTTAAGAATGAGAGCAGCAATGTCATAAGAAACTATCACCTCCAAGTTCCTCTCCAGGGCTCACATCAGGAACACTCTTTGAGTTATCACCTTTTCTTCATTCTGCTGGACCAAGACCCTGGAATTTCACTTTCACCACCATTATGAAAGCAACATCAACAAAAAGAGTGCAGCAATTCAAGAATGAAGGCAACCAGCAGCTTCCTGGGGCAACTGGGCTGGATTATAACTATAGCACTGCCAGTGTCAATCACTCTCATTTGAAGAACAAGTTTAAAAAGCACTTATAAAATGATTACCTCTGTACTTATATTCAGACCAGGAAGCTAAATGATTTACAGAAAATGTTGATCTATCTCTATGTTCATTCTTCGTCACATCATAGGCTAGAGGTATATTATTCTTCAATTTAATAAAAATGGAAATACATAGTCCTCTAAGTTTTACATAAAACAAGGCTGAAAAGTACCACCTTTTTCTTTAATTTCTCCAATATTGTGATATGGTTTGGATATGTATTCCAAAATAATCTTGACATAATTTCAGGATCCTCAAACAATGATGATACAAGCTACCTTATAATTACAGTCAAGGGTAAAGGGCAAGTTCTGATTGAGGTCTGATACTGACAACAAGATATGTAATGTAGAATTCTTACCTGCTCTTACGTTTTCATCCTGCACAGCTTCACTAAATAAATGAGATGACAAATAGATCACTACAGCTTGTAAAATGCATGACTTCATTGTACCTAAGGAGCAAAAGAAAGCAAATATTTTACTGACAGTATGTTACAGTGCAAAGTACAATTTGTAAATCTGACTGCTGAGGGGACCCCATTATCAAGAAAACTACGAATCACATTGTTGTTAGGTCATGAGAAACAGGAGAAGAATTAGGCTGTTTGGTTCCTCGAGGCTTCCACCATTAAATAATATCACTCTAAATGAGTTCAGAAACTTTACAGTCATATAGGCATTACAGGCTGAAAACAACCATTCAGCCCAGTGAGTTCTGCATTATACTTTCTGATTATTATGATCTTTATTGAACTGTTTCAACAGTTTGCATTTACTTATGCCTCTTTAATATTGGAAAATATTCAAGGTGCCTCACAAATGCATAATGAAAATTCTTGTCTGTGTGAATACTGACCACAAGCTATGACACAAAATTAATTTATATATATTTATATAAACAAATATATATAATACAATGCACTGTGATTTTTACCTATACTCATCTATATCACAACTGATCTGGATGTCTAAATGTTTGCATATGTTGGTGATGTGTAATCCAAAATGTACTTTAGCTTATCCTGATATGTGAACTTCGGGCTCAAATAACATTTAACCAAGAAGTGTTACTTTTGGCTACTAAATTATTAGTTTAATCGAGATCAATTATCTTTCAGCTGAAGTAAAAGAAAAGTATTTAATCAAAGGAATTTAGAGCCTTGTGAAGTATTATCCATAATCTAAGAAGTATTAAATTTGACTAATGTGAAGGCTTTCAGCTACAGTCAACCTCAATTCCAGTTAAATTAAGTGTAATTGATTAAAGAGGTCTCAGTCAGAATCTTTTCCCAACTGTGATATTCTTTATGGCTTGAATTATTGATTACACGATACCTGTATATTTGTAGTATATCATTCTTCCACCGTGGAAAAGGGGACAGAAATCACAACACAAATACCATAAGAAGTAAGAATTATTTGATTCTCTGGAATTGTTGCATCACTAATAAACACTATTAAGGTCCAAAAGATGTTCCAAGACCCTGGTATAATTGTGCTGTCTTGTTCAATTCGGATTTTGTCCCATTTTTATCACTGTCTCCAATGTTATTGACTCTAATTTACCTCAACATGCTTTCGATTACACTGTGTCTTGGCCAAATATTTCCCTGCACTATATTCCCTTTATATTCTCTTAGCTCTGTTTAAACTTCTTTATCTTCTTTAACCTAACAGCCTGGTCCCAATGAATGTGAGTCAGTGGCAGAATATCATTTCAGGGGTATTAATCAATTAATTGATTGAATAGAATCCCTACAGCATGGGAATAGGCCATTCAGCCTAACTGACCCTCCAAAGACCATCCCACCCAGACCCATTTCCCTACCCTGTCCCTATAACCTTGCAGTTCCCATGGCTAATGCACCTAACCTACACATGCCTGAACACTATGGGGCAATTTAGCATGACCAATTCAACTAACCTGCATATCTTTGGATTGTGGGAGGAAACTGGAGCACCTGGAAGAAACATGCAACTGCCACACAGAAGTACCTGAAGGTGGAACTGAACCTGTGTCCTTGGCGCTGTGAGGGAGCAGTGCTAACCACTTAGCCACCGTGCTTAGTAGCAGTGGAAAGATATTTCATTAACAGACAATGATTTAATCCCATTAAAGTTATATGTGTTATTAAACTGGTACTTTAATATCCAGGCATGCTTAGTGGTATGATGATTAATCAAAGGGATTTTCCAGCCACCTGACGCATTACAACTCCGGCAGCCATTGCTTCCTTTGGCATTGTAAGCAATAATATAAACGCCTCTGAAAAAAGTCACAACCAAAGCAGAAAGTCACATTCCCTGTAGATATTGCCTTCAGACTGGGCCAGTATTGATCATCTGGAATTTATTCAAAAAATTCAAATAAATCTCTTCTCTGAGATACTAACTTGTATGAATTATTCCAGTGAGTCAGAGGGCTAGTTTTGGACCCCATCATGAAACCTGATCAGCTCATGGAGGTATGACCAACACTGGCAGCTCACCCCAACTAAGCAGATGGCCAGGGCTAAGTAATCCCAGAACCAATGGATCAGATCAAAGCACTAGGCATGAACCCTGATGGATAACTGAACAAACGACAAGAGGGGTAAGCTCAACAAATGCCCCTCTCCTCAATGGTGGGGGAGCACTGCAAATTAGTGAAAAAGACAAGGCTGAAGCATTTGCAACAATCTTCAACCAAAACTCCTGAATCAATAATACATTCTAGTCTCTTGCTGAGGCCCCCAGCAGCAGAGCTGCCAGTCTTCAACCAAGTTAATTCACTCCATGAGGTATTAAGTATTAAGGACTGGTTTGCACTGCCACTGCAAAGGGTACTTCAACTGTTGTATTATCACATAGATTTTGGACAGACAGAATCGTACCTTGAAGAAAGTTACTGTGATGTTCCAAAATAAAGGTACCACGTTATAGGGTCATGTAGTCATGGAAACAAACCCTTTGGTCCAACCCATCCATGACAACCACAATTCCAAACTAAACTCGTCCCACCTGCCTGCTCCTGACACATATCCCTGTAAACCTTTCCTATTCATGTCCTTATCTAAGTGTCTTTTAAACATTGTAACTGTGCCTGTATCCACCACTTCTTCAGGAAGTTCATACCACACACAAACCACACTCTATGTAAAAAAAAGCCCCATGTCTTTTTTAAATCTCTCTCCTCTCACCTTAAAAATGTGTCCCCTAGTCTTGAAATCCCCATTCTATGGAAAAGACACTGACCATTAACCCTATCTCTAGCCCTCATGATTTTATGAGCCTGAGAAGATCACCTCTCAACTTCCTACACTCCAGTGAAAAAAGTCCCAGCCTATCCAGCCTTTCTTTATAACTCAATCCTTCAAAACCCAGCAACATCCCGACAAATCCCTTCTGAACCCTCTCCACCTTAATAATATCCTTCCTACAATTGAGCAACCAGAATTGGACAGAGTATTCCAGAAGAGGCCTCACTAATGTCCTGTACAACCTCAACATGACTTCCAACTCTTATACTCAAAGGACTGAGCAACGAAGGCAAGCATGCTAAACGTCTTTTTAACCACCCCACCGAACTCACCTCCACCTACCTCGACTGGGAAACTTTTAAAGAGCAACAGAGGATAACTAAAAAGGCATTACGTGGAAAAAAAAATGACATACGAAGGCAAACTGGCCAAAAACCTAAAGGAGGATAGTAAAGCCTTTTTAGGTATGTGAAAAGAAAAAAAATGGTTAAGACTAAAATTGGGCCCTTGAAGACAGAAACTGGTGAATTTGTTATGGGGAACAAGGAAATGGCAGAAGAGTTGAATAGGTACTTTGGGACTGTCCTCACTGGGGAAGACAGAAGCAATCTCCCAGATATAACTGTTGCTGAAGGATCTAGGGTAATGAATGAACTGAAGGGAATTTATATTTGCCAGGAAATGGTGTTGGAGAGACTGTTAGGTCTGAAGGCTGATAAGACCTGATGATCTGCATCCCAGAGTACTTAAAGAGGGGGCTCTAGAAATCATGGACACATTGGCAATCATTTTCCAATGTTCTATAGATTCAGGATCAGTTCCAGTGGATTGCAGAGTGTCAAATGTTGTCACACATTTCAAGAAGGGAGGGAGAGAGAAAACAGGGAATTATAGACCGGTTAGCCTGATGTCAGTGGTGGGAAAGATGCTGGAATCAATTATAAAAGATGAAATTACGACTCATTTAGATAGCAGTAAGAGGATAGGCCAGAATCAGCATGGTTTTATGAAGGGGAAATCGTGCTTGACTAATCTTCTAGAATTTTTTGAGGATGTAACTATGAAGATGGACAAGGGAAAGCCAGTGGATGCACTGTACGTGGACTTTCAGAAAGCTTTTGATAAAGTCCCACATAGGAGATTAGTGAGCAAAATTAGTGCACAGGGTATTCGGGGCAAGGTACTGACTTGGATTGAAAATTGGCTGACTGACAGGAAGCAGAGTAGTGATAAACGGGTCCCTTTCAGAATGGCAGGCGGTGACCAGTAGGGTACCACAAAGTTCGGTGTTGGGACTGCAGCTGTTTACACTTACATCAATGATATAGATGAAGGTATTAAAAGTAATATTAGCAAATTTGCTGATGACACAAAGCTGGGTGGCAGAGTGAAATGTGAGGAGGATGTTATGAGAATACAGGGTGACTTGGACAGGCCAGGTGAGTGGACGGATGCATGTTTAATGTGGATAAATGTGTGGTCATCTACTTTGGTGGCAAGAACAGGAAGGCAGATTACTATCTAAATGGAGTCAAGTTAGATAAAGAGGAAGTTCAACGTGATCTAGGTGTCCTTGTACATCAGTCAATGAAAGCAAGCATGCAGGTACAGCAGGCAGTAAGGAAAGCTAATGCCATGCTGGCGTTATAGCAAGAGAAATTGAATATAAGAGCAAAGAGGTCCTTCTGCAGCTGTACAGAGCCCTGGTGAGACCACAACTGGAGTATTGTGTGCAGTTTTGGTCTCCAAATTTGAGGAAGGACATTCTGGCTATTGAGGGAGTGCAGCGTAAGTTCACAAGGTCAATTCCCGGAATGGCGGGACTATCATATCTTGAAAGATTAGAGTGACTGGGCTTGTATATACTTGAGTTTAGAAGGATGAGAGGAGATCTGATTGAGACGTATAAGATTATTAAAAGATTGAACACTCTGGAGACAGGAAACATGTTTTCACTGATGGGTGAGTCCAGAACCAGAGGACACAGTTTAGAAATAAGGGGTAGGCCATTTAGAACAGAGTTGAAGAGAAACGTCTTCACCCAGAGAGTGGTGGGTATATGGAATGCTCTGCCCCAGAAGGCTGTGGAGGCCAAGTCTCTGGATACTTTTAAGAAAGAGATGGATAGAGCTCTTAAAGATAGTGGAATCAAGGGTAATGGGAATAAGACAGGAACAGGATACTGATTGTGGATGGTCAGCCACGATCATAACAAATGGTGCTGATGGCTTGAAGGGCCGAATGGCCTACTCCTGCACCTATTGTCTATTGTCTATTGAAACACATAAAAGTGGATAAAGCCCCAGGACCTGATCAGGTGTACACTAGAACTCTGTGGGAAGCTAGGGAGGTGATTGCTGGGCCCCTTGCTGAGATATTTGCATCATCGATAGTCACAGGTGAGGTGCCAGAAGACTGGAGGTTGGCTAATGTGGTGCCACTATTTAAGAAAGGTGGTAAGGAAAAGCCAGAGAATTACAGACCAGTGAGCCTGACATTGGAGGGAATCCTGGGGGACAGGATGTGCATGCATTTGGAAAGGTAAGGACTGATTAGGGATAGTCAACATGACTTTGTGCGTGGGAAATCATGTCTCACAAACTTGATTGAGTTTTTTGAAGAAGTAACAATGAGGATTGATGAGGACAGTGTGGTAGATATGATCTATACGGACTTCAGTATGGCGTTCGACAAGGTTCCCCATGCGAGACTGATTCGTAAGGTTAGATCTCATGGAATACAGGGAGAACTAGCCATTTGGATACAAAACTGGCTCAAAGGTAGAAGACACAGGGTGTGGTGGAAGGTTGTTTTTCAGACTGGAGGCCTGTGACCAGTGGCGTTCCACAAGGATCGGTGCTGGGTCCACTACTTTCCGTCATTTATATGAATGTCTTGGATGTGAGTATAAGAGGTATAGTTAGTAAGTTTGCAGGTGATCCCAAAATTGGCAGTGTAGTGGACAGCTAAGAAGGTTACCTCAGATTACAATGGGATCTTGATCAGATGGGCCAATGGGCTGAGGAGTGGCAGACGGAGCTTAGTTTAGATAAATGCGAGGTGTTGCATTTTGGGCAAGTAAATCTTAGCAGGACTTATACACTTAACGGTAAGGTCCTAGGGAGTCTTACTGAACAAAAACACCTTGGAGTGCAGGTTCATAGTTCCTTGAAAGTAGAGTTGCAGGTAGATATGATAGTGAAGAAAGTGTTTGGTATGCTTTCCTTTATTGGTCAGAGTATTGAGTACAGGAGTTGGGAGGTCATGTTGCAGCTGTACAGGACATTGTTTAGGCCACTGTTGGAATACTGCATGCAATTCTGGTCTCCTTCCTATCGGAAAGATGTTGTGAAACTTGAAAGGATTCAGAAAAGATTTACAAGTATGTTGCCAGGGTTGGAGGATTTGAGCTATAGGGAGAGGCTGAACGGGCTGGGGCTTTTTTCCCTGGAGCATCGGAGGCTGAGGGGTGACCTTACAGAGGTTGATAAAATCATGAGGGGCATGGAAAGGATAAATAGACAAAGTCTTTTCCTTGGGGTGGGGAGTCCAGAACTAGAGGAGAAAGATATAAAAGAGACCTAAGGGGCAACTTTTTCACGCAGAGGGTGGTACGTGTATGGAATGAGTTGCCAGCGGAAGTAGTGGAGACTGGTACAATTGCAACATTCAAGAGGCATTTGGATGGGTATATGAATAGGTAGGCTTTGGAGGGATATTGGCTGGGTGCTGGCAGGTTGGACTAGATTAGGTTGGGATATCTGGTCGGCATGGACACGTTGGACGAAGGGTCTGTTTCCGTGCTGTGACTCTATGACTCTATGACTAAGATAAGTTGAAGAGCCTCTTCTGTATTGTATGATCCCATGATCCATCAATTTGTCTGAGTTCAGGAGTGGAATTAAGAAAAACAATCGAGTTGGAGTACAGCAACCTTGTTCTCAGCACCTGCAATTGTAAATACCTTGCCTTTACTGAAGATCAGGCTTTTCCAATCTCTCCAATGGTCTGATTCTTTAGTGCTCCCTTTTACCAATAAATTCCCAAATAGACTTTTCTCTGGACCACCAAGATCCCTAACATAGCACAGGGTGACTCCTCTTCATTAGCATTCACAGAACACAAGCAGAATTTTGGAAAAAAGTACACCTCTTGTTGGTTGAGTCCTGCACTCTAAGATGTTAGTCCCATGATTTGATTCTTAAAAAAAAAGATGCAAAAGTTCCAAAAAGGCAACATGTGACTTACTCACGATTTCCACTTTGATGCCAACATTGTGCAGAGGCTCAGATTGTAGCTTTTAAAATGTAGCGATGGGGAAAAACAAAAGATAAAAGAAGCATAATAGGAAAAGTGAAAGGAAAACAAGCCAGGCCAATAAAAGGAAATCACCACACAGCGCACTGCACTCTACTTGGAAAAGGAAAGCAAGGACCTGCAAAGAGAAATGGAAGGGAAACACTTCATTATGGATGACCACACCTTTGACATTCTGTCAGAACTTCGATTATTCCTTTGTTTTAAATATCAACCTTTACTTTAAGGATTAGCAGTTAATTGAGTAAACCGTCTCAGTCTGGGTCTGAAGGGCTAAGAAGATTCAAAACTTAATGAATTTCTGATGCTACCTGAAAGGATCTTGACAATTACTTTCTGGTTTTAGAAAATCAACTTAAAAGTGGAGTCAATTTCAGGATTCACAAACTTGAGTTCATATCATACAACCAAACAGCCAGCTGAAATGATTGACTAATGTATACGCAGATATCAATGTAAAGTTGTGGAAAGTGATTTCAGCAAACTTAGCTGAAATGTTTACGGGACTGGTCAGTGCATCCACCACTATTATACATTCCTGAAAATCACTTCTGGACAAACCTAAGCAATGGATTATTGAATCACCTGGAAAAGAAAGAAGCACGTTATAATCTATTGTAGCAGGCCAGCATTGTGTACAAGTGCTTAACTCTGGAACTACATCAAAAGATCCAAATCTTACACTGAATGCGGCTTGTTCCATCCTCCAAGCCAGTGTCTGGAATCTTGAGACATTTACAAAGCTATGTTGTATAATAGCACTTTGGAATTAGATGTTCAATTACTGACAGGCACCCAAAATATAACACAAGGCTCCACAGGAGCATGTTTAGAAAACCAACCATGAACAATGCCAAAGAAGATTCCAAAGTTCCATCATGGCATGCAAGCATTTTAATGAAGTCCAAGAGGCTACTGCAATATTACAGCTTTCAGATACCCATCAGAGTACAGTGGTAAACTTGACACATCACATGGATAGCTTCAGTATAGCTGAAGCCTTTACGTCTAAGCAAGTGATATACTCCAAAAGGAATGGATAAAATGCACAATATACCAAAATCGACATTGACGCGAATGCAAATTCAACTGTTTGTGCATCTTATACAGGATGTACTCAGCATGCGGCATTAGGTAAGCTAAATGCTTATAACAGATCCATGAATTGACATTAGCCATTATTGGTCTTCTAATATGCAAGGATCTACATATTATTATGATGCAACAGGTTAACAAACCTATCAATTGCAACACCACAGATTCTAGGATGTAATATCAATCCCCCTGGTCACAAAACAGATGGACCAGATTTAATAAAGTACATGGGATGATGACCAGCTGCAACAGTTCAAGTAGATCACCATTAGTGGGTAGCCTGAACCCAACCAACAAGTTCCAAGGCTCGTATATTTGTTTTATTCATTCAGAGATGAACTAAGAGTCTCTAAGACTGTGATATCCAAAGGCAAACACGTTGTAATTCTGCAAGCTCTACCTCAAGACATGTTAGACCATACACATATAGGCCACATAGATATAGGAAAAAGCACATGAAATTGTTGCATGAGTCTATGTATTGGCCCAGTATTAACAAAGACATCAATCAACTAACTGAATTGTGCAAAACATGTTAATTCCAACAACCCTAATAATCTAGAAGATTTCTCCTTATGATCCAACAGATTAATAAACTCATCAACTGCAACATCAAAGATTCCAGACTGAAAAACTGGTCCCATATACATTAGTCACACAAGACTAATAATTTACATTTTCAAGGACACGATTACATTATGGTGACCACTTCACCATTTTATATGAAAAACCAAAGATACCACTAGTGCAACTGTTGATGGTACATTGATCATCATCTTCAGCATGTTCAAAATACCTCAGCATGTTCAAAATACCTCAACAAATTGTGTCTATCAGTTCACTAGTGCATCCTTCCAAATCATGTGCCAAAAATGGGGGGTTCAACATTTTACCTATTCTCCTCACTACACTCAGTTGAATAGTCTCACAGAAGGCATTGATCACAATGTAAAATCCATGATTAATCTCTAGACAATCACTTACCCTCACTGGCAGCTCTCATGTTTGGAAAACAGATCCGAACCATTCTTTCCTTTCACATTCTCGCCACCCAACCACGGGTGAAATGCTTTAAAAGCCTGATCACAAACATGCAGTCACCCCAACCCGAACCCGGATAAAGCAATGGAGTTCAATATTTTTATACAAAAAACAAAAATTCCTGGATAAGTACTACTTTTTTTGTGTCCAGACTAAGTCATATTACGTTGTATTGAGCAATAGTCAAGTTCTGAAAAGAAATAGAAAATGTATCAAACTGTAGTTCATCAACCACCTGCCACATTTCTAACAATCCTCAGACCTTGTGTTTTGGTCAAAATTGCAATATTGTCTGATAGGGCCCAGTTTTAACTTATTCTTTTTCAAATTTTCCACACACACTTTCTATTGCAAATTACATGTGTGTTTCTTTTTCAGGCACTATCCCCCACATTGTATCTGGAATTCATGCAATAATCAATATATTAGCAATTTTATTGTATTTGTGCTCTTGGATAGAGTTTAAGCTGGTGACATGGTACAGCAGCTGTTTTGGAGGCCAAACAAGCTATGATGTTCCATCCATTCTTTCCTCATGTATGGGCTGTAGAAATGGTAGTCTTGTACCACTAAACATTGCTTGCTTAATTATTTAACATGGATTCTTAAAAAAAAGAAATAACATTCAACAGCTGGTTAAGACCGATGAACAAAAGACTGAAAAAGATTCCATGCAGCTTTCATTTCAAAGTTCCAAGCAACTGGTTATTTTCATTGAGGTTTTAAGAAACAAAGAACCCTAATTCTCTTCAGGGCAAAACAGTCACATTGCAACTAGTAAGCTGATTTTGGCACATAGACACCAGACGTTGAAAGAAAAAGGTTGTACAGCAATTCATCAACCTAGCAACGTTTACCAATGGGAGCAGATTGACAGGATCAAAAAACGCGACCTTCCATTCATCCTTTTTTAAACATTAACACATAGTATACATATGCCCTTATACTAAAATAAGTACTGAATACAATCAATGTTTGTGGCAATAGTTTATGTTAAATTAATGCAAAAACAATTGTTTTGCAGATGATAAGTGGGCAAATGAATTTTAGAAATTACAGCACTTCATGCACTTGCCTGTACTATGATCTTGTCAATCATGATAACAATTTCATAGCTGAATCAGAAGGTTGAGGGTTTAAGTCCCACTCCACTGACCTGAGTAGTAAAATTTAGGTTGACACTCCAGTGCAGTACTGGAGTTTGTACTGTCAGAGGTGGGGTCAGATCAGATGTTAAACCAAAGCCCCACCTACCTTCTCAGGTGAATATTAATGATCCCTTCGCATGATTCAAACAACAGTATTTATCCCTCATCCAGCAACATGAAAAACTGATGATATGGTTTTAAAATGCTGCTTGTGGATCTTTCTGGGTGTAAGTTCACTGCCAAATTTCGCAGGGTGTTAGAGGCAGGGTCGAGGAGAGCAGGAATCTTTCTAAGAAGCCAGGATGAGAAGGAGGAATATTTTCTTGGAACCAATGCCCCTAGCACTCGGCAGATCGACATCACCCAATCCAACCCTGAGAACGTACACGACGGTTGAAGTTAGGGGCTTGAAACCTGTGGACTGTCTGTGTTGGCAAAGACAATGTAGATGTGATCTCAGATCTGATGTAAGGTTCTCCCCTGGTCTGGACTAAACTGTACTCCATTGAGTCTTAAGGAGGTGGCTCTCGAAATCGTGGATGCATTGGTAATCATTTTTCAATGTTCTATTGATTCTGGACTAGTTCCTGTGGATTGGAGGGTGGCTAATGTTGTCCCACATTTCAAGAAAGGAGGGAGAAAGAAAACAGGGAATTATAGTTGTGTAAGCCTGATGTCAGTGGTGGGACAGATGCTGGAGTCAATTATAAAAGATGAAATTACGACTCATGTGGATAGCAATAACAGGATAGGTCAGAGTCAGCATGGATTTATGAAAGGGAAATTGTGCTTGACGAACCTGGAATTTTTTGAGGATGTTACTATGAAGATGGACAAGGGACAGCCAGTGGATGTAGTGTATCTGAACTTTCAGAAAGCCTTTGATAAGGACCCACATAGGAGCTTAGTGAGCAAAATTAGGGCACATGGTATTGGGGCAAGGTACTGACTTGGACTGAAAATTGGCTGGCTGACAGGAAGCAAAGAGTAGTGAAAAACGGGTCCCATTCAGAATGGCAGGTGGTGACCAGTGGGTTCGGTGTTGGGACTGTAGCTGTTTACAATATACATCAATGATATAGATGAAGGTATTAAAAGTAATATTAGCAAATTTGCTGATGACACAAAGCTGGGTGGCAGGGTGAAATGTGAGGAGGATGTTATGAGAATACAGGGTGATTTGGACAGGCCAGGTGAGTGGACGGATGCATGGCAGATGCAGTTTAATGTGGATACATGTGTGGTTATCCACTTTGGTGGCAAGAACAGGAGGGCAGATTACTATCTAAATGGAGTCAAGTTAGGTAAAGAGGAAGTTCAATGAGATCTAGGTGTTCTTGTACATCAGTCAATGAAAGCAAGCATGCAGGTTCAGCAGGCAGTTAAGAAAGCTACTAACATGCTACCCTTCATAACAAGAGTAATTGAGTATAGGAGCAAAGGGGTCCTTCTGCAGCTGTACAGAGCCCTGGTGAGACCATACCGAGAGTATTGTGTGCAGTTTTGGTCTCCAAATTTGAGGAAGGACATTCTGGCTATTGAGGGAGTGCAGCGTAGGTTCACGAGGTCAATTCTCAGAGTGGTGGGACTATCTTATGTTGAAAGATTGGAGTGACTGGGCTTGTATATATTTGAGTTTAGAAGGATGAGAGGGGATCTGATTGAGACGTATAAGATTATTAATGGATTGACACTCTGGAGTCAGGAAGCATGTTTCAGCTGATGGGTGAGTCCAAAACCAGAGGACACAGTTTAAAAATAAGGGGTAGGCCATTTAGAACAGAGTTGAGGAAAAATGTCTTCACCCAGTGAGTAGTGGATATATGGAATGTTCTGCCCCAGAAGGCAGTGGACACCAAGTCTCTGGATACTCTCAAGAAAGAGATGGATAGAGCTGTTAGAGATAGTGAAATCAAGGATTACGGGGATAAGGCAGGAACAGGATACTGATTGTGGATGATCAGCCATGATCATAATGAATGGTGGTGCTGGCTCGAGGGACCGAATGGCCGACTCCTGCACCTATTGTCTATTGAGTCCAATCCTATCTTCTTATATCCTTATATTGTCTTCATACTCAATTTACCCAGTTTTCTTTGAAAAGATGACATAGTCTTCCTATATGATGAAGCATTCTGCACATCAACAACCCCTCCTGAAGAGAATATTCCCTCATCTCTCCCTTTATTCTTTTCACAATAGTTGTCACTCGACGTTTGCTTTGTTGCCACCTGTCCATCGGTGGAAAAAGTATTTTATTACTTACATCGCAAAGGAACATTCCACAATTTCAAAAACAACCAACTTCCACTTAGCCTTCACTTCTCTCAGAAAAAGTGGAGCAGATATTTTTCATCTGTTCTTCCCACTTCATTCCCTTGCCATAACTCTAACATTATTCTTGGAAAGGGGTACTGAACTACATTCCAGACTCCAGTACTGGTCCAGATAATGTCTTGAACAAAACCAACATCAGTTTTAGATCTAATCATGACTCCTAGGCTGGCATTTATTGTCATCCTTATTGCCCCAGAGATGCTGATAGTGAGTTGCCTTCTAGAGCCATTAGAGTCATAGAGATGTACAGCACGGAAACAGACCCTTCAGTCCAGTCCGCCCATGCCGTCCAGACATCCCAACCCAATCTAGTCCCACCTGCTAGCACCCGGCCCATATCCCTCCAAACCCTTCCTATTCATATACCCATAAATTGCCTTTTAAATGTTGCAATTATACTAGCTTCCACCACTTCCTCTGCAAGCTCATTCTATACACATACCACCCTCTGCATGAAAATGTTGCCCCTTAGGTCTGTTTTATATCTTTCCCCTCTCACCCTAAACCTATGCCCTCTAGTTCTGGACTCACACACCCCAGGGAAAAGATTTTATCTATATATCCTATCCATGCCCTTCATAATTTTGTAAACCTCTATATGGTCACACCTCAGCCTCTGATGCTCCAGGGAAAACAGTCCCAGCCTGTTCAGCCTCTCCCTATAGCTCAAATTCTCCAACCATGGCAACATCCTTGTAAATTTTTTCTGAACACTTTCAAGTTTCACAACATCTTTCCAATAGGAAGGAGTCCAGAATTGCGCACAATATTCCAACAGTGCTCGAACCAATGTCCTGTACAGCCGCAACATAACCTCCCCACTCCTGTACTCAATACTCTTAACCAATAAAGGAAAGCATACCAAACATCTTCTTCACTATCCTATTTACCTGCGACTCCACTTTCAAGGAGCTATGAACCTGCACTCCAAGGTCTCTTTGTTCAGTAACACCCCCTAGGACCTTACCATTAAGTGTATATGTCCTGCTAAGATTTGCTTCCCTAAAATTCAGCACCTCACATTTATCCGAATTAAACTCCATCTGCCACTCCTCAGCCCATTGGCCCATCTGACCAAGATCCCATTATAATCTGAGGTAACATTCTTCACTGTCCACTACACCTCCAATTTTGGTGTCATCTACAAACTTACTAACTATACCTCTTATGTTCACATCCAAATCATTTATATAAATGACGGAAAGCAGTGGACCCAGCACCGATCCTTGTGGCAGTCCACTGGTCACAGGCCTCCAGTCTGAAAAACAACCCTCCACCACCACCCTCTGTCTTCTACCTTTGAGCCAGTTTTGTATCCAAATGACTAGTTCTCCCTGTATTCCGTGAGATCTAACCTTGCTCACCAGTCTCCCATGGGGAACCTTGTAGAACACCTTACTGAAGTCCATATAGATCACATCTAACACTCTGTCCTCATCAATCCTCTTTGTTACTTCTTCAAAAACTCAATCAAGGTTGTGAGATATGATTTCCCATGCACAAAGCCATGTTGACTGTCCTTAATCAGTCCTTGCCTTTCCAAATACATGTACATCCTGTCCCTCAGGATTCCCTCCAACAACATGCCTACCACCGATGTCGATCTCACTGGTTTATAGTTCCCTGGCTTGTCCTCACCACCTTTCTTAAACAGTGGCACCACGTTAGCCAACCTTCAGTCTTCCGGCACCTCACCTGTGACTATCAATGATATAGCTATCTCAGCAAGAGGCCCAGCAATCACTTCCCTAGCTTCCAACAGAGTTCTAGGGTACACCTGATCAGGTCCTGGGGATTTATTCACTTTTATGTGTTTCAAGACATTCAGCACTTCCTCATGTGTAACATGTACATTTTTCAAGATGTTACCATGTATTTCACTACATTCTATATCTTCCATGCCCTTTCCACAGTAAATACTGATGCAAAATACTCATTTAGTATCTCCCCATTTTCTGCTGCTCCACACAAAGGCCACCTTGCTGATCTTTGAGGGGTGCTATTCTCTCCCTAGTTACCCTTTTGTCCTTAATTGGTCCTTGGAGTGTATGAATATCCACATTGCTGTTAAGGAGAGGGTTCCAGGATCTTGACTCAGTAACAATGAACAATGTTCAGATATTACCAAGTTGGGATTGCAGTGGCTTGGTGGAGAATATGCAGGCGATGGTGCTTCTATACACCTGCCACCCTTGCCATTTAGGTGATAGATGTCATGGTTTGGAGGATGCTAATGAAGGTCCCTTGATGCAATGCTTTGCAGATGGGACACACTGAAATGATTCCTAGTTTTTGTTCTGCTCCTGTAGCCATGGTTTCTGTCAATAGTAACCCCCAGGATGCTAATAGTGAGAGAATCAGTGTTAAGTGATGAAACAAAAACAGAAATTACTAGTGAAACTCATCAGGTCTAATAGCATCTGTGGGAAAAAATGCAGACTTCACATTTGAGATGGTCATTGCCCAGAACCTATGAAGCATAAATGTTACTTGCCACTTCAGCCCAGGCTTGACAATTGTCCTGAATTGCTACATGTGAACGTTGACTGTTTCCATATCTGTGGAGTTATGAATAGTACTAAACATTGTTCACTGAGTCTGACCTTATGATGGAGGTTCAGTCATTGATGAAACAGCTGAAAATAGTTGGGTCTTAGACATTGTCCTGAGGAACTACTGACCTCCAATAACTGCAGCCATCTTCCTCTGTACAAGGAATGACTCCTTCCCCTGAAATCCATTGCTTCTAGTTTGGGAGGCTTCATGATATCACATTTGGTAAAATGTCAATGGCGGTGATCCTTACTTTCCCTTGAGTTCACCTCTTTCCACCATGGTTGGACCAAAGCTATATTTTTATTCATTCATGGGATTTGGGCATCATTGACTAGGCTAGTGCTCATTGACCATCCCTAATTGCCGAGATGGCAGTTAAGAGCTGACCACATTGAAGGTCTAGAGTCACATGTAGGCCAGACTAGGCAAAAATGGCACATTTCCTTCCCTAGAGGATATTAGTGAAACAGATCAGGTTTTACAACAGCTGATGGTGGTCTGATGGTCACCATTAGGCTAGCTTTTAATTCCAGGCATTGAATTCAAATTTCACCGACCATGGTAGAGTTCAAACCCATGTTCCCAAAACATTAGCTTGGCGTTCGGCATTGCTGGTCCAGTGACATTATAACAGTACATCCCCTTAATGTGCGGAATTGTGTGGCCCTGCCAGGACCCAAACTACACATCAGTGAGGAAATTATTGTTGAATAAGTATTGCTTGAAGTTCTGTTCACGATCCCTTCCATCACTTTACTGATGCTTAGGTGTAGACAGATTGAGGAGTAATTGGCCAATTTGGATTTATCCTGCTTTTTAGTGAACAACACACCTAATTTTCTGCCTTGCTGGGTAGATGTCAATGTCGTCGGTGTACTGAAACAGCTCATTCTAGAGTACTTGTCTTTAGCACTATCACCAGAATGCTGTCAAGGCCCATAATCTTTGGAGTGTCCGAACCTTCAGTGTTTCTTGTAATTGCCATTTCCAGTGTCTTGGTTGGTATCAATTGACCCATTCAATTTCATTACTCTCCTCATACTATGTAACAGTTAGATATAGCTGAATATATATAGTTAGATAGACTCACAGAGTCATAAAGTTGTACAGAACGGAAAATAGACCCTTCGGTCCAATTCGTCCATGCCAACTAAATATCCTAACCTAATCTAGTCCCATTTGCCAGCACTTGGCCCATATCCCTCTAAACCCTTCCTATTCATATACCCATCCAGATGCCTTTTAAATGCTGCAATTGTACCAGCCTCCACCACTTCCTCTGGCAGCTCATTCCATACACGCATCACCCTCTGCGTGAATAAAGTTGACCCTTAGGTCCCTTTTATATCTTTCCCCTCTCACCCTAAACCTATGCCTTCTAGTTCTGGACTCCCCACCCCAGAGAAAAGACTTTGCCTATTTGCAGTGTGTCTCACCAAACCAGTTGAGGATGACAGATGTTCTTTCCCTAAAGGACATTAGTGAGCCATGGATGTTTATAACAATGGTTTCATGATGCCTATTAATCCAGAATTTTAATTAACCAGATGTATTTATGAACTCAAATGTCACCATCTGCCGTGATAAGACGTGAACCCATGTTCCCAGAGCTTTAGCCTCGGTTCTGGATTATCGGTACAGTGATTAGCGTCATAGAGTCATAGAGATGTACAGCATGGAAACAGACCCGTTGGTCCAACCCGTCCATGCCGACCAGATATCCCAACCCAACCTAGTCCCACCTGCCAGCACCCGGCCCATATCGCTCCAAACCCTTCCTATTCATATACCCATCCAAATGCCTCTTAAATGTTGCAATTGTACCAGCCTCCAATACATCCTCTGGCAGCTCATTCCATACACGTACCACCCTCTGCGTGAAAAAGTTGCCCCTCTCACCCTAAACCTATGCCTTCTAGTTCTGGACTCCCCGACACCAGGGAAAAGACTTTGTCTATTTATCCTATCCATGCCCTTCATAATTTTGTAAACCTCTATAAGGTCACACCTCAGCCTGCGACGTTCCAGGGAAAAAAGCCCCAGCCTGTTCAGCCTCTCCCTGTAGCTCAGATCCTCCAACCATAGCAACATCCTTGTAAATCTTTTCTGAACACTTTCAAGTTTCACAACATCTTTCCGATAGGAAGGAGACCAGAATTGCATGCAATATTCCAACAGTGACCTAACCAATGTCCAGTACAGCCGCAACATGACCTCCCAACTCCTGTACTCGATACTCTGACCAATAAAGGAAAGCATACCAAACGCCTTCTTCACTATCCTATCTACCTGCGACTCCACTTTCAAGGAGCTATGAACCTCCACTCCAAGGTCTCTTTGTTCAGCAACACTCCCTAGGACCTTACCATTAAGTGTATAAGTCCTGCTAAGATTTGCTTTCCCAAAATGCAGCACCTCGCATTTATCTGAATTAATGCCCATTGGCCCATCTGATCAAGATCCCATTGTAATCTGAGGTAACCTTCTTCGCTGTCCACTACACTGCCAATTTTGTGGTCACCTGCAAACTTACTAACTATACCTCTTATGCTCACATCCAAGACATTCATATAAATGACGAAAAGTAGTGGACCCAGCACCGATCCTTGTGGAACGCCACTGGTCACAGGCCTCCAGTCTGAAAAACAACCTTCCACCACACCCTCTGTCTTCTACCTTTGAGCCAGTTCTGTATCCAAATGGCTAGTTCTCCCTGTATTCCATGATATCTAACCTTGCTAATCAGTCTCCCATGGGGAACCTTGTCGCACACCTTACTGAAGTCCATATAGATCACATCTACTGCTCTGCCCTCATCAATCCTCTTTGTTGCTTCTTCAAAAAACTCAGTTTGAAGCTTCTGCATGAAATATGCAAAATCCAGAATCTATTTGCTTTCATTGCATATACATCCAATTGATACATTTCTCTAACTGTACATTTAATTAATAATCTTATAGCTACATGTTTCATTCTTTACTTCCAAAATACTTCACATTTTCTGTAACAAACTGGAAATACCATGTGCTAATATTCCTCTGTATACTTCCTCACACTTCACAATGCTACCTCACTTGATTATCATTAAGGTTGGAAATAATTCCCCTTGTGTTGGTCTAAAATCATTTAGAGTGGAAAGTCAATGAGGTCTCAACATTGGTCCCTAGGATCCAGCATCCTGCCATCTGAAGCACACCAATTACCTATTATCTTTCCCACTAACGGGGTTACGTTCTGTTAAACTTGTGCATAATTTTTGCAACAAGTCTTTCATGTGGCACCTTATGAGAAACCTTTTGAAAATCAATGCACACATATACCCCATTCTCTTTATCTATGCATGCCACAACTTGACTCAAAAACTTAGTTCAGGTCACCACACATCTCTGTGTTTCACAAACATATCCTAAGCAATAACCCGTCCCCTCAATGCACACCCAGAGTAAAAGTCTACGTACAAAATAACCCCAAAGCAACGCTCTTCAATTTTGCGCTACGCTGATCGCAAAATATCACGGAAAACGAAAATTCTTAAGCAGCATGCAGGCACAGAAAGAGTAAATGTGCTACATGGCAACTAAACCTATCCATTAACAAAATCGCGTTGCCCGAACTGTAGCACTTTTTAAAAAAACACTACTTTAAAAAGTGTCAATCCAAATTCGGGGTTTTGTTTATGTAACAGGTAAGAGATTGACTCCGTCTAGCAGATGAACAAATGTGAAAACGTTGGCAGAAATGTATTTGTACAGGCATACTACTGAAAGGCAAAAAAATACTGTACTTGAAGCAAAAGTGATGTCAGAAAATACAGAATCTGAAATATATTGTGTTAGCAAAAGTATATTAATTAAAAGTTGAATGGCATTTACTCGTTCTAATCAATGGTATAGCCCAGGATTACTGGAAACAGAGAAAGCAATGGGTATTTTACTGTCTAGGTTTTGTTACTACCGTAATTTAAACTAATCCTAAAACAATTTAAGGCAAGGACAGCATCTGTTTCGAGCGTCACATACTCACTGCTGAAAGATTTCCGTACTCCCGAGTCTGGGATGATAGCTCTGATCACTGGGAAGTTGCTTGTTGCTCTCTGTCACTGCGTCGCTGTAATGACTTCGACAGTTTGTGTCCCAATCGCAACTTTCTGGCCAGTTTATTCGTGCTCACTCTGCATCGCTGTCACAGTGCTCTCCCTTCGTCACTTCTGTACATCTGATTTCTAGATGTGTTTCTGCCCACTTGTGCCTGCTCTCTCAGTGGTCAGGTTAACCTCTGAGCACTCAATAACTTCCCTCTCTTGTGCATGCACATAGCCTCTCTATCAGTCCCACCCCTTTCTCCGTCTATTACATCCATCCACACTCCGGGGTCTGACATTCAGACCCGCACGCGTTCTGACAACTGTAGTGCGCGCTCCCCTAAGCCCCAGGTTAACGCCCGCGCCACTGTCCAAGTCTTGGTGCGCGTCTCCCTCGCCCCTCAGGCTCGGAGGCGCGCCCTGCAGATCTGCAACAACAGCTGTTTAACCCACATTGCAAGGTGCACTCGTTGCCAGTGCAGTGTTCCCTTGTGTCTAACAAGAAATAGGAGTAGGCCCAAAGAACCTGCACCACCATTCAGTAGCTGATCTCTTCCTGGACTCAGCTCCACACGCATCGGCTCACCATAACCCTTTATTCCTTAAAATCTACCTTTGCCTTAAAAACATTCAAAGGGCTAGCCTCAACTGTTTCACTGGGCAGGGAATTTCACAGATTCACAACCCTTTGGGTGAAGAAGTTCCTCCTCAACTCAATTCTGGCATCTACCAACCACTTTTCCCCAGATAATTTAGCATCAGCTTTCATGCTGTCTGATCCTGTTCAGCATGTTGTATTTTTGATCCGGGATAATATGTGTCGGACTAAATGACTTTCACTATCAAATCAGTCAGTGCTAGGAACATTTCTTGCCCTGTAGTCACATGGTTGTGTCTTCATCACTGAAATGAGACATGTGGAATATTACTTGGGGGCGATATACTAACATCACTATTGTAATTGGAAGCTTTAAACCCAATTAGTAAGAAAATAATGAAATACTGCAGATACTGTACATCGGAAATAAAACAAAAAGCACTGGAGAAGCTCAGCAGGTCTGGCAGCATATGAGAAGAGAGAAATAATATTTGGACTCAGATAAGATTTCCCCAGACGCTCTTCTTCAGCTCCGAGTCATATCGGACTTGCAAAATTAACTGTTTCTCTCTCCACAGATGCTGACAGACCTGCTGAAATTTGGTATCTGATTGAAGAGTTATCTAGATTCGAAAAGTTAGCTTGTTCTCTCTCTCCACAGATGCTGCCTGACCCGCTGTGATTTCCAACTGATTTTTTTTGTTTTCAGTTACTGAAATTTGGTCTCAGTTTTCCAGATTGAGGCAGTCACAGACTTTAGGCATTCAATCCTTAAGTTACGTCAATTGGGTACTTACAAAGTACATTGAGGGCACCGCTCCATTTGGAAACTTAAAAAGGCCTTCACTTGTCCTGGTGACAGTGTGCATTTAGAATATAGTTTGACAAGAGCCATATATCATAAGTAATAGCTGATTAATATTTATTGAGAATTAATAGTCTGTTTTTTAATTAATTCTTAAGAAGTGTTAATTTTCTATTATGATTGAAAGTCAAGCTTATTCCTTGCGTTGCCTCAAAAATACAAGGATAAAGTAACTGCCATCCAGCAACTTAATTTTCTCTTTCTGTTGGGAAAACAGTTTGTGATTTCATATTTAATGCAAATTTGTTTATCATTGTATATAGTTTGTACGTAATTAGGTATACATGACTTGTTTACATGGATACAGTGTATGCAGAATTTGTCATGTAAGGCTGACAATTCTTTTCAACAAAAACAACACTTTTAGTTCAATTTTGTACTGTGACTTGTCACTTCCTTGAGGTTCAGCAATAGTGATACACATTCCAAGGGTTAAAATAGTTTTTGGAAAGTTCTCCTCTTTGCAAGAGATGTTTTTGTTAGCACAGGATCCATTTGCTTCATGAGAACTTCAGTAAGTAAATGACATGTCAAACAGATATTATTATTCCCTTATAGGAAATGAAACATTGACAGGAAAAACAAAATGTTAATTATCAGAATTCGATGGTACAAATTGCTTGCTTGAATTGATTTCCAATCCTGGATCCCTGACATGATAAAATTATTCCTTTAACCACTGCTCCATTGAAAGTAACAAGTAAAATTTCATGATGTCAGAAAACAACATATGTTATGGAAAAAGTCCTTGTGTAAAGGCACAACTTAAAAAGAATGAGTTTGCTTTTGATTTGAGTACCACTGCAAGGTGAGCATATATTGCTCATCCCTAATTACCTTTGAGAACAAGGTGGTGGTAAGCTATCTTTTTGAGTTGTCACATGTGGTGAATGCTATCAAGTATAAAATCAAAAGACTTGCATTCTCTGGATTTGAACAATATGTTAGAGAGGAAAGCCACCACTATCTAACATCCTGCTGAATGAAAGACCTGCACTTATCTTGATACATTTTGTGTGGGTGTCTATGATCAACGCATACCAGAAGCAGATGAGTGGAAGATTAGATACCATAAAATAATTTATTGTGTATATAGGAAATGCAAGCATTTGCTACAGGAATGAATTTAATTCACAACATCCAGCCGCATACAATGACTGGACAAGGTAAAGTCAATACTGGTCTGACAATCTTATCTGCAATTGACAGCTGTACATCCTATTTATATTTTATTACATTCCCTAACCCTGAGTTGCTTAGCTGGTGCCATTCACTGTTCTCTTGGACAAAAATAATTTTATGTAAATATGTAAAGTTAATTCAACAAAGCAATCGATTGTTAAAAGTTGACACATGCAGATTCAGCACTAAGCTATTAAGACACCCATTCATCTGAATGTACAAATGGCAAAACTCAGACTACATTAATTATACTCTGATAATAATTGATCAGAGTAATTGATCTTGCAGATTCAATTGAAATTTACAATTTTACACATTACTCCCCAGTTTCTATACCAAATAAATAGGTATAGGTGGCAATTATGAAGCTGTGCTTTCTTGTTTTGCATTTGCCTGTTACTTGAGCCTAGCTGTAGAAAATAATTCCATATATTTAGATTTAAGCCTTCTGTTTAATGCAGATCATTTTTGCACAATTAGTCATGGTTGCAGTACTAAACGATAAATAACAGTTTTAACAACAAATAAGCTGAGTCAGGGCTGAAGTCCAGTGATTTTACAGAGGTGGCAATAGATGGGTTTTAGTTGATGCATAAACATATAGTTTATGCTTATCTTGGGTTAAACATGATTTGCAAGAGTCTGGTTTAGCCTGCAAGGGAGAGAGATGGAGTCAGTAGATCGAAAATTGGGATCAGAGTGTGCACTGAAGACAATGGCTTCAGTCTGCCCAATATGTAATTGTAATTGTAATTTCGGCTCTTGCATTACTGGATTTCAGATCCACAATCCGGTAATTTAACAGGAAGTGTTGAGAGATATGGCGTGAGGTCAGTCTGTGTCATCAGTGTGTGTGTGTGATAATCCTGCTGAGCTTGAGGATGAAGCTACTGAGGAGCAGCATGCAGATGAGAAATCATTGGGAGGCAATGATAGTTCCTCAATGAACACTAGCGGTAATAGTGTGGGAAAAGGAAGAGAAGATAATGCAATTGATTCTGTGGTTTCAATTAGATAGGAATGGAACTAGTTGAGTGTGTTAGCTGGATGACAGTGGAGGGACATTAGAGGAGGATGGTGTAATCAAATGTGTCAAAAGATACAAATTCTTTGTCACATCACACATGGTTTCAATTGTGATTTTAATGAGCGTTGTCATGGCGGAATCCAGATTGGAGGGCTTCCAGTAGGGAGTTCGGGGAAAGGTGACCACAGATTTATCAGGTGATAACATATTCAAGGACTTTGGAGAGAAAGAGGAGGTTGGAGATGGGATAAAAGATTGCAAAAGCCATGGGGTCAATAGGCATTCTTTGACGATGGGTTCTGACAGCAGGGCAATGGATCATCACCTAAAGAGAGAGAAATGTCAACAATATCTACTAATATGGGGAAAGGTTAGGTGGCCAGTAGTTTATGGGAATAAGGTATGAGGAGGTGGATCAAATGAACTTGGAGACAGCAAAAGGGGAGGTAGAAGAGAAATGAGAGAAAAACATAAATTCAGGTCCATGGCAGAGGACAACATTTTTTGTAAATATTTTTATTGAGAAAAAGATTTTGAATTTTTTACAAAATTATAGAATTACTACAAAACAGTATAACAATCTTATAATATAATGACAATAACAGTAAACAAACTACTACTCTACTCCACAAACAATTTAGAAGAAAAAACAAAGAATAAAGAGTAAAAAAACATACGCAAACTACAATTCAATAAATAACTAAATTTAAAAAAAAGAAACTAAATTAAACCGAATTGAACCAAGGCAACTTAAATTAAGTTATGTTACAACACTCAGCGTAATCCCACCAAAGCTCCCCATCACCGGGAGCATCAGTTGGCATACCCATATTTGTTCAGAATTCTTCCTCCCAGGGATCCCCTGCCCTCCAGATACAGCCCTCATGGCTACACAAAGGCCCTGACCAATATAGCCGACAGGTCTGCATCTATATAGTTCAAAAAGGGCCTCCACATCCTATTAAAAAGTTCCATTTTCTGGTGCACCATACTCGTGAGGAAGTCCAGGGGTGTATGCTCCATAACTAACCTATGCCACCCAGAGAGTCCTGGGGGATTTTCCGGCACCCAGCTTGTCAGAATGTTCTTACTCACACAAATTGAAAGAGTACTAAACAGTTTCTTCCCTTGCACGTCCAAAGAACGGAGATTCACCAAGAGGAGGGATATCTAATCTACCTTGACCTTGGTTCCCAAGATCCCTTCCAAAACACTCACTGTGGCGCCCCAATACCAGTGACCACAAGCAATGAGTAAGAGTACCAATATCTGTTTTACATTTGGGGCACATTGCGGATGTTCCTGTCTTAAATTTCGCAAGCCGCTCCAGTGCCAAATAAGCCCAGTAGAGTACCTTCAGCTGCATGGCCTGCATCTTACTGCAAATTGAAATCTTCCTTACATTCTCCCAAATATCTTCCCATGTCTCTGACGAGATCTCCACCCCGAGTTCTTGAGTCCAAATACCGCACAGCCGCTCAATGTCCTTTGAGACACCACCAAACGAGAGAGTATCCATGAACCGAAGTACGCTCCGACTTATAGGGACTTATAGTCTTTTTCGGTATAAAGTCCCTAATCTGAAAGTAACAAAAGAGGTCCCTCTTAGATGGTTCATATTTCTGGCTCAGCTACTCAAAAGACATCATGACCTCCCTGTCAAACAAATCTCCCAACAGGAGACTACTCTATACTCCCAAATCCATCGATCCCAGCCGGAATCCTAACATTCCTACTGTGGGAGTTAAAGGGGAAGTTTTATCTAAATTACCCTCACCTTGTCGCATCATTCCTCATGCTTTAACCATGTTCAGGACAATCGGATTTCTGCAATGGTCTATAACAGTCCTCATCTTGTCCATAAACAACAGATTAATGAGGGGGCCTTTTGCCTGGGAGGCCTTGATGTCCAGCCAAATTGACCTCAGGTCCTGACAAGCTCAATCAGCCACATAGAATAATAGGGAACTTAATTGATATTTTTAAAAATCTGGGAAATCCACACCCTCCATTCCCTATGGAAGATGCAATTTGTCCAGCTTAATAAGAGACTGCCTATGACCCCAGATGAAAGAACGGAGCCAACTGTAAAGCCTCCATAGTGCTTGCCTTGGCAGCATCAAAGGGAGCATTTGCATGGGATATAATAAGCGAGGAAGAACATTCATTTTAACCAGGGCTATTCGAGCCAACCAGGATATCGGAAGATCCTCCCAGCGCCAAAGATCCTGTTCTATCTTCTCCAGCAACTGCACGATGTTAGTTTTATATAATTGATTGAAGGGCGGAGTGATAAAAATGCCTAAATACAGGAAACCTCCCTGTGACCACCTGAAAGGGAATTGGATTCCACCCCCAAGATCGGGTGCTATAAAAGACCCCGACAGGCATGGCCTCCGGCTTCATAAAATTGATTTTATACCCCGAGAAGGAACCAAATAGATTAATGACTTGCATTAAATGGGCACAGATATTGTCAAGTGAGTTAGAAAGAGAAGAGCGTCATCTGCGTAAAGGTTGATCTTATGCCCTCCTGATCCTACCTCCAGGGCAATTATATTGGGGTCCCTCCGGACGGCCTCTGCCAATGGCTCAATCACCATTGTAAATTGCAACGGCTGTCTCTACCAGTACTAAAATTGTCAGACCTTATAACATTAGTGAGAACTGCTGCTTTAGGGTCACTATATAACCCTGACACCCACCTAGCAATGACCCCTCCAGGACCAAACCATTCCAGGACATAAAAGAGATATGGCCTTTCCACCCAACCAAACACTTTCAATGTATCCAGGGAGACTACCCAGCCCGGAATCGACCCTTGCTGGTGTACCTGAACCATATTCAGTACTCTTCTAATATTATTAGAAGACCTGCGGGCTGGAATAAAACATGTCTGGTCCTCCTTTGTGATGAAGGGCAAAACCTTTTCCAACCTCAATGCCAGCATTTCCGCCAAAATTTTAAAATTCACATTTAATAACATTACGGGCCTGTATGAAGTACAATTCTCTGGGGCTTTCCCTCTGCTGAGAATAAGAGAAATATTTGCTTCTCGCAGAGAGGATGGGAGGCAGTCCTGACTGTACGAATAATTGTACATGTCCAACCTTGGCCCAAGCAGCATGTTTATAAACCCCTTATAAAACTCACTTCAAAATCCATCTGGGCCGGGTGCTTTACCACTCAATAGACAATAGACAATAGGTGCAGGAGTAGGCCATTCAGCCCTTCTAGCCTGCACCGCCATTCAATATGATCATGGCTGATCATTCCTAATCAGTATCCTCTTCCTGCCTTATCTCCATAACCCTTGATTCCCCTATCTTTGAGAGCTCTATCCAATTCTTTCTTAAATGAATCCAGAGACTAGGCCTCCACTGCCCTCTGGGGCAGATCATTCCACACAGCCACCACTCTCTGGGTGAAGAAGTTTCTCCTCATCTCTGTCCTAAATGGTCTACCCCGTATTTTTAAGCTGTGTCCTCTGGTTCGGCACTCACCCATCAGCGGAAACATGTTTCCTGCTGCCAGAGTGTCCAATCCTTTCATAATCTTATATGTCTCAATCAGATCCCCTCTCAGTCTTCTAAACTCAAGGGTATACAAGCCCAGTCGCTTCAGTCTTTCAGTGTAAGGTAATTCCGCCATTCCAGGAATTGACCTCGTGAACCTACGCTGCACTCCCTCAATAGCCAGAATGTCTTTCCTCAAATTTGGAGGTCAGAACTGCACACAGTACTCCAAGTGTGGTCTCACCAATTGCAGAAGCACCTCTTTGCTTCTATACTCAATCCCTCTTGTTATGAAGGCCAGCATGCTATTAGCCTTCTTCACTACCTGCTGTACCTGCATGCTTCCCTTCATTGACTGGTGTACAAGAACACCCAGATCTCTCTGTACTGCCCCTTTACCTAAATTGATTCCATTGAGGTAGTAATCTGCCTTCCTGTTCTTGCCACCAAAGTGGATAGCCATACGTTTATCCAAATAAAATGCATCTGCCATGCATCTGCCCATTCACCTAACTTGTCCAGGTCACCCTGTAATCTCCTAACATCCTCATCACATTTCGCCCTGCCACCCAGCTTTGTATCATCAGCAAATCTGCTAATGTTATTGCTGATACCATCTTCTATATCATTAACATATATTGTAAAAAGCTGCGGTCCCACATGGATCCCTGCGGTACCCCACTGGTCACTGCCTGCCATTCCGAAATGGAGCCGTTTATCACTACCCTTTGTTTCCTATCAGCCAACCAATTTTTCAATCCAATCTAGTACTTTGCCCCCAATACCATGCGCCCTAATTTTACTCACTAACCTCCTGTGGGACTTTATCAAAGCTTTCTGAAAGTCCAGGTACACTACATCTACTGGATCTCCCTCGTCCATCTTCAGAGTTACATCCTCAAAAAATTCAAGAAGATTAGTCAAGCATGATTTCCCCTTCATAAATCCATGCTGACTCTGTCCTATCCTGTTACTACTATCCAGATGTGCCGTAATTTTGTCCTTTATAATAGACTCCAGCATCTTTCCCACCACTGAGGTCAGACTAACTGGTCTATAATTACCTGCTTTCCCTCTCCAACCTTTCTTGAAAAGTGGTATAACATTAGCCACCCTCCAATCCTCAGGAACCGACCCTGAATCTATTGAACTCTGGAAAATAATCACCAACGTATCCACAATTTCCCGAGCCACCTCCTTCAGTACCCTGGGATGTAGACCATCAGGCCCCGGAGACTTATCAACCTTCAGACCTAACAGTCTCTCCAACACCAAATCCTGGCAAATATAAATTCCCTTAAGTTCAGGTGCAAGAGACCCCGGGAGAAGTACCTGTCAGGAACAAGTTGAAGCTTTTGGAAACAGTAGAGACTGATAACACTGCCAGTTCGCAAGGTGGCCAGGTCTGTCAATCAAACGTTGGCGCAGAGGCAGAGCGGAGGAGTCGGACATCGCATAGAGCCGTGGTAATAGGGGACTCCATCATGAGAGGAACTGACCGGGGTTTTTGTGGCAGCAGACAGGACTTAAGGATGGTGTGTTGCCTTCCTGGTGCCAGGGTGAAAGACATCGCGACAGAATGCAGGAAATCCTCAAGGACGAGGGTGAAGAGCCAGAGGTGGTGGTACATGTCGGCACAAATGATGTCGGGAAGAAGAGGAGGAACATACTACAGCGGGACTTCGGAGAACTAGGAAGAAGGCTGAAAAGCAGGGCGTCCAAAGTGGTTATCTCCGGTTTGCTTCCAGTTCCTCGGGCTGGTGTGGCCAGAAACAGGGAGATAATGGACTTGAACGTGTGGTTGGGGAACTGGTGCAGGAAGCAAGGATTTAAGTTCTTGGATCACTGAGGTATATTTTGTGGTAAGCATAAATTCTACAAGAGAGACGGTTTGCACCTTAATAGGTTAGGGACCAGCATTCTGGCAGGCAGGTTTTTTACTGCAACACCGCTACATTTAAACTAAGTAGCGGGGGGGAGGGGACAAACTGGATGTTTAAAAAGGAAATTGAAGGGAAAGTAGAACAAGATAAGTAAAGAAAGACAACTATCAATGAGGCAGAAAACTCGGAAAGGGATCATGCTGTAAGGTTGAGTGAAATAGGGGTTGATGGGAAGGGTGAGAGCAGTAACAAGTTAAAAATACTATACATGAATGCACGAAGCATTAGACATAAGATGGATGAGCTTGAGGCTCTTTTGGAAATTGGCAGATACGATATTGTGGGGATAACTGAGACATGGCTTCAAGTGGACAGGGCCTAGGAAATGAATATTCAAGGCTACATGTGCTATCGTAAGGACAGACTGACGGGCAGAGGGGGTGGGGTGGCCTTGTTGGTAAGGGAGGATATTCGGTCCCTTGCGCGGGGGGACCTAGAGTCAGGGGATGTAGAGTCAGTGTGGATCGAGCTGCAAAATACTAAGGGTAAAAAGACCCTCTTGGGAGTCATCTACAGGCCCCCAAACAGTAGTTCTGGATGTCGGATGTAAGTTGAATCAGGAGCTGAAATTGGCCTGTCGTAAAGATGTTACTACAGTTGTTATGGGGGATTTTAACATGCAGGTAGACTGGGAGAATCAGGATGGTATTGGACCTCAAGAAAGAGACTTTGTAGAGTGCCTCATAGATGGATTCTTAGAGCAGCTGGTGCTGGAGCCGACCAGGGAGAAGGCAATTCTAGATCTGGTATTGTGTAACGAACCAGAATTGGTCAGAGACCTCGAAGTGAAGGAGCCATTGGGAAGTAGTGACCATAATACATTAAGCTTCAATCTGCAATTTGAGAGAGAGAGGGTACAGTCGGAAGTGACAATACTTCTGTTGAATAAAGGGAACTATGGAGCTATGAGGGAGGAGCTGGCCAAAGTTCATAGGTGCAATACCTTAGCAGGGAGGACCGTGGAGGAACAATGGCGGATATTTCTGTGTATAATGCAGAAGTTGCAGGATCAGTTCATTCCTAAAAGGAAGAAAGATCCCAGGAGGAGGCATGGGCGGCCGTGGCTGATGAGGGAAGTTAAGAAACATATAAAGTTAAAATAGAAAAAGTATAACATAGCAAAGATAAGTGGGAAAACTGAGGACTGGGAAGCTTTTAAAGAGCAACAGAGGATTACTAAGAAGGAAATACACAGAGGAAAAATGAGGTACGAAGGTAAACTGGCGAATAATATAAAAGAGGATAGTAAAAGCTTTTTTAGGTATGTGCAAGGCAAAAAAATGGTTAGGACTAAAATTGGGCTCTTGAAGACAGAAACAGGGGGATATATTACGGGGAACAAAGAAATGGCAGAAGAATTAAATGGGTACTTCAGATCTGTGTTCACTGGGGAAGACACAAGCAATCTCCCTGAGGTAACAGTGGCTGAAGGACCACTCTGGAGCTGCTTCATCGCCTCCTGTATCTCTTGGACTATTCAAAAGAGACCCCTGCACTGATGTTACACCTGGGAGGTCCATGATCTTAAAAAAGGACTTCACCTTCGCCAATCTATTCTCACAGCCCACCGACCAGTACAACTCAGAGTAGAACTTCCTGACTGCTGTTTTAGTCTTTTTTGGAATTGCAAGTAAGAGTACCAGCACACTCTGTAATGGATGTGATAGATTGGGGGACATTCTTCTTTCTAGCCAGGTATGCCAGATCCTACCCAGTTTATCACCATACTTGAATAACATCTGCTTCAAAAAGGAAATCTCCCTCTTGGCTGTCTACGTGAGCAAAGCATTCAGAGTAGCCCGAGGGCTGTAATCCACTGCAACTTGGTCACAGATTGTCTTTCAAAGTATGCCATCTCAGCTGCCTTCAGCCGGGCCTCGAGCATACGCTGCTGCTCTCCCCTCTGCCGCCTCCGGGTCACCGAGTAAGAAATAATCAAACCCCTTGCATAGGCCTTAGCAGTCTCCCAGAGCACTGACGGGTTATTGGCCATACTCAAATTAAAATCCCAAAAAATTTTAAAATCCCATGAAAAATACTCAATGAATTTGCTATCCTTCAGGAGGAAAGGATCCATGCGCCAATGCCACGAGCCTGTCTCATCACCACTGGCCTTAACCTCCATGTGCACTGCTGCATGATCAGTAATGGCTACATTCCCAATTCTGCAAGACAGCACCGAATTCAAAAAGGCCGATGGGGCAAAAAACATGTCAATCCTCGTATAGCATTTATGTGGGTTAGAGAAAAAGGTAAAGTACCTACCCTCAGGGCGAAGGTATCTCCACACATCCACCAACCCCAGCTCCAAGTTCAGGTCCACCAGCTGCCTGGATTGCGGGGATATACTCACAAGACCCCAAGGCATCCTGTCCACTTCGGGGTCCATAAGGCGATTGAAGTCTCCCCCTATAATTGTATGACGCACCCCAAGGGCCATCAACCTGGAAAACACATCTGTTGAAAAGTGGAGGGGGTGTGCCAGGGGGGCAATATACATTCAAGATCCCATACTGCTCTCCTTATATTAAAGCTTTAGGAATCATAAAACACCCATATTCATCCTTAATTTGGTCTAACAGCTGAAATGACATATTATTCTGGATGAGTATAGCAACTCCTCTGCTTTTTGAATTAAAGAATGAGCAAAACACCCTGCTGAACCCTCTCTGCTGTAACTTTAAGTTCTCCTTATCGGTTAGATGTGTTTCTTGCATCAAGGCTACATTGACCCTTTCTTTTCTAAGGCTTGAAAGGATCTTTTTTCTTTTAATCGGTGAATGACTCCCCTTAACAATCCAAGTGCACCATTTAAACAATGGTTAGCCAGAGCCGTCTGAAACAGTCCGTGACACTTTGGGAGGAAGAACCCCACTCATAGCGTGCTGAGTGAAAACAGGAAACAGTTTATATAAATTTAAAAATACAAGTAATAAAACTTGGTCAGAGTGTTGAGTACAGGAGTTGGGAGGTCATGTTGCAGTGGTACAGGACACTGGTTAGGCCACTGTTGAAATATTGCATGCAATTCTGGTCTCCTTCCTATCGGAAAGATCTTGTGAAACTTGAAAAGGTTCAGAAAAGATTTACAAGGATGTTGCCAGGGTTGGAGGATTTGAGCTATAGGGAGAAGGTGAACAGGCTGGGGCTGTTTTCCCTGGAGTGTCGGAAGCTAAGGGGTGACCTTATAGAGGTTTACAAAATTATGAGGGGAATGGATAGTGTAAATAGGCAAATTCTTTTCCTTGGGGCCGCGGAGTCCAGAAGTAGAAGGCATAGGTTTAGGGTGAGAGGGGAAAGATATAAAAGAGACCTATGGAGCAACTTCACACAGAGGGTGGTACATGTATGGAATGAGCTGCCAGAAGAAGTGGTGAAGGCTGGTACAATTGAAACATTTAAGAGGCATTTGGATTGTATATGGACAGGAATGGTTTGAAGGGATATGGGCAGGGTGCTGGCAGGTGGAACTAGATTGGGTTGGGATATCTGGTCGGGATGGACGGGTTGGACCGAAGGGTCTGTTTCCATGCTGTACATCTCTAGGACTCTATGACTCTACCAAATCAAAATTTCTAACAGCTACTTCTACAATGAACCAACACATAGCACAAATAAGAGGAGAATTTCCCCCTTGCCCATAGGGGGCGCTCATACTACCCATAACCTCTCCATGGGTCCTTCTAGCTGAAGCTGCACCCCAAACTCAGGCAAAACAAAGTAAAAAAGTTATACTCATAGAGTCATAGAGTTATAGAGATGTACAGCATGGAAACAGACTCTTCAGTCCAACCCGTCCATGCTGACCAGATATCCTAACCCAATCTAGTCCCACCTGCCAGCACCCAGCCCATATCCCTCCAAACCATTCCTATTCATATACTCATCCAAATTCCTCTTAAATGTTGCAATTGTACCAGCCTCCACCACTTCCTCTGGCCCGATAGGTCTCTTTTATATCTTTCCCCTCTCACCCTAAACCTATGCCCTCTAGTTCTGGACTCTCAACCCCAACCCCAACCCCAAAGACTTTGCCTATTTTCCCATTGCATGCCCCTCATAATATTGTAAACCTCTATAAGGTCACCCCTCAGCCTCCGCGCTCCAGGGAAAAACAGCCCCAGCTTGTTCAGCCTCTCCCCATAGCTCAAATCCTCCAACCCTGGCAACAGCCTTGTAAATCTTTTCTGAACCCTTTCAAGTTTCACAACATCTTTCCGATAGGAAGGAGACCAGAATTGCACACAATATTCCAACAGTGGCCTAACCAATGTCCTGTACAGTCGCAGCATGACCTCCCAACTCATGTACTCAGTACTCTGACCAATAAAGGAGAGCATACCAAACACCTTCTTCACTATCCTATGTACCTGCAACTCCACTTTCAAGGAACTGTGAACCTGCACTCTGTGAGAAACAAAAGCTCACTCACTTTAATAATTTCAGTCCGAGACCAAATATCTGAATCAGAGTCGTTTATTTGTACACTTGCAAGTGGGTGCCTTGTCTAATTGCCAGGTACGGCAATTACAAATGCACAGTAAACCCCAACAAACTCTTGCAATTTATACAGTTTTTTCCCATATGTTTTCCTTATTCCATTGTTTGTTCCCTGCTTCGCTTACGTCATTCATTTCCTTAAGACTGATCCCACAACTTCTGTTTATCCGGCCTTGTCAGTGACAAATGTCTATCTCTGCTCCCATAAGGGTGTTTGACGTCATCCCATCCTTTGCTTACCATTATCTGCTCCCTCCATCTGCGCTGCCCCTCACAGCATCTTATCACTAAGCCCTTTTAATTGGGGTTTGTTCCTGTGTCTCTGTACAAGTGGGGAAACAGATGTTTTTCCTGTTTGCCCATACATCCACCATTGTTCTGTAATCATGTCTCATGCTAACATACCATTTTCTTTAACGGATTATATGTTTCCTCATTTTTGCTAAGTCAGCTCTCGTCCGAAACAATCCCAAACTAATGTGAATTCATTTACTCTGTATCAGAACTTATAATTGCAGAAATAACATTAATTCACCTATATCCCCCAACTCCAAGGTCACTTTGTTCAGCAACACTCCCTAAGACCTTACCATTAGGTGTATAAGTCCTGCTAAAATTTGTTTCATTTTACAACAAGAAAATTAAAAGTGGGCATTCAACCCATCCTATCCATACGTTGACCGTAGGCAATCCTGGTAAACTCTCAGACCCCCACAACCCCTACAGGTTGGTTGGGTTGGTTCGTCCGGGTGGCCCAGAGGTGCGGACGAACCAACCCAACCAACCTGTAGCACAGCATTTCAACTCCCCCTCCCACTCCACCGAGGATATGCAGGTCATTGGACTCATCCACCGCCAAACCACAACAACCCGACGGTCGGAGGAGGAGCGTCTTATCTTCCGACTGGGAACCCTCCAACCGCAGGGGATGAACTTGGACTTCACCAGTTTCTTCATCCCCCCTCCCCCCACCTTGTCTCAGCCGGATCCCTCCAGCCCGGCACCGCCTTCCTGACCTGCAGTCTTCTTCTTGACCTCTCCGCCTCCATCCTACTCCGACCTATCACCCTCACCTTGACCTCTTTCCACCTATCACATTTCCAACACCCCTCCTCCAAGTCCCTCCTCCCTACCTTTTATCTTCTCCTGCTGAACACTCTCTGCTCATTCCTGAAGAAGGGCCTGTGCCCGAAACGTCGAATCTCCTGTTCCCTGGATGCTGCCTGACCTGCTGTGCTGTTCCAGCAATAAAGTTTCAACTTTGATCTCCAGCATCTGCAGTCCTCACTTTCTCCTCCAAAACGTTGGTTCAAACATGGACAAAAAAGCTAAATTCCAGAGGTGAGATGGCAGTGACAGCCCTTAACACCAAGACCGTATTTGACTGAGTGTTGCATTACCGAGCCCTACCTATTTTATAATACTTGCTTATCTCACTAACCTTTTTGTAGCATTCTGTGCTACACATATTGCAATGAACTTCATTGTCCACCACCAAAAGTGACTCAGCTGGAATCAATTGGAATCAGAAGACAAACTCTCCACTGGCACATAGATTGATGGGTGTCGTTATTGGAGGTCAATCGTCTCAGCTCCAGGACATCTGTGCAGGAGTTCCACAGGGTAGTATCCGAGACCCAGTTATCTTCAGCTGCTTCATCAATGACCTTCCCTCCACCATAAGGTCAGAAATGGGGATGTTACCAAAGATTGCACAATATTCAGAACAATTCATGACTTTTCAGATAATGAAGCAGTCCATGTTCAAATGCAACTAGATCTGAACAATATCCATTTAGGCTGACCAGTGGCAAGTAACATTCATGCCACACACATCACTGAATCTCCCACTATCAACATCCTGAGGGCAATCATTATCCTGAAAAGCAGTTGCTCTTGTCACATAAACACAGTAGCAACAAGGGCAGGTCAGAGGCTAGGAATACTGCAGCGAGTAAAGGAACTCCTAACATCTTAAAGCCTGTCCACCATCTATAAGATACAAGTCAGGGGTGTGATGGAATACTCCCCACTTGCCTGGATGCTAGCAATTCCAACAACACTCATGAAGCTTAACACTATCCAGGACAAAGCAGCCTGTTTGATTGGCACTACACCCACAAACATCTACTCCCACCACCACAGATGCACAGCAATAACAGTGTGAATGATCTACAGAATGCCCTGCAGAAATTTATCCAAGATTCTTAGAAGGCACCTTCCAAACACATGACTGCTTTCATCTACAAAGATAAGGGCAGCAGAGATATGGGAAGAACACCACTTCCAATTTCCCCTTCAAGTCACTCACCATCCTGACTTGGAAATATATTGCTGTTCCTTCACTGTCACTGGGCCAAAAACTTGGAACTCCCTCCCTAATGGCACTAGGGTCTACCACAGTGGGCACATGGACTACAGGGGTTCAAGAAGGCAGCTCCCCACCAGCTTCTCAAGGTCAACTAGGGATGGGCAATAAACACTAGCCAGCCAGTGACCCCCCCACGTCCCACAACCAAAAAGAAGCTTCTTTTCTTTGAACTCAATTTTCCTGAACAGTGCTGAGCAAAATTAATTCAATAGTGTGGTGTTAGGTTGACAGAACTGCCACCTGACAGGATATGCTTTCCACCAGGAGCATGAGTTTTTAAAAATAGCAACATTGAAACTCACTATGATAATACAACATTTGATAGAGCATATAGGTAGAAAACATTTGATCCATCATGTATGTGCTACAGATGCACAGCAATAACAGTGTGAATGATCTACAGAATGCCCTGCAGAAATTTATCCAAGATTCTTAGAAGGCACCTTCCAAACACATGACTGCTTTCATCTACAAAGATAAGGGCAGCAGAGATATGGGAAGAACACCACTTCCAATTTCCCCTTCAAGTCACTCACCATCCTGACTTGGAAATATATTGCTGTTCCTTCACTGTCACTGGGCCAAAAACTTGGAACTCCCTTCCTAATGGCACTAGGGTCTACCACAGTGGGCACATGGACTACAGGGGTTCAAGAAGGCAGCTCCCCACCAACTTCTCAAGGTCAACTAGGGATGGGCAATAAACACTAGCCAGCCAGTGACCCCCCACGTCCCACAACCAAAAAAAAGCTTCTTTTCTTTGAACTCAATTTTCCTGAACAGTGCTGAGCAAAATTAATTCAATAGTGTGGTGTTAGGTTGACAGAACTGCCACCTGACAGGATATGCTTTCCACCAGGAGCATGAGTTTTTAAAAATAGCAACATTGAAACTCACTATGATAATACAACATTTGATAGAGCATATAGGTAGAAAACATTTGATCCATCATGTATGTGCTACTGTTTGAAGGAGCTACTTGATTACTCTTGTTTACTTCATTGCCCTTTTCCTAATTCCTTTAATTGTTTTTGTGATTTAAGTACATGTATCCAATTCCCTTTAAATGTTGTGCTTAAATCTGCTTCCACCACATTCCAAATTGATTTGATTAGATTAGATTTCGAGTCATAAAGTCATACAGCATGGAAACAGACCATTTAGTTCAATTCATTCTCACCAACCATTCATCACAATCTGACCTAGTTCCAAATCCCTCTAAACTCTTTCTATTCATGTACCCATCCAGATGCCTTTTAAATGTTGTAATTGTACCAGCCTCCACCACTTCCTCTGCAGGGTGGTGAAGAAGGCATTTAGCATGTTTACCTTCATTGGTCACTCCATACACACACCACCCTCTGCATGAAAAAGTTATTCCTAAGGTCCTTGTTAAATCTTTCCCTTCTCACCTTAAACCTATGCCCTCTAGATGTGGACTCCCCCACCCCAGGAAAAAGACCTTGGCTATTCGCCCTAACCATGCTCCTCATGATTTTATTAATCTCTATAAGGTCACCCCTCAGCCTCCGCGCTTCATGGATAAAAGCCCCAACCTATTCAACCTCTTCCTACAACTTAAACCCTCCAGTCCCGGCAACATCCTTGTAAATATTTTCTGCACACTCTCAAGTTTAACAACATCCTTCCTATAGAAGGGCAACCAGAACTGTATGCAGTATTCTAAAAGCGGCCTCACCCAACATCCTGTACAACCGCAACATGACATCCCAACTCCTATTCTCAATATTCTGACCAATGAAGGCAAGTATGCCAGATGCCTTCTTCACTATCCTGTCTATCTGTGACTCCACTTTCAAGGAACTATGCTCCTGCACCCCTAGGTTTCCTTGACTGGAAATAGTCGCCAGGGCCCTACCATTACTGTACAAGTCCTGCCCTGGTTTGCCTTACCAAAATGCAACACCTTCCATTTAGTTAAATTAAACTACATCTGCCATTGCTCAGCCCATTGGATCATCTGATCAAGGTCTGAGATAATCTTCTTCACTGTCCACTGTACCACCAATTTTGCTGTCATCTGCAAACTCACTAACCATTCATAATTTACTAATATCTCCAATACTTGCATCCAAATCATTCATTTAAATGAAAAAAAGCAGTGGACCCAGCATGAATCTTTTGATTGATTATGTACGAAGATACAGTGAAAAGTATTGTTTAGGGGGCTAGCCAGACAAAGCATATCTTATGTAATTACATCAAGGTAATCAAACAGAATGCAGAATATAGTGTTACAACAACAGAGAAGATGCAGCGAAAGAACAACTCTCTCATATATGAGGGATCCGTTCATATATCTGATAATAGCGGGGAGGAAGCTGATCTTAAACCTAATGGTGCATGTTTTTAAACCTTTGTATTTTCTGCCTGTGATGGAAAAAGGTGGAAGAGAATATAAGCGGAGTGGGGGTCTTTGATTATTTTAACTGCTTTCCCGAGGCAACTGGAAGTGTAGACAGAGTCGATGGAAGAAAGGCTGGTTGTTGTGATGGACTGGGCTGCATTCACAACTCTCTGTAATTTTTTGATCAGAGCAGTTGCCAAACCAAGCTGTGATACATCTGTATAGGATGCTTTCTACGGTATATCGATTAAAATTGGTGAGAGTCTTTGTGGACATGTCGAATTTCCTGAGGAAGTAGAAGCGTTGGAGTGCTTTCTTGACTGTAGCATTGACATAACTTGGTGCAGATGTAGCCTTTGATCTTCCTGTCATAGCTGTTTCTTTTGATAATAATCTTAAATTTACTATTCAGTAAAACCCATATGCCCCTAGCTATTCTATTCAAACCTTTCAAATGTGAAGCAAGTACTAACCTGAATTGTCAAACGACAGTTACTCTAAATGTGATGCACTGTCAAGGGAACATGACCAAACATATCCCCTCCATGTTTTTGTCCATACTAGTATTTGTCTCCAGAGAATCTTTCTACTGGTTAACCCATTTGGTCTCTTTACATAAGGCAACTGTTTACATTGATCTCTCCCCACAACAGGTATAGTTGAACAAGCTGGTTATCAAAGTAAGTGGTTCAAAGTAAATGAAAGTAATGTCACTGTTAAAACATGTCAGCAATCAAAATGTTTATCTTGTTCAATACAAAATTTGTGAAATAAATCTAAAGCTAGATTATACTATTCAAACTAGGTATGCACCTAAGTCCACCACTTTATGGTCTCCATCTCAATAAACTCTGGCCTGGTTTCCTGTTGTTTCATTCTCCTTCAGTGAACCTGTTCATGGTAGTATTTTCAGGAGAGGAATGATTTCTTTTTTACAGTGTTATCTTGGTTCTGTAGCATCAAAGGCTTCATGTTCTGAAAAATAAAGATCTGGCAATATTGCTTGGCAAGGGACAGAATGGGAATGATTGTGTATCATTTTCATCATGATTTTACCACATGGAAGTGATACAATTATATTTTCATATCTAAGTAAGAGTGAGGTCATCCACTTTAAACCTAAAACAAAGAATGAAAATACAGGAACTGTTTCCAAGTAAAAAAAAAATTACAGCACATAAACACAAGCTAAGTACAGAATTATTAAAAAATCCTTTGGAATATTTGTTTTTATTTCAAGTGGCTGGATTACAAAGAGGATAAAGTTGTCCTTGATTTGTATAGAGCCTGATGAGACCTCATCTGAAGTACTGTATTCAGTGTTATAAACAACACATCAGGAACAGTATAAAAGCCTTTACCTATTCACCAGAATGATACTGGGTTTAGATGATTAAATTAAACTGTTGGAATCTAAAGTTAAGGATAAGCTGTCTAAAAGTATTCAAACTTTCAGCCCATTAATGAGAGCAAACATGGATTTGTAAAGGAGAGGTCCCACCTGACGAGCTTGAGGAGACAGCTAAAGTACTGGACTGGAAATGTCTATGGCATTATTTATATGAACTTCCAGAAAGCATTTGGTGAAGTATTTCATAAGAGATTGTTAGCTGAATTAAAGCTCATAGGCAAACTCTGAAGAATTGGAGACAAGGAGGAAGGATAATTGGCAGGCACTCTAATTGGTAGAATGTGACCACTGGTGTCCCACAAGTGTATTGTCATAGAATCATAGAGTTATTGAGATGTACAGCTTAGAAACAGAGTCTTTGGTCCATCTCGTACATGCCAACCAGATATCCTAACCTATTCTAGTCCCATTTGCCAGCACTTGGCCCATATTCCTCTAAACCCTTCCTATATATGTACCCGGCCAGATGCCTTTTAAATGTTGTAATTGTATCAGCCTCCACCACTTCCTCTGGAAGCTCATTCCATACACACATCACCCACTGCATGAAAAAGGTGTCCCTTAGGTCCCTTTTAAATTTTTCCCTCTCACCCTAAATCTATGGCCCCTAGTTCTGGACTCCACCATCCCAGGGAAAAGACTTTGTCTATTTATCCTATCCATGCCTCTCATGATTTTATAAACCTCAATAAGGTCATCCCTCATTCTCCGACGCTCCAGGGAAAACAATCCCAGCCTATTCAGCCTCTCCCTATACTCCAAATCCTCCAACCATGGCAACATCCTTGTTAGTCTTTTCTGAACCCTTTCATGTTTCACAACATCTTTCTGATAGGAGGGAGACCAGAATTGCACACAACATTCCAAAAGTGGCCTAACTAATGTCCTGTACAGCCACAACATGACCTCCCAATTCCTGTACTCAATACTCTGACCAATAAAGGAAAGTATACCAAACGTCATCTTCACTATCCTATCTACCTGCGACTCCACTTTCAAGGAACTATGAGCCTGCACTCCAAAGTCTCTTTATTCAGCAACACTCCCCAGGACCTTACCATTAAGTGTATAAGTGCTGCTCTGATTTGCCTTTCCAAAATGCAGCATCTCACATTTACCTGACTTAAACTCCATCTGCCACTCCTCAGCCCATTGGCCCATCTGATCAAGATCCTGTTGTACTCTGAGGTAACCTTCTTCATTGTCCACTGCAAACTTACTAACAATACCTCTCATGTTTACATCCAAATCATTTGTATAAATGACCAAAATCAGTGGAACCAGCACTGATCCTTGTGAAACAACATTGGTCACAGGCCTCTACCACCACCCTTTGTCTTTACCTTTGGGCTAGTTCTTTATCCAAATGGCTAGTTTTCCCTGTATTCTATTACATCCAACCTTGCTAACTAGTCTACCTTGAGGAACCTTGTCAAATGCCTTACTGAAGTCCGTATAGATCACATCCACCACTTTGCCCTCATCAATCCTCTTCATTACTTGTATAAAAAGTATAATCAAGTTCGTGAGACATGACTTCCCATGCACAAAGCCACGTTGACTGTCCTTAATCAGTCCTTGCCTTTCCAAATACATGTAAATCCTGTCCCTCAGGATTCCCTCCAACCACATTTCCCACCACTGATGTCAGGCTCACCAGTCTATAGTTCCCTGGCTTGTCCTTACCACCTTTCTTAAATAGTGACACCACATTTAGCCAACCTCCAGTCTTCCGACACCTCACCTGTGACTATCGATGATACAAATATCACAGTAAGCGGTCCAGCAATCATTTCCCTAGCATCCCCCAGAGTTCTAGGGTACACCTAATCAAGTCCTGGGGATTTATCCACCTTTATACATTTTAAGACCTCCAGCACCTCCTTCTCTGTATTATGGACATTTTTCAAGATGTCACCATCTATTTCCCCACATTCTATATCTTCCATGTCCTTCTCCACAGTAAACACTGATGCAAAACACTCATTTAGAACCTCTCCCATTTCCTGCGGTTCCATACATAGGCTGCCTTGCTGATCTTTGAGCAGCCCTATTCTCTCCCTAGTTACCCTTTCGTCCTTAATTTATTTATAGAATCCCTTTGGATTATCCTTAACCCTATTTGTCAAAGCTAACTCATGTCCCCTTTTTGCCCTCCTGATTTCCCTCTAAAGTATACTCCTACTGCCTTTATATAC